>NW_025062489.1:605000-965000 GCF_018153295.1 Drosophila grimshawi | reverse complement strand
GCAACGTGTATGCATATATGTATGTGTATATACATACACAAATACACACATACACACATACATGCATACATATGTACGCACCATGCCGAGTTGTCGTCATGATCATCGTTCGTCGCTCGTCGCTCGTCGGCTTCCTCGTCGTTGCCGCCCGGGGTAAGCCAATTAAATGTGAGATCGTGTAATTGGCAAATTAATTTCAAACCAATTATAAAGAAAACGACCACAAACAAAAGAATGAGCCCAGGACGCAGCAGCGGCGGCAGTAGCCAGCCAGCGAGCCGACTTGACTTGGCTGTTTGTCTTGCTTTCGGCATTCCGCATTCGGCATTCGGCACTCGGCTTCGACTCTGACTTCGGCTGCGTCTTCGGCATCGGCATCGGCATCAGCTTCATTGTGCAGCGTTGTTCAGGTGCGTGCGCTGCTCCGATAAAAATCTGTGCAAATGAGCCTAAAAGTGCAAAAGAGCAGAGGCAGAGAGAGAGAGAGACATAGTGAGAGAGAAAGAGCGAGCAGCAGAGAGTGAGCAGCAATTTAAGCAAGTCAGATGAGAAACAAATAAAAGAACGGAACGAGCTGCGTGGGGTAAAATGAGCTTGCTGAGAAAACGCTCCATAAATGTCATCGGTTGATAAGAGATCTTGCGGCAAGCTAAACTGAAACTACAAAATCAGTGCTGATCAATGCAAATTCAGATATAGAACAATGAAATATGTACATACATAGTTCAAAATTCAAATATCGAATTGAGCCTGATTTTTTTTAGAAAGACTTCAAAATAAGCTTAAGCTAATCACAACAAAAACGTGTACAATTTTCAACTTGAGCGTGTGAGAAATGATTCGCTTTCAACACTATTATTGAGCACTGTGCTGTGTATTAGACAAATAAATAACAAATAAACCAAAGAAACTAGAATCGGAAGAGCTTCCTCTATCTCGACTCGATTCTTCGAATAGAGCTTTAAACGGAATCAAACTCTAATCAAATGCAATCTGTGTATAATCTGTGTATTTTCAAATTCATATTCTGGATAGTGCGGCTTGGCTGGTTATGTCTTAATAGGCGTTGCATGCCCAGTCCACTCCCCACTCCCCGTGCCACACAGCCCACGGCTGACGGCCCACGCCCCCACCTTCACCGGTGCAGCTGTTTGTTTTTAATGGAATTATAATAAAAACGCATTATGTGCAAAAGAGGCCGTTGCGCACTTCATTTTTCATTTTGGCGCGACGCACTTCCTTTGACAAACAGGAACAACAACAACAACGTGGAGAACTGAGACTGGTCTGGCCAGCTCCTGTTGATGTCCCGCCCCCTTTTCAACCAGCGCCTGTTTGCATGTGTCCCGTTCAACGCGTTGACGTCAGAGAAAAATGTGGCATAAGCCGAACCACAATTCCTGCCAACGACGATGATGATGATGTTGATGATGATGATGATTGTGATAATGATAATGATGGTGTTGGTGATGAACTCTGACGATGCCTCTTAATTATTAATAAAACCAATTGCAAACCAAGTTCAGCAATGGGAGTCGTTCCTGGCCAGCCTGGCCAGTCCAAGTCAACATGTTAACTTTTTAATTAACGAGTTTTCTTTTTCGATTTCAATTTGCCAGCCAACACACACACACACACATATACATGTATATATATATATATATATATATATATGCCTCATCGCGTTGCTGCTGCCCACAGAACTGGCCGGTAGCCGACGTCCTACCCAGAGCCTACCCAATCCCTGATCCACAGCGAGTCGCCCGAGTTGCGAGTTGCCACTGTGTGCCGTGTGCAACCTTAGCGAACTAATATTATAGTATGATATCCACTTATCCACTTGAAAGTGCTGACAAAGAAGTATCATAAACTTGGTTGAAGTATCTTAAGCATTCTTTTTGAAAATAACAGATCTTAGAGACAGATCTAGAGACCACGTGGAGACACACACATTTGGAATGTGGTCACATTTCGTAGACTAGAATTAAATAAGCAATAAATTCCAAGCTGTAGCCTTTTAAGGCATTTCTTAATATTTAAGATCGTATTTCTATAGTCACTTTTGTCACCTTTGACAATAGTAACATGTTAAATACATCTACATATATCTATATCTATATATATATATATATATATATATATATATACATGATTTCGTATATTATTTGTTATTTGTTTTCTGGCCAAGTTTTGGTTTTTATTTTCACAGGGCATCAGCGAGTCGAGCACTCTCGACCCGAGCTCGCTTACTTGTTTTTAATTTAATTTAGTTGCAAAGTCGTTGCATGCCTCGCTGCTTATAGCTTATAGCCGCAAGTTGGAGACGGCGGCTCAATATTCGTTCGCTCTCTGGTCAACAAGTTTTTGGTTGCAGCTACACGAAAGTGCCTCTAGTTGTGGCATACACCCCTCTCTCTCTCTCTCTCTCTCTCTCTGTCTCTCTCTCTCGCTCACTCACTCTCTTGTTCCAGTTGGGCAATGCCATTTATTAATAAAATATTTGCAAATTGTTGTCATGTGAGTGGTCCCACCGTAACCCGTAACCCGCAACCTGCAACCCGCAACCTGCAACCTGCAACCCGCACCCCGCAACACGCAGCCTGCTCCCCGTCCGTTGAACGTCATAAATAAAAGGATTACGGATGCGCAAAGGGAGCAGCTGCCAGCGGGGCAACATGCAAAAGGATCAGGGCAAAGAAAAGTGCCTAAGCAAGTTGTTAGAATTAAGGGGCAGCAGCACAATGCTGCATGTGTGGCAATTACACTGCACAACATGAGAGCATGTTGAATTGGATCCTCGACTACAACAATTCCCAAGAAAAACATCGCAAGATCCTAGATATTTTCATGAAGTGTTTTGTTCGAAGCCGAATAGCTTTTCCTGATTATGTCAGTTTGTTTATATGTTTATATCTACTATTTTCAGAGCGAATAGATATATAAGTAGATTCGAAAATCAGTTAACAATAATATGGGAAATTGACCAATATTAAGAATTTTTGAGATAATGAACTAGTATTTTAAGCCAAGCTAGAAACAAGGCAGAGAATCTTGTGAATCATAGATAGAATTATGCTCGAAAGTTGGAGTAACTTTCAACGAAATTGGAATTAGATATGATATTTGTGATGTGAGAGTTCAGTGTCCTAACTACTAATGGCAGCGGTGCTTCTATTTCAGTGAACATTACTGTAAAATAAATAAATGTTATGTTTTAGGTTTAAGTATGGTCTTTATTTCAAAATGAACTTGACTCGCAATTGAAACACAGCGAAAACAGACTTGATTCCAGCTGAGGAGTGTTATTATCTGGCATTCCAATGGGTGCCTCGTTGCATGTGTGTATGTGTGCATGTGTGTACGTACATATATGTATGTAGGTATAGTCGTCCGCTGCTACTGTAAGAGTCGCGAGCCGCAAGCCGCGAGGTGCGCGTGCGCACCCTGCAACTGATAAGATCGCAGCAGCAGCAGCAGCAGCAGCAGCAGCAGCAACGTCAGCAGGCGAGAGGGGAGAGCGAAGTGGAGGTGTGGGCCAGGTCGGGTCGGTTAGCCAAGGCAATAAGCCATACTAATAGGCTGTTGCTGCCAGACGCAATCGGCGACTGCATCAGCAATGGGCTGAGCAGCGAGGTGCCTCCTTTGGAAGCAGCCCCACGTTGCTGCCTCCCTGCGCTCGGCCACGCCTTCGCTTACATTTGCCACATTTGTATGAATAATTTAATTATTGTTTAAATGTTAATTAATGCAACATGAGTCGCAAGTCGCAAGTCGCAAGCCGCAAGTCGCAAGCCGCAAGCCGCGACTCGAGACGTTAACTGAGCCAATGCACATCACTGCAGTTTTTCCTCCTATATTTTTTTGTTCGTGCTTTTATTTTGCACCTCCACTTTACACGCTCCAAAAAGAAGCGAGACGCCCAGCGACTGAGCTTATAACTTGACAGACACGCATTTGGCATTAATGGGTTGCTTGACTGACAACAACCAACTCAGCCAACTCACATCAGCGACAGCAGCGGCGAGGAGAGAGAGAGAAACGCACTCTCCGAAGAGGGATGGAGCGTTGGGAGCTGAGGGAGGAGGGAGGAGGGAGTGGTAGAGTTAACTGTTGCAAATTGCGTAAAATTTGCAATTGGATGTGACTAATTAAGCTGCAGAGCAAAGAAACTGGCTGGCTGCAAACTGGAGGCAAGCAAGAAGCTTGAGCAAGACGAGGACCAACAGCAGTTTGTGCAACTGTTTTAAGAGACCAAGAAGACCAGGACAAGAATTAAGTCGAGCGACCAGCGGTGATCAATTGTTTGTTTACAGAGAGTCCTTTCCAAGGCGCCGAAACACAACTATATTAATACCATGCCCTAAAAATCGCTCATCATTTTGACAAAGATGAATTCGCTCAAAGCACATTTGTAGATATATTCAAGGAGCCTTATTGGGAAACGGGCATTCTTCAAAATTGGAAAATAAATGATTTCGTTTAAAATCAAATGTGATTTGTTTTTATTTCTGTAACTTCTCTAATGGTTGGGTGGTGGAAAGCCAAGTTCAGTCTTAAGCATTTTCTATTCTAAACACTACTTCCTTGATCTATGCACCATGTTCTGTAAAAATATTGGATATATCCACATGTATATTTTGCTGTTTAAGTGTTAATGTAAGACTTGAGTTCTTCAGTCATGAATTGAGGTATGAAGCAGATTCGCAGATGCTTTCCCTTTGAAGCACATAATAATAATTGTCTGTCATCAAAAGTATGAGAATGGTAATAATTAATAAAAAAGATTAAGAAAAACGTGATGGTAAATTGCTCTCAAAATGATGTCATATTGAGAAATGCAGTAATTGGCTAACGTATTTTGGAATGAAAAACAGATTCTTTTAGTGTATTTGTTTATTTGTGAGCAAGTCTTAACTGTTCAAGATCGGCACCATAAAAGTAGTTTGTTTGTTCCGAATTTACAGGGCTGTTACTGCTGCCTGAATCAATCTATGACTGATTTTATACAACACAACCACACACACACTTTGACTATATATATATATATATATATATATATATATATGTGTATGTTGTATATGCCAGATTATTGTTGTGTCTCTTCAGCGGCTGTTGTTTTTGTAAGTGAAACTTGAAACTGATGCAGTTAACAAAAAAGATTTGCGTTTTGCTGTTATTTTGGTTGTCGTTGTTGTTGCTGTTGCTGTTGCTGCTGCTGTTGCTGTTGTATTTGTTGCCGTTCTTGGGTCTCTCGGTGAGTTTGCTTGTGTTCTGCAGCGACTGCCAAATGCAGTCGACGTTAATTAAAACAAATGGCAAAAATAAACAACAGAAGCAGCAGAAACTAAAAGTAAACTAATTAAAAGGATCGCAGCACAAAAGTTTCGACTTACATATGCAGAAAATTGTTGCTTTTCTTGCTGCGAGAGTGGGCTCCAAGAAAAGGGGGGCGTGCGGCGGCAGCGGCGGCGACGGCGGCGTTTAACGGGGGTATTTTCTTCTTTATAGCTGGCACAATCGGTTTGTGGTTCTTGTTGTAGTCGCCTCCGTCTCCGTGTCCGTCTCTGTCTCTGCCTCTGCCTCCTCTTCGCTTCTTGCAGAAAGCCTTCTTTCGTTTTTTCTCTTTTTATTTGTATTTTTTCTTGTTTTTGCAAAATTTTCTTGATTTTTCTTGTATTTATTTAGCGATGTTTGTTGTACAATTTGCGCACAGGAATGTGGTTGCTATTGTTGTTCCTATTGTTGTTGTTGTTGTGTTCGTTTCGTTTGTTTTGCTTTGCTTTGTTTTGTTTTGTTTATGCTTTGAACTGTTGTTGTTGTTGCTGCTGCTGCTGCTGCTGCCCACTGCGCTAATTGAGTGCGAATTTTAATAGTCGCACTAAACGCATGAAAGTTTCTGCTGCTTGCACACGTGCAGAGCGACAGGGAGAGCGCGATGTACACAACAGACCAACAGAGAGGGAGAGAGACACAGAGAGAGATAGAGAGAGAGAGTGGGAGTTGAGTCGTATGCGCGATTGATTTACCGTTGATTGAATTAGTACAGATGGCGAGAAGAAGGCGCTGCTAACGAGCCAAGATCAGCGGCAACACGCCAGGAGTGCGAGACAGCCACAGCCAGAGCGAGAGCGAGAGCGAGAGCGAGTGACGAAATGACTGTGAGATCGAGATCGAGAGTGCGAGTGCGAGTGCGAGAGAGCGAACCAATGACCGTCGACACCTGCAACAACACACACAAAACACAAAGCACAAGCACACAAAACACACGCGAACTGCGAACTGCGAACTGAATTCGACTCAATTAGTTAGCTCGTAAATTTGCATACATATTTTGTAAATAATTGCCCCGCAGGGGTTTGGGGGGCAGGCTTGTGGGGGCGTACACGCACACAGATGTTGTTGTTGTTGTTGCGGTTGTTGTTGTTGCTGTTGTCGGTGTTGTTGGTGGCGGTGTTAGTGTTGTTGCTTCCGTTGCAGTTGTGGCACACACTCATATGTACATTCTACACACACTTGCGTAAATATCTTAGACAACAAAAAAAATATAAAAAATAAGAAATTTTGTATTTTGCTTAATTTGATTAATTTGATAAACAATGCGCATCGTACTTTGTACACAAATAATAATTCGTATTTCGCGTAACGTAACGCAACGTAACGTAACGTAACGTTTGTTAGTTTGCTGCTATTGCTGCTCTTGCTGCTTCTACTGCGCGCACACACGACCGCCAGCGCCGAAGTTCACTTGACGAATGCGACGAGGCTGCATGAATGAAAACCGAAAAGCGGCAAAACTGTCTTGTTGTTGTTTGTGTTCCTCTGCTGCTGTTGCTGTTGCCGCTGCCGCTGCTGCTGCTGCTGCTGCTACGGATACGGCTATTGCCATGCCTGTTAAGGTGGTTGCGCTCTGACGCTCTCTCGCTCTCGCTGGCTTATCAGCTGCTGTTGCTGCCGCTGAGACCGGCATTTGCAGTTGCTGCTGCTGCTGCTGCTGCTCTGGCTGCTCTGGCTGCGACTGCGATTGCGATAGCTAATGCGAGGGTTGTTTTGGCTTTTGCGCATTTTCACTCTGCTGCCCCTGATTGTATGTGTGTGTGCGTGTGTGTGTGTGTGGGAGGGGGGAGGTTTTCTTGTATTTGGTTCAGTGTTATTTTTTTTCGTGTTTGTACTGATATGCTTTTGGAGCTTCGCTGTGATTGGATGCCAATCGTTCTGGCACTTGGCTGCCAGCCGCCTATCGCAGGTGCCGGCCAACGAGGGTAGCAGTTGCAGCAGGACCGCCAGTCCGTTAACAGCGCGCTGTTAGGCGCACACCTGTGCGTAGGAGCAGCTCACTGTTAACAGAGGCTGGCTGTAGGTGGAGCCAGGCGCTGCTTAAATACAGTAAATATGTTTACAATAATATTCAAGCCAATTCGCAGTTTCCTTTTGGTTTTGCTGTGACACTTTTTTCCTTTTCTTTTCTTTTGTATTATTATTTTTAATTAAATGACAAACCCTTTTCAAAGCACCGCTTTCATCGTCACGTCTCTAATGAGTTAACAAAAATGTAATTTTTGATTTGACTTGGACTATTTTAACGGGGTTGCTTGCAATGTTGCTGCTGCTGCTGTTGTTGTTGTTGTTGTCATTTAGCCATTTATTATTTTGCACCTCGGACTGATTTGATTCTTGTCGGTTTACCAACCAACTTGACAGATATCCTGCTCTCTATCTGCCTGCACTGCAGCAACCCCTTCTTCAGCGAGTCCATAACAAATTTGTTGTAAAAAAAATAAATAAAAATAAACAACAAAAATAATAGAATAAAAATACGAAAACGTCGTAGAGTGAAACGCATTACCCGTGGACAACCACATAATGAATTGGCTGCATAAATAATAGGCTCAAACTACTTAGGATAAGCATAGCACACGCACCCAGGACACACACACACACAGAGGGCTAGGAACACAACGAATGTACCGCAACCCCCTGGACTGCATCCCTTTGGCAGGACGACTGCTGGCAAAGAGCAGCATTATTCATATATAAAAAGCCAATTAAAAATTTATAATAAGCCCCGCGCCAAATGCAGCAACCCCCAAAAATGAAATAAACAGTAAGCAATGGGCACAGTGGAATTCAAATGCTATTCGTAACCAACAAGTCAATAGCGTCAGCTTGATTTGTAATATTAAAAAAATATACCATGTGTATATATAATCATCATTATTTTGCTTTTGTGGTAAACATTATTGGTTGAGTTGTTTAGTAAAATATGTAAATCTAATCTTTACCCCTTTATTAAAACAAGTGAAAATGATCATTATTCACGGCTCATTTTGATTTCGATTTGGGTCAGTCATGGCCCACTGTGCACAGTCGACCTCAAAGTGAAAGCTTAAAAGCACATGAGCATTGTACACAGGATTCGTCCTGTCCAAGCACTGATCTGAACTTGGTATTTTTGAGCTGAAGCACAGCTCGGTGAACGGGGGTGTGGTGTTGGGTGACGGTTGAAGGTTGTGGAGTGACGGTTGAGGGGTGAAAGGTGAGGGGTGAGGGGGTCACACACGCATCCAGCGCTAAATTAGATGTAAAATAATGAACATTTCAATTAAAATAATTAATATTATGGAGTGCATGGCTTTCTGGCCCTGACAATCGCCAAGGCAGATGAGTTCAAGATTCTGCGGCTGCTGCAAGTCGAAGCCCGGCCACTAAGCACTCAATTAACCATTTTAATGTCTATGATGGGGCTGATGTTATGTTTGAAGCATGTGCAAACGGGACAGAAATGAAGCAGTGTGTGAGAAGGGGTGGGGGTGGGGTGTGTGTGTGTGTGTGTGTGTATGTGTGTGAGAGTTAAGCGATGAGCCAAGGCTTTTTAATTATAATTAAACATGCGAGAGAGCAAGAAAATGCTTAGGTGGATGGTATGACATGGTCTCGGTACGATATGGTATGGTATGGTATGGTGTGGTGTGGTATGGTGTTTCTATGGCTTGGCATAATCACTTAGGCGCGTGCAGCGCAGCATTTAAAATTAATTCTACTCAAGTGCGTTTTTCGGGCCGGGCCTGAAAGAAAACACGTGGCACACGTGAAGCTGATGCCTGAAAGTGGAACACCGGCCAGGGGGAGCTGATGGGCTGCGATTACCGTTAGCATTTTTGCGAGCGAAACAAATTGCACGCTAATTGCTCATGTTCAATTAAAAGCAAACTCGAACACAAACGAAACGAATCACAAAACAAAACAAAACAAAACAGAGCCAAACAAAACAAGACAAACCAAAACGAAATGAAACGAAATGAAACGCCGCTCTGGAATTCGGCCACACTGTGTGCTTTCCCACAAGAGCGCGCCCGCGTGTGTGTCTGTCTGTATGTGTGTGTGTGTGTGTGTGTGCGTGTGTGTGAGCGCAAGAAAGAGAATGGGAATGAGAATGAGAAGAGACAACACACAGCACAGCAGCACAGCAGCGCAGCAGACGCAGCAGACAGACAGACGCTGGCGATGCTTTTTGTTTTGGTTTTGATCCTTTGCGCAAATAATTGCCTAATTGTCTCTGGTCGGGGCTTGTCAGTAGCACGCATTGTAGCTGCTGCTTGTGTTGTTGTTGCTGCTGCTGTTGCTGTTGCGCATGCAAATGGCAACGCATATTTCTTCCACAAATCCATTTTCATCTATTAATTGGCAGACCTCTGCAGCTGCTTGCTGGCCAGGACATAGGACATCGCTTGCCCCTTTTCCTTTTTTTTTACACAATTAAGCGCTTGTGCAAATACAAATCGAGACCAACAATGCTGTTCTCAACGCTCCACTTACATACATATGTAAATATGTAAATTTTCCACTCGAATTTTTCGATTTACTTGTGGGATTTCTTTCGAAGCGTTTTCACAGCACATCGCCAAGATAATCGTGTTGGAAAACGTCGAAATTGTCTAATTGGTTACATAAGCATTTCAGAACCAGTTTTGAGTACCTTAAATTGATTCTGACTTTAGCGCATGAATCTTCTTTACAAATCACTGAAAAACTACTGCCTGGAATAATGAATTTATTTTTTTATTATGATTATTATTATTCACTACACATGTGATAATCTTATTTTGAATTATATTAGTCCATTAGATCAGCTTTATTTGTTTAATTGAAGAATGGCAACTTTTGTTCAATGACAGAAATGCATTGTTATTAAATTACTGTTTTAAATATTCGAATGCATTCGAATAACACGTCGAGTTAGCTGAAGCCTTCTTTAAAAGGCGATCGACCACTTTCCTGCTCGTGTGAAGAACCAACTCCATTACGTATGTACTTTCATCAGGCTTACTTTTTCAAGACGCCTGTCAATGATTATAAAGTTCAGACACTGCCGGCCGCACTTTCTGCAACAACGTCTTCAACTTGCTAATTAATTTGCATACAAACACACACACACACATATATATATGTATATTTACATATGTATGTATGTATACAGCACAGCAATTAAATTGGAATAATATTTAATTTTTTTATTATTTAGTTAACATTTTCGTTATTGTTGCCGTTGCAATAATTATATCCGTTTGTCGTCAACATATTGATTGCCATTCCTAATATGTAATATGTAAACGAGTGGCAAAAACCACGGCGAGGACGCATCAGCCAATTGACAAACTTGCGCATTTTTGGCAGCAGTTCGTGTGGCTGAGCGTGAATTTGATATGCGCCGTGTATGGGGAACACATGAGAGAAACGCAGCGCTTTCAGCGCGTCTAATTGCGTTGCATTGTGTGGCAAACAGTAGCAGCAGCAACAGCATCAGCGGTATCCAATTCCAATACATAATTTATTAGCTGTGACTGTGAAAGTGGACCGGGTGCGCAATGCACTTTAAAATTGCCATTGCTTGATCTCAGTTACGGCCACTTTTAAGCGGCGGAGGCAGCGGCAGAGCGCATTTGCAACCCATGATAAATGATAGGGCGACGCCTACGCGCGTCAAGGGTTGTCGCCGTCGTTGTTGCTGTCGCATTTTGCGGTACGCCGCAACGCCGATCAAATGGCTGATAAGCGGTTGACAACGGCACCGGCACCGGCAACGGCAGCAGTGCCTGCGACGTGGCTGTGGTTGACACTGCAAACGGTTGCAACCGTCAAAATTAATTAGAATTTTCAACAGAAAAAAGAAATGAAGAAAGCCTCATGCGAACCACTGCGCCCAACCCTAAATGCCCTTCATCTGTTGCAAAAAGGAATATTCACATGCTGCAAACACATCCTTACGTATCTGTATCATGTACAATATGTTTATACATTCTATAAATATTCAGCAAATATAAATTGCTCTTTCTGAATATTAGATAATAGACAAAAAATATAATATATATATATATATATATGTATGTATATATATATATATATATATATGTATGTGTGTACAGATGCGCCGGCTGCATAGAACAGTAAATGGAATGCGCTCGGTTAGGGTAAATTGGTAACGCCAAGCGCTAAATTGAAATCAGTACCAAAACAGTAGCAGCAGGAGCAAGTAAAACAAAATACAAAAAACGATCATTAATCATCAAGCCAAAAGGGTTGACGCGCTTAACAGCTAACAGTGCCCGAAATACAAAACACCGCTGCAAAGTAACGGGAAAAAGAACACACACACACATACTCGCTCACCCAAAATGAAAAAACAAAAGGGTGGCTTGACCGGCGCCAGAACATAAACCAAAAGCCAAAAACAACAACACCAAAAAGCGTACTTTTTTTTTACCTTTATTTAATATCTACTTTGGAGAGTACACAGCATCAAGAGGTGATTTAATAGCTAGCTTATGCGCCTCCTTCAGCTACTAATGCTCCTCATCGTATGAGGATTTCAGCATGGACGCTAGAAGCTGCCCACTGTGGTTTTTAACCATTTCGCGCAGTGTTTCTGCAGACTGTGGATCCTTCATCAGTGCCGCAATGGTATAATCGTTTATGGCCGGATTATCCATGAGAGATTCGTTCAGCAGCTTGCAGCAGCGAAGAGCGCGGCGACGCAGCCGCGCATTGGAAACCTGCTCATCATCATCGGCACCTTCGCCGCCCTCAGCCAGATACTGTACGGCCAGATTGAGATTGTTATCGGCATATTTGAGCGCAGCGCGTGCCTCGCTCACCGGATAACCCATGGATATTAGGTGCTCAAGTTGGGGCGTTACATTTTCAACGCTTTCATCTGCCTCCGATGAATTAGCGATCTCCTTTTCTTGTTTCGCAACGCTTGACATTCTGATGATAGCGCAGCTTTTGAACTAAATTTACGCAGATATTAATTTAGAGAGGGCACACCCCATGACCGCCAAATATCGATACATAATAAGCGTACTCCCTTAATTCAATTAACAGAAAATCTTAATCGCCACCATTCATTTTGTATAAATTTGTAATATTAGACATACAATTTTTATGTGGTTTCTTTCTAATTAAGTCCATGACTTAGTAAAATTGATGAGTATGTAATTTGAACAATGTACTTTATGAAATAAACAGCTGATATCGTTTCGGGAATGCCCTTTCCACTGTGATCTCTTCCAGTGGCGAACTGTGAAGTAAAAAAAAACAGCTGAGTATCGTTCGCAGGCATCGAGTAGCTTTAGCGCGCACATTTAAGTTTGTTGTTCGAAAAACCACTTGGATAATAAAATGTTGGCAACAATTATATCGCGCGCGCACAAACACACGAATACACAGCTGCGCTGGGCGGCTGTCTTCGTTTGGTTTGCTATTTATGCGTTGCACAATTTTAAATAATCACCCCGTTGGGAAATTTCATGGAAAGTCCAACGGAACACACAATCGAAACCCTTTCGCTTCTCTTTCGTTTAGATTGCATTACTTTACTATTCGTACGCGCTTATACGAATGTATGTGTTTGTTGTTTACACTGATTTATTGCTATTTTCTTGTGCTTTTCGGTTAACTCTTTGTTTATAAGCAGCCCAGGGACAAACAAGTGGCCCGTAAAAAGCATTTTGCCATACCCTCATCTATCACAATTTCTTGCTACTGTTCTAACATTTTTGGGTTTAAAAACGCATTATTTCGCTTTTGGTAATTGAAGTTTTTAGTTTTCATTAGCCAAAGCCGGCCCATGGAGAGAGTGACAAGGGACGACAGTGGGCGCATTATAATAAATGGCTTACACACACACACAGACATATGACATATAAAAATATGGTATATATGTTTGGATTTGTATTTGTAAAAAAAAAGTTCTTCATTCTCAATTTGCATTGTTCAAACTGTTCACGCGCAAGCTGCTTGTCAGCCCTGGCAACTGGCGCGCCAAAGCAGAAGAGCAGCAGAACGTAAACCATAAAAGAAAACGTAAGTCGATACTTTTCGTATGGTCGCGCACACGCACGTACTATTGCAAGAATTTTAAAACGGAACGGAACGGATATCAAAAGTTTCAACTTGAGCATTTGAAATATGGGCAAAACGTGCGCTGACATCGACAGGGACATCGACATCGATAGTTATCGCAGCGGCTTTCGCAATTGTTTGATTTTACAAATGGCAAAATCACTTAACACACCGTTAACACCCACATTAGTTGTACTTGGGCGAACACACACATACACCATACACATATAAAATACGCGCGCCTGGAAAATGTGCAGTGCTCCACTTACGGTTTCTTTTCAATTGCTTTGAAGTAGAGATGAGTCCGTGTTCTGTATTTTTTTCACAGCACGTGCCCACTTAAAACAAAAAATTGTTCTAGTAGCTCAAAGTTACTAAAAATAATAATAATAAAATTATGAAATAAAAGATGAACGAAAATATGTACATATGCATGTGCAAAGTAGTGAATGAGTGTTGGCAAACAGTAGCGCGTGTCGTGTTTGTGAGATTCTGTCGTGCGTGCTTCCACTTTGTGGTTGGTGGCTCACGCGACCATCACTACCTTAAAGCTACCCCATGGTAAATGGTATTGGAACTGGGGACGACTGGGCACAGGGATCATAATCGAATTAAATGCAATGCCGACAGAACTGAAACGAGAAAGTCATTAAAAACGCAACGCTAACAATTGCACGCAAATTGTTTGGTTGTTTGGTCCCTGCAACAGTTTTTCCCTCTCTCCCGCCACTTACACCCCGCCACCCGTTGTTGCTGCTGCCGCCGCTGCTGCTGGTCGTACATTACACACAATACCTACACACATGCATACGTGCGAAAAACTATGAATGGAATTCAGGAATTGGAATTGGAATTGGAATTGGCAATTGCACGTGGCGTGCTGGTTACCCAAGATAAGCAACTGGCGACGCGTGCCCCGCCACTGGAATGCTCGCTCTCTCTTTTTGCCTGTCTCTGTTGCACTCACTCGGTTAGGAAAGATACCTATCATCGGATCTTGGTGAGCGGCAAGCGGTAAGCGAGTGCGTTGCGTATTTATGACTCGAAATCGGATTGGCAGATTCATTTTCATCACGATTATCGTTATTAATATTATTAGTGTTTGCACTAAGCAGCTGACTTTGCCTTATTGTTATTCTTCATTTCTTGCGCTTTTTTTTTTGGAGGCGTTGAACTGTGAATTGGAAAATTGAAGCTTAACGCTGACGCGGCCCGGAAGATAACCGATCTAAAGCGGCTTTAGCGAAAATTCAACTTTCAATTGCGTTTCAGTTGAAAGAGTTACGAATATTGGTTTTTTGTGTGAATTAATCAATAGCGCATTACGAATAAGCTCTTCATAGAATTTAAATGATCTTACATCTTTGTGTTGGTTTTTTACAATAACTTTAACTTAAATCTAATGTTAGACAAATGATTAGCTCAACGCAATTGTTTTTTCTAACGATGAAATTTGCAAATAAAGAAATTACAATATTTCTTTTAATGATTTCACTGAAAAAAGAAAACACAATTTAATTTTTTGTATCTTAAAAACATTTGATTCAAAGCATTTTCTGCAATAGCTTATAATTTGTATAGCCTCAATAAACAAAAAACACTTTTTGGTGTATATGTTTGGTGGTTTCAACCCATCAAATTCAGTTTCCCGCACTAACAATTCGGTGGCAGTTCTCTCCACTCGGTATACACTTGATATTATGCAAATTATGCGGCAGTTCTAACCTAGGACAACACACATTACTTTTCACTCGACGCCAACCCCGAAGGAGTGGGCTCCCCGCACCGCACCGCCCTGTCCACGTCCACTAAATGGTTCAGCCAACGACCTGAAGCCCAATCATACTTTTATACATACATACATACATATGTACACGACGTTTGTTCATAAATATTCATACAAATTATGTTTGTGCTTTGTGCATTTTTGGTTACAATGAAAATGGAAAATGAAGCTTAGCAAATCACAAATTTATGTGGCAATCCATCAATGCCAGCCCAAAAATGTAAAAAGAATAGGCAACAATTCCGCACAAGGGGGGCAGCAATTGCAGTGCAGCCACTGCCACTGCCACTGCCACTACCACTACCACAACCACTGCCACTGCCACTAATCGCTTCCCACGATCGAGTTGAGCGCACAACCAACAAATTCAATATGTAAAATTGCGCCTTCATTAATCCGTAAATTAGAAGCATTGAATGATATCAGCTCAACTAGCTGGTTGACTGCTCTGCCGCTGGCAAACGTCCTCTGCACCGCTCCCCTCACCTTGCCCTTGCCCTTGCGCTTGGCTTCTCCCTCGTCATCAAACGGGTGACTATAGCTGGTGCTGACAAACAAGCCGCGCATTTGAAGTGCACCCTGCAGCCCTACAACAAATCACTGCACACACACACACACACACACACACATACACGCAAACACATTGGGAGAAACACACACACACACATGCATTGAGAGTTAAACTGCAGAGCCACGTCATCTAAGTACGAAGGGCAATCCCGCAAACCCAGTACCACCACCACCACCAGTAAAGAAAAAGCGACAGCAAAGCCGCCGCACAGTGGTCAAATGTGGCCTTCATGAGTTCTCAAATGTATAAAACATCGAAATCTATGCAAATTATTTACTTTCATTAATATATATAGGTGAAAGCGTTCGATGCTGTCAGCTCGTGTTGAACACCCTGTATAAGATTATTAATCATTAGATACAATTACAAAAAATCTTTTGAACTATGTTTCGTGCACATTAAATAAATATATTTGTATATGTTTTAAACTATTTCTTAAAAATCACCTTCCACAGCATTATAAAGATATCGTAAAGTGTGTTACACTTTTTGCTATGTTCATTTCACAAAGACTTATTTAGACAATTAATTCGAATTGGCAGTTAAGAAAAACATAACAAATATTCAATAATTTTAGCATTTAGATGAATATGGACTATGAACTCGGCGTGGATTCGTGGTTTTCCGAGAAGTCTGGAAAATTATAATGAATTCGTAGAAATAATTGCATTAAATTAAATTATTTTATTTGCAGAGAGCGACAATAGTAGGGGAACCACTGTGGCTACAGTGGCATGTCAACGACAAAGACAACAAAGATGGCAAAGGATGACACATGAACTACAAATACAACATTAGCGAGGACAGAACAAAAAAAAACTAACAAAATGTTGGGCAGTCAAAACGAAACAAAAATTAAATGAATTGTATATTAAAACTGTATTAGTCAAAGTCGCCTGCCTACCAGTTTGCCTGCCTGTCAAACTCAGCAACGCATCCTGGGTTAGGTCATTTGAATGAGACGGCTCTTCCCCCAGTCACCCTCCCCCCATGCTCGTGGTCCAAATTGTACGCACTGAAGCATGAAAAATGCGGCGACCACAGAAGCAGAAGCAGCATCAGCAGCAGCATCAGCAGCAGCAGCAGCATCAGCCGCATCAGCATGAGCAGCAGCCAGGACGAGCCATCGGTGGAGGGCAGAACTCAATTCGAGTGTAAAAACGAGGCGAGCAGCCGCCGCCGCCGCCGCGAACGTTTGACATTTTCGTGTGCATAATTAAATTACGCAACGCACAAAATGATGGAAATGATGAAGAAAAAAACAACAACAACCGGCAAGGGAGATACATTTTCAGATCGATTAGTACAGCTCAAAAATAATAATAATAAAAAAATTATATGTATATTTTTTGCACAACTGCTTCAGCTGCACATTATGAACATTTTTGAAAATTAAGTCAAAAATTGTCTGCAATTTCAGAAAACTGCAAGTAAACTGTTTCGAAGCTCTAGATTCATTTTCTATTTGTTTTTTTTTTTCTCCCTTGTGGAGTGTATTATAATTTTGTGGTATCATGTGTAACGCACCCCCTAAGGAGTATATATCCTAGCCGAGTCGATATAGCCATGTCCGTCTGTGTGGCTGTTTTCTTTTCATACACCAAGTGTTTTGAAAATGTTGAAATCCCCTACATCTTGATGAAATTTGGCACATATGTAGCTGTCTCTTTGCTTCGGTCACTCAAGACTCGACGTCCAACTTACTTACTTGATTGACTAGATCTCAGCAAATTAACTCTGGCTTACAGTGGATATGACAACTGTTCTTTCTTGTTTATAAAAAATACGTTTTTTTTTGTAATCCGCTTTGTACTAGAAGATATGATTATAGTGAACCGATTTAGCAAGCTAGTTTGAAAACTACAAATTTCATGTAGTGACTAGTTACAGAAATGGAGTATTCAATTGAAGTACAATCAGTTTCAGACATTATATAAAAACAAAAAGAAAATAAAATAATAAACCATTTAAACAAATGCACTTTGTTTTCCTTTCAACTCTCTGTCAAAAAGATATAATTTTAATAGTTTCATTCCTTAGCAAAATTTAATGTTTTGGTGGATTAAGAAATCTTGTAAATATTTCTTATTAATTAATTTAAATTTACATATTACATTTTATTCAGTTTACTTTTGTACTTTCTGTATTTTTAGATGCTTACCGATATTCGTTGACACTAAATAAATAAATAAGGACAATCGTAAAGATCTGTAAGTCTTTTTATTTATATAATCAGAAATTGATAGAAATTTCAAAAGAGTTCATAAATGAAAAGACCACACTTTTGCATTGATTAATGAAAATAAAGCTAAATCTTATTGATGAGATGATCGTGGATCTTCCGCTATGGTTTCACTTTCCCTAGCCCATAGGTGCCACATATAGTGAATTTTCCATTCTGGAGTTCACTTCTCTGACGTCATATCAGCTCAGGTATTATTCTATGGTTTGTGCACTCACCTTAAAGCCAGACGTTGTTGCCGCAGGATTTAGTTCGATATTAATGTTGTTCGGCTCCATTATGAGGCCCAAGCTCTGCAGATTGCACGCCTCAGGCATTTGCATGGTAGGCGTGGGCACCTTCAGCACAGCAACTGTGCAATCGATGCTGCTGGCGCTCACCGTTGCCGTTGCTGGCAGTGTCTCAGGCATCCTGTTGTTTTGATAAACCAATCAATTGTTGTAGCTCCTTCTCCTGGTGCTATTGGAGTTTCTTTTTCTCCTTCTCCGACTCCTTCACTATCTCAACGTCGCCTGGCAGGCACTGCAAATATAAGAGCATAATACTGATTATTGTGGCTGTTCAAGTCCACCCACTTACAATCGCTCAACTAATCGATTTTTGCCAAGAACACTAATTTCTCACATATATATATATATACATATATATATATACATATATATATATACATATATATATATATATATATATATATATATATATATATATATATATATATATATATACATATATATATATTATATTATATTATATATTAATTATAACAATACATTAACCGACTTATCCACAGTTGGAGCAAATGAAATATAATTTAACCACCAATAATTATATATACCAATCATAATTATACCCTGATTGTTTTTGTTTATTGATAAAACCCATTAAATTGATTTATGAACTCATTAAATTTACAAAATATGTTGTGTAGGAAACTAGACCTTCAAGCAAACTAGAATCACCTGTGGAATTTAAAATGTAAAATTATAGATAATTCGTTGATTTTGTATGAGTGCGAATACTTTTGTAGTTTATTTGAATTCTTCAGTTTTGGTATAAATTTGCTATAACTAATTCTCACAAATAAGTGGTAAGTTCGTATAACATAGTAGCACATGGATGCCTCCACTGAAAGGCGCAGCAGACGAGAGCAAATACAAAACATTTGATGCATTGACAAATGATGTAAAAACAAAACAAAAAAAATCTTAGAATAGTTGTAATATCGAAAGTTGCGAGGATTTGCCGATTAGATCGATAATTTAGCTATTTCTGCAGCCTGCGACGAATCTCGTCGGGCAGCTCGACCAGCGGCACACTGGACTCCTGCCGCGTGGTCACCTCGCGTAGCTTGACGATTCCCTGAGCCAGCTCGGAGTCGCCCAGTACAATGGCCAAGGGTATTTGATGCTCCTCGCAGTGCTGCAACTGGGCTAACAGCTTCGGATTTAGCTTGTAAGAATGCTCCGCCTGCGTATAGATACAAATGGGTTAGGCACAAAAGGGTTCATCAAATGCTTGACAAGAGCCACTCACCTTGATGCCCGCATCCCAGAGCTGGTTAAGCACACGCAGTCGCTGCTCGTGTAAGCCCTTGTGGGCGGAGGCGACATACACCTCAACATCGCTGGTCCGCAGCTTCACCTTGCTGGCGGCAAATTTAGCCTCCAGCACTGAGAAGATGCGTTCCACGCCGATTGAGACGCCCACACAGGGCACAGCCTTGCCCCGAGGATCGAACATGCCAACCAGATTATCATACCGACCACCACCGGCCACGGAGCCAACGGTGCCACCCTGCTCCATCGCTTGCTCGCCATTCTGCGACGATTTAGCTGGTGAGCCAGCAGGGCTTGGATCCACCTTGAGAACACCCTCGTAGATGACACCCGTATAGTAGTCGAGGCCGCGCGCCAGACTCAAATCGAAGCTGATGCGCTGCTCAAGTCCAAAGAGTGCACAGTATTTGAGCAGCAGCTGCATGCCCTCGAGTCCCTTGACTGCATTGGGAACCGCTTTCAATTTAGGATCGGCCAGCAGCTGCTCAACAAGGTCGGCTCCTCCACTGAGACGCACATATTCCCCGATTTTGTCGGCCGTAGCGCCATCTAGACCCTTCTCCTCCACCATCTCCTTCCGCACATCCTCCCAGGGTGACTGCAATAAATATGTAAATATATTTCTAAAAATCTATACATATACATATTTATATATTCACAAATGTTACCTTATCCAATTTGTCGACCGCAGAGCAGATGGCTCGGAAGCAGTTTGCTGGCACGCCGCATGCCTCAAACATGCCGTCGAGTAGCTGGCGATGATTGAGCTTAATCACATAGTCACCAATGTCCAGAGTATTCAGTATTTCGGCAACAATCTTAACGCACTCGGCATCCGCCAGCATCGGATCATAGGTGCCGGCAATATCGAAATCACACTGATAGAACTCGCGATAGCGACCGCGTGTCATCGCTGGATTATCGCGCCGATAGACCTTGGCGATGTGATAGCGCTTAATGCTGGATATCTTGTTCATGGCCAGATAGCGAGCCAGTGGAACGGTCAGATCGTAGCGCATTGATAAGATCTCACCACCCTGATCCTTCAGATCGTAAATGAGCTTCGAGTCCTCGCCGTATTTGCCCGTTAGCACCTCCTGCAAATGGTTATATGATTATACAGTTAAGGATTTCGTATTTCGGATATCGGGCATAGCTCTCCCGTTCACGTTTCTCACCTTTAGCTCAAAGACGGGCGTATCGATGGCCTCGCCGCCATGCCGCTTGAACACCTGAACAATCTTGTCCAGGACACCCTGTCGTAGCGTCATCTGCTGGGGCGCGTAGTCCCGCGTACCTTTCCGAGTTTTCAAGGTGAACTTTTGGTTGGCAGGCGTGGCATCGCCGCCGAGTGTGGCCTTCAGAGCCAGTAGGCGCGACACCTCCTCATCGATCTGCAATGGATAACAAAATTTCAGATTAATTGATTTATGCGTAGATTTGTCTATTTGGATAGTGCACTTAGATGCTAACCTTATGCATTTGTTGTTGATCTTGTAATTGTTCTTGTTGTTGCTGTTGTTGTTGTGCTTTCAATTGTTGTCCAATGCTTTTTGTTGACATCGCGCGTCTCGCGCTAGATGGCGCACTGGCTAAGGCAAGGTCACTGAAACGCAGCACTACAGCGCCACTGGCGGCCAATCGAACGCAACATTTTGGTTTTAACTTATAATTCTCGATTGCATTTAAATATTTTAATTGTTTCTCTATTTTTGCATTTTCAAACCTAATAAGCAACAACAATAAAAAAAAATCTATTAGAGCTGTGATTTCTACATTATTTCCATCTCTGCGATTAGTAAACGTTTTGTGTGTATGTTAGTGGTTTGCATGTAGAAGTGTGTGTATGTGTGTGTGCAGAAAAGAGAAAGAAACAATAAGGTCAACGAAATGATAATTTCAACACTACAAAATCATTGCGTTCTTTTGACCGCCGGTCATGACTTTTTTCTTAACTGCTTGATGTATTTTGGGCATGAAACATGTTTTCAAACACACACACTTGACACTTTTGTTCACTTGAAATTCGATATCGCAACTCGAAATTGGATCACTGCCAACTGCGACGCCGCGACGGCCTTGCCTCCACCTGAGCAAGACACCGGGGACATTTCGTTTGTTTTACTTAAAGCTGATTAAAAAAGGATAAACGATTTTAAGACACCCCTCCCAAATTGGAATTTTATTTCTTTCATATTGTCCTAGATCATAATGTTAAATTCAAATAACCATTACAAATATCGACACTATTTGAAACCCGCTTTAAAATATCGATGTATCGATATGTGAACAGCAGTCGACGACAGCGTTAAAAATAACAGCTGATTCCGCTCTTGAAGGCAATAAACGCATAAAAGTCAATAATGATGCAATTGCAGTGACATGCGACAAAAGGCAAAAGCGTTTCATTGTCATTTGCTGCCAAGCCGGTTTCAAGCAGCAATGTGCTGTCTCAGTGAGTCAGCCTGTCGTGAGTACGAAATAACACAATAACAACAACAAATAACATTCAGCATTAAAAAAGGGGGGCAAAACCAACAGAGTTCCAGGTGATGGAGAAGGAAGGAGGCGGCAAGGGTGAAAAGCTTAAGGACTGATAGAACGGCCGTCTTCAAATGAGTCACAAGCTCTGTTCTGCAGGATAAATTGCGAGTGCATAACAGAAACAACAATAACAGTACGCGAATGTGAATGTTGTTGTTTTTTTTATTTTATTTTATTGTTGTCAACACTGCTACCGATTGAGCTCTCTGTTATGTGCATGCAATCTAATTACAGAGCTCGAATGAAAAGCTTGCAACGCAGCGAAGAGCGCGACATAGGAGAGAGCCACTGTGTAATGTTTGTATGTATGAGGGCTGATGAAATACATAATTAGCATTACGAGTGCAACAGGGTTCTAATGTATGTGCATACATACTTAGTATGTTAGTGCTTGTATGTATGATAGGGCTCTAACAACGCCTGACTAGTGCCACTTATGCTGCATACAAATATTATTGTTTGCATCACACACACATTATTTATAATGTATTGTTTTGCTGACCTTCTCGTTGGACTCCTTCGACGCTTTCAGTTGACGCACAAGATCGCGTATCACTCATATTCCAAATGCCACAGCGCCAACGACAGCGGTAACACTAAATAAAACTTTGTTCAATTGGCAATATGTGTATTTAATCGCTAGTCTTCGGTAACTTCGCGCGGCTTGCAATAATTTGATTAATTGGTTGCCAACAAAAAATATGCACGCGTCCAGCCGCAAGAAACAGGGATGTAAATAACCCGAGTGCGTTAGCGCAAAAATGAGCAAGCAATGCGTAGAACGAGCAGCGTACGTAGTCAAAGAGCCAAGAGCGCATATCGATGCAAATGTTCTTTCAGCAAACATAATTACACTGAAATGCGAATAATTCCCTGGAGTTCAATTTAAGACTTGTTTATTTGAATCTAGATTAGTTTATAAGTGCTTAGGCTTGTAAATTACGAAATACTAAATAATAGTAGTAAATCATATAAATACTAACTGCAGCGCCATCTGCACCTTGCCATGTGTACTAAGGCTCATTTTCAGACATTTTTATACACTGGAATAACAACAGTTAAAAATGTTCGAACCGAATAAGGCATGCTTTGGATTTTATATAACGGTGTGCTTACTTCTATATTTTATTAATGGACGAGTGACACAAATATAAAAAAAATATTCAAAGAAATTTCCTTACGCAGCTTACAACAATAACAGCAAGAGTTACAGGTTGAAATACGCCTCCATAAATCAAAATGAAACAGAACAAATCCACTCAATTTGAACGCGCCAATAAAATAGCTGCTTACGACAATTTAGATACAGACGTCGAAAACGCCCGCAAATCATTAGAGCACACGTTGAAGTATCTCTCCGAATCAAATCACGATCCCGTTGACAGACTACGCGGGAAGCGTTCCAGCGAGGAAGGCATCATTGGCATTGGGGGAGGCAGCGGGAGTAGTCACCTTCATCGGGGCAAGCATCTTAACAAACAAGGAACGCCATCGAAATTTAAGGAAGGCGCAATAAACATGCCGCAAACACGCATAAGGACTCCAGCCATGCCCAGTGAGTAAGGCATGCTAATTGATTATCGAACTTTTCGGTGTTATTTGGTTTGGGTTTGCTAGTTTCGAATTACAACCCTCTTTTAATACGAATCAAATGGATTCAAATTATTAAATTTAAAATGCAGTAATTTTAAACTCTTGTTTTTGAATGATTAACTCTTTGTGAACCCCAATTGAAATCATAAAATATTGTCTAACAAATGTGTGCAGCTCGGTTGCAGTCCCCCCGTCGCAACGGCCTCTCGCCACGCGAAGATGACGATGACGATGACGATGACGATGACGTAGAGGATGGGGATGAGGATGAGGATGAGGTACGCAAATTGCAGATGGAGTTCGAGCACCAACTACAACAGGGGAAGAGTAACGGGGTCGGGAATCGACGCATCCAGGTGGGCGCACTTAAGCAACTGAACAGGCCCACCTACAGCTGCAGCTCGTGCGGCGCCAGATTCCACATTAAGTCGCTGTTGGGGGCGCATCGGCGCATCCACGACGACGATTTCAAGGTGCGCTTCCGGGAACGTCGGATGCGGGAGACCGTTAAGAGGGCCACAGCTAAAGTAGATAACAAACAGTGCAAGTTCTGTGATCGCATTTTTGATCTGGAGCGAGCGATGCGCATCCATCAGCTGTGCCATTGCACCAAGATAACGCCGCAGCAGCGGCGCAAGCTCGGCTACACGGATCTCGCCCACGAGAAGAAGAACGCCCCTCTGCCGTCGTTCCGGTGTCTGCCCAAGAGTCAAGTGTTGCCGCTGCATCAACTTGTGGCTGATCCGAGTATGCCTTATGTGGCACTCGGCCCGGATGCGATTAAAATGATTGAGCAGGAGCAGCAGCAGCAGCAGCAGCAGCTCCTCAAGGCCAGAAGGCGAACAACCAAATACACCGTTAAAGTTGCTGGCCCCCTGGGCCGTTGGCGTTAACCACAATAAAAACCACAACAACAACAACACATCGGATGATAAACATATTTTTCGTGCAATTGGAGTAGATTGTTGGCGCTCAAATTAACAGTTAACAGTAAACAGTTAACAGTCACACAAACCCTCAAATCATGAAATCTTTATTTGCAATTGCATGCAAACAAATTATGTTATAAAATTTCTGTGATTAAATATATAAAAATATGTGCATGATATAAATACATATCTGCATTGACTTTTTAGTATTCTTTTTATTTGATTTCGATATTTAATATAATTATAATAATAGTACATGATAAATGAGCTATAGTTCTTGGTTGAGCCCTATCAGGACTTCAGTGGTAGATTGTTAATGTAAACATAAGCAGAGCATGAATTAAAGAGGATTATGAAAATCAGATTAATAATTAAAAAAACAAGAAAGAACAATTACAATTAACTAATAACAAAACACACACATACAAAAATACACAAATGGAAATTTTAACAGTTAGGAGGCCCACTCTACGCAACGGCCTCTGCGATGAACTGCACCGGCTTCTTGCCAGACATATGAGAAGCTTGTGTGAAAACACCGCACAGGAAGTGCAACCTGAGGCAAGAAACCAGATAACTTCTCCCTTATGGAGAAGTTATGGTTTTTTTTAAATTAATATTTTTATAGAAAATGGGTAAGTTTGTTTTTGTTTAATGCGAATACTTTTGTAGTTTATTTGAATTCTTCAGTTTTGGTATAAATTTGCTATAACTAATTCTCACAAATAAGTGGTAAGTTCGTATAACATAGTAGCACATGGATGCCTCCACTGAAAGGCGCAGCAGACGAGAGCAAATACAAAACATTTGATGCATTGACAAATGATGTAAAAACAAAACAAAAAAAATCTTAGAATAGTTGTAATATCGAAAGTTGCGAGGATTTGCCGATTAGATCGATAATTTAGCTATTTCTGCAGCCTGCGACGAATCTCGTCGGGCAGCTCGACCAGCGGCACACTGGACTCCTGCCGCGTGGTCACCTCGCGTAGCTTGACGATTCCCTGAGCCAGCTCGGAGTCGCCCAGTACAATGGCCAAGGGTATTTGATGCTCCTCGCAGTGCTGCAACTGGGCCAACAGCTTCGGATTTAGCTTGTAAGAATGCTCCGCCTGCGTATAGATACAAATGGGTTAGGCACAAAAGGGTTCATCAAATGCTTGACAAGAGCCACTCACCTTGATGCCCGCATCCCAGAGCTGGTTAAGCACACGCAGTCGCTGCTCGTGTAAGCCCTTGTGGGCGGAGGCGACATACACCTCAACATCGCTGGTCCGCAGCTTCACCTTGCTGGCGGCAAATTTAGCCTCCAGCACTGAGAAGATGCGTTCCACGCCGATTGAGACGCCCACACAGGGCACAGCCTTGCCCCGAGGATCGAACATGCCAACCAGATTATCATACCGACCACCACCGGCCACGGAGCCAACGGTGCCACCCTGCTCCATCGCTTGCTCGCCATTCTGCGACGATTTAGCTGGTGAGCCAGCAGGGCTTGGATCCACCTTGAGAACACCCTCGTAGATGACACCCGTATAGTAGTCGAGGCCGCGCGCCAGACTCAAATCGAAGCTGATGCGCTGCTCAAGTCCAAAGAGTGCACAGTATTTGAGCAGCAGCTGCATGCCCTCGAGTCCCTTGACTGCATTGGGAACCGCTTTCAATTTAGGATCGGCCAGCAGCTGCTCAACAAGGTCGGCTCCTCCACTGAGACGCACATATTCCCCGATTTTGTCGGCCGTAGCGCCATCTAGACCCTTCTCCTCCACCATCTCCTTCCGCACATCCTCCCAGGGTGACTGCAATAAATATGTAAATATATTTCTAAAAATCTATACATATACATATTTATATATTCACAAATGTTACCTTATCCAATTTGTCGACCGCAGAGCAGATGGCTCGGAAGCAGTTTGCTGGCACGCCGCATGCCTCAAACATGCCGTCGAGTAGCTGGCGATGATTGAGCTTAATCACATAGTCACCAATGTCCAGAGTATTCAGTATTTCGGCAACAATCTTAACGCACTCGGCATCCGCCAGCATCGGATCATAGGTGCCGGCAATATCGAAATCACACTGATAGAACTCGCGATAGCGACCGCGTGTCATCGCTGGATTATCGCGCCGATAGACCTTGGCGATGTGATAGCGCTTAATGCTGGATATCTTGTTCATGGCCAGATAGCGAGCCAGTGGAACGGTCAGATCGTAGCGCATTGATAAGATCTCACCACCCTGATCCTTCAGATCGTAAATGAGCTTCGAGTCCTCGCCGTATTTGCCCGTTAGCACCTCCTGCAAATGGTTATATGATTATACAGTTAAGGATTTCGTATTTCGGATTTCGGGCATAGCTCTCCCGTTCACGTTTCTCACCTTTAGCTCAAAGACGGGCGTATCGATGGCCTCGCCGCCATGCCGCTTGAACACCTGAACAATCTTATCCAGGACACCCTGTCGTAGCGTCATCTGCTGGGGCGCGTAGTCCCGCGTACCTTTCGGAGTTTTCAAGGTGAACTTTTGGTTGGCAGGCGTGGCATCGCCGCCGAGTGTGGCCTTCAGAGCCAGTAGGCGCGACACCTCCTCATCGATCTGCAATGGATAACAAAATTTCAGATTAAATGATTTGTGCGTAATTTCAGATGCTAACCTTATGTATTTCTTGATGTTGTTGATCTTGTAATTGTTCTTGTTGTTGTGCTTTCAATTGTTGACCAACTTTTGTTGTTGACATCGCGCGTCCCGCGCTAGATGGCGCCAGCGGCAGGTGCCGGATGGCAGGGCCAAAGCAGAGGCACGGAAACGCAGCACTACAGCGCCACTGGCGACCAATCGAACGCAACATTTTGCTTTTGACTTTTACTTTTATAATTTCGATTGCTTTTAAATATGGTAATTGTTTAGTTTCTTTTTTGCAATTACTTTTTATTAAATCTAACAGACAACAACAACAATTAGGAAAAATTAGATTAGAGTTTCAATTTGCACTTTCCTATTTTTTCTAACTCTGCGATTTGTAAACAATTTCCCATTGATTACGGAATAAGTTAATTTTTTGTGTGTATAATGGAAAATAGGTGATGTTTGTTTTTCTGTTTAAGTGTTAAGTATAATTCCAAAATCTATTTTATATTTGAAGGCTATTTAAAAGCCGTTTTAAATATCGATGTATCGATAAAATGTGAATAGCGTAAAATAACAACTGATTCACCATTTGATTGCAATGAGCGCAATCAATACGATTACTGTAACATTGGAGAGGGAGGCAGCGTCATCAATATTTGTTGTCAAGCTGGTTCGAAGTAGCTTTGTGCTTTGCATTGCTTCTTCTTGCTTGATAAATATTAAAAAGACACAATAACAACAACAAATAACTCTCGGTAGTAAAAAAGGGGCAAAGCATTAAAGGTGAACGAGCAGATGAGGAGACGAAAAAGCAAAATGCTGATTGACCGACTTAATTTGAAAGAGCAAACTCTGATTCATAGTATCATTTGAGAGTGCACAACAGCAACAACAAAAATAAAAAGAGACGCTAATGTGAAAGTTGTGCTTTATGGTTTGTTGCTGCCATCGATGCCAATTAAGCTCTCTGTTATGTGCGTGCAATCTAATTACAGAGCTGAAATTCAACATTTAGAAGCTGCCAGCGCACCAAAAGACCACAAAATGGGGGAAATCCAATGCTAAGCTGAGTAATGTTGTCATTATGTTGCGTTCCCAAAAAAAAAAAGAATGATGTGTACAGCTGATGAAATACACAATTAAAATTGCGAATGCAGGACTGGCTCAAATGCATGAATGCAATTGTTTCAAAGTACGTAAATTCATAGATTGGGGCTTTGCCTTTATGTATGCATATATACTTATTTACATATATATATATATATAAGTTTGTATGTTGTATGTATGGCTACAAATGCTGTATATTGTGTTTCTGACCTTCTCTTTGGATTCCTTCGATGCTTTCAGCTGACGTACGAGATCGCCTTGCAATTTAATCTGTTCCAAAATTTGATCCCTAGTATCACTCATATTCCAAATGCTGCAATATCAAACAACAGTAGCACTAAAAAAAAAATGTGTTTAATTGGTAAAATCGCAAACTTTTTGTCAACTTCGTGCAGTTTGCAATAACTTTTATTTTTTGGCTGCCAAAAAAAACACACGCGGCCAACCGTAAGTACAAAGCACCTAAATAACCAGAGTGCGTTAGCGCAAAAGTGAGCAACATAAGCGCATAGGGAGCAACGTAACGTAATCTGAGCTACGAGAGAGCCAAATAGATGCAAATATTATTTTATCTAATATAACACAGAAAAGTTAATAAGTTAAATTTGAGACTTTCAATAACTAGACCAAGTCATTTTTGTGAGTTTTCAGAGCTTTTAAATTAATAAATACTAGTTTTTAAGAATTACCAACTACAGCGCCATCTGTACTTCGCTATACGTATCAAAATTGTGGTTTGCAACATTGTTGAACACTGCCACAGTTCAAATTGTTCACATTGAATTCAGCATGCGTTGAATTTGTATATTTGTCAAAACTATATTTTTTACTCTTGGAGAGGTGAAGAAATACAAAGAAATTCTTAAAATATATTTTTTAATCTGGAAAAAGTGAACCACATAATAAGAAATTTCTTTACACACATAATAACCATAGGTCGAAATGAAACACAACAAATCCACTCAATTTGTGCGTGCCACTAAAATGACATCGTGCGACAATTTAGAAGCAGACGTCGGAGACGCCCGCAAATCATTAGAGCACACGTTGAAGTATCTCTCCGAATCAAATCACGATCCCGTTGACAGACTACGCGGGAAGCGTTCCAGCGAGGAAGGCATCATTGGCATTGGGGGAGGGAGCGGGAGTAGTCACCTTCATCGGGGCAAGCATCTTAACAAACAAGGAACGCCATCGAAATTTAAGGAAGGCGCAATAAACATGCCGCAAACACGCATAAGGACTCCAGCCATGCCCAGTGAGTAAGGCATGCTAATTGATTATCGAACTTTTCGGTGTTATTTGGTTTGGGTTTGCTAGTTTCGAATTACAACCCTCTTTTAATACGAATCAAATGGATTCAAATTATTAAATTTAAAATGCAGTAATTTTAAACTCTTGTTTTTGAATGATTAACTCTTTGTGAACCCCAATTGAAATCATAAAATATTGTCTAACAAATGTGTGCAGCTCGGTTGCAGTCCCCCCGTCGCAACGGCCTCTCGCCACGCGAAGATGACGATGACGATGACGATGACGATGACGATGACGTAGAGGATGGGGATGAGGATGAGGATGAGGTACGCAAATTGCAGATGGAGTTCGAGCACCAACTACAACAGGGGAAGGGTAACGGGGTCGGGAATCGACGCATCCAGGTGGGCGCACTTAAGCAACTGAACAGGCCCACCTACAGCTGCAGCTCGTGCGGCGCCAGATTCCACATTAAGTCGCTGTTGGGGGCGCATCGGCGCATCCACGACGACGATTTCAAGGTGCGCTTCCGGGAACGTCGGATGCGGGAGACCGTTAAGAGGGCCACAGCTAAAGTAGATAACAAACAGTGCAAGTTCTGTGATCGCATTTTTGATCTGGAGCGAGCGATGCGCATCCATCAGCTGTGCCATTGCACCAAGATAACGCCGCAGCAGCGGCGCAAGCTCGGCTACACGGATCTCGCCCACGAGAAGAAGAACGCCCCTCTGCCGTCGTTCCGGTGTCTGCCCAAGAGTCAAGTGTTGCCGCTGCATCAACTTGTGGCTGATCCGAGTATGCCTTATGTGGCACTCGGCCCGGATGCGATTAAAATGATTGAGCAGGAGCAGCAGCAGCAGCAGCAGCAGCTCCTCAAGGCCAGAAGGCGAACAACCAAATACACCGTTAAAGTTGCTGGCCCCCTGGGCCGTTGGCGTTAACCACAATAAAAACCACAACAACAACAACACATCGGATGATAAACATATTTTTCGTGCAATTGGAGTAGATTGTTGGCGCTCAAATTAACAGTTAACAGTAAACAGTTAACAGTCACACAAACCCTCAAATCATGAAATCTTTATTTGCAATTGCATGCAAACAAATTATGTTATAAAATTTCTGTGATAAAATATTAAACGATACACAAGCATATAAACATAACACAGTTATTATTTTTTATTACCTTAAATTCTGGAGTCTGTTATTGGTTGTAGGTGTAGCAGGTGACGACATCTTTCACCATATTATAATTATATAGGCAATTGCAATATTTTTGTTGTTTAGTCATTGAGTAAGCTGTGAAAATCGCGGATCGTTAATTATTTGGTTATATTTTTTAAAATGAATTTGGAATTTTAGTCTGGAATGTACTGGCGATTTTTGTTGTTGTGGATAATGTTCTTTTTCTATTGGTTTTTCCGAATAATTGAAATGAATTTTAATAATCCCCACAGCAGCTGTCAACTCATCTGTACAAATAAAATAGGTAGGCGCGCTGTGCCTGACTAGGTCATACCCTGTACCCAGCTTACATGGACTTATTATCCAACCTTATACTCTGCCATGAACTTGGCTACATCCACCCAGAGATCATTGTGTTGGCCAAGAATATACATACATCCATTCATTTTTCGAACACTTTTTAATTGACACCCTGTAGTAATTTGAATTTATATTCAAAAACAACTGTTTGTTAGGCAAGTTATATATATGTATGAATGTATTTATGTGTGGGTGGCTGTACTTAACTATTGTCTGTCCGACAACACTGTATTCAAATAACAGCTGTGTGCAAAGCACGACTTAAGCTTTGCAGAAATACATATTTTCGTATTTACATAGCTGATTTATATATGTATGTGTGTGTGTATGTGTGTGTGTATGCGAGTGTGTATGCGAGTGTGAGTGTGTGTTAGCAAATGTACCTGCGGTACTATCGTTCTCATTTTTTTCCGCAAAGCTTACACTGCGACTAATTTGAAATAAAGAGCGTAAAGATCCGAGCGTCTCTCAGTGGTTATCCATGCATTTGTGTAGGTGTGTATGTGTGAGTGTGATTGTAAGTTTTACTGACTGTTTCGATAAAGAACAGTTTGTTTAATATGTGACATATACATATGCACATAATAGCAAAATAACACTACAAAAATGAATAAAAACGAAAGCAAAATTGAATCGAATCGAATCGAAATGAGTTGAACTGAAGCAAAGCTGCAATGCGGCATCGGGCGTCTCCACGCCTCATCAGTCGCAGTCGAACTCTACAGGTGTTCAGTTAGTTAGCTGCTTGGTCTGCCGCGTGTTACACAATTTTGCGACCAGCTTGTCCTGGTGCTCGAAATTTGATTTGCAGTTGTTCGATTTATTTGTATTTGTATTTAATATTTACATTTCTCTTGTGCGCGAATTCAATGTTTTTATTTGTATTGCTTTAGTTTTTTTTTGTTTTTACATTTGTGATTATTTTTTTTTTTAATACGAAGGCGGTCAATGCTCGAACGTGATAGTTTTGATAAAATCGCTTCTACGTTCAGCTGTTAAATTTGAGAATCTAATTGAGTCTAGTTGAAATATTAATATTTTTACAAAATGAGGTAAGCGTGTTATTTGTGTTTTACATATTCGTCATAACTATTTGGAATTTCCTGACACAAGAATAGGAATTTTCAAATGCTATATTCGCAGTAGATTATGGAAATACTTTTGAACATTAATTCTTTGAAACCCCTTTCAAATATATCTGTGAATATCGTAATATTTGAAATATTTTATATTTAATCAATAGTATTTAGTATTTCAAAGTGTAAAGCCTTTCGTTAAATTAATTAACAATATTTATAATTAAAGCAATAAAAGAAAATCTGATGAAGACCTAACTTTCGATAGCTTTTCCAAGATGCCTAAGCAAACGTGAAACTATTAGAATAAATAAATATATATATAAGAAAAAACCATTGTAGAATATCTAATCATGACCTTTGTAAATTCGTTGCACACATTTTTAAAAATTGTACTTAATTCGTAACACTCTTAAAGACTTTGCGCATCTAATGTGATTTAATTTGTGATACAACACAACTCTTGTAATGGGTTTCTCATTACAGTATTCAGTAGAAAGAAATTGTGTCTTGAAAATCAGACTTTATTTTTGCTCATTTTACCTTATCAACAAGTGATAAGAACATACCCGATAAGTTAGTTGATTGTTTTCCCTGTTGTGATTGTTTTCCCTGTACTACGAAACTTCTCATTGTTCTCTCAAATAATTCTGAGTGATGGGGTTGCTTACGAGTATATTAAAACTTAAACTACTTTGAAAGTGATTAGGCGCTTTTCGCTTACAGCAATAAAACTATTGAAATAGTAAAATTTTTATATTAAATTTGGCATTAATTCTATGGTATTCCGCAGTGCAAACCCAGTCCCTCAACGGAAGTCGAAGTGTAAATTACAGGGTATTTAATTACTCAGCAGTTGTGATCGCAGCATTCATACTAATTAAAACGTTCCATGTAATCAATGTTCTAGCAACTCTCAATTGGATGACGGACTGAACGACGAATTGACAAACTGAGGGAGTAAACTGTTATGCGTCTTCTTTCGCCTTGCACTTTATCCCATCTTTGCACGTTATATTTATATTGGCCCAACTTGAGATATCGAAGTATATTGAACCAATATTGACATCAGAATGTTATTTGCGAGAGTTGAAATTTAAAAATAAAGCCATTTATGGATATAGGGCATGCTCAAGTCCCGATAAGATTTAGATAAGCAAAGCGGCAATTTAGTAAGAAAAGCGCTAATCGGTTTATAATTTCAAAATATGGTAAAGTAGATAAACTCACCGTAGATTGTAAATAATTAACAATTTGACATTATCACGTTGGTGGCAAGCATTTTTTCTCTGTTCCGTTGTGTGTTTCCCCCAAATTCACACTCCTAATTAAAAATGTGCAATTTATCAGTCAGATGTTCATTTATTTGTTTTCTGCCAATAACATTGACCCGATTGCACGTAGCTGGCCATAAACACCACAAATTATATACTTTTTTTTTCAAACCGTGAAAACAAAACGCTTGAATAAATTACCGATTGAAAAAAAAAACACAAAGGAAAAAATATTAAAATAAAACCCAAGCTTAAACCTGTCGATTTGTGGGTTGAGTGATCTGACTAACAAAGAGAGGTAATCATACAGAAGTGAGAGAGAGAGACACAGAGTAAATTATGGAACAGCAAAATGTTTTGCTTAAGTTTTTGTTATTATTTATTTAGAGTCCAGCTGTTCTTCGCCAGCAAATATTTAACACAATCTTACTGCTCTAAAATGTATATCTTTTAAGTAATTTTAAGCAGAGTAAAAAACAAGACAGCATTTTTATTCAACTGTTCAATTCCAATGAAGGAAAAACATGTTCAATTAACTAGTATTAGCAATTATAGTATAATATTTTAGCCGGGTCTATAGCCTTACTATGAAGTATGTATATTATACGACTGTGGGGTCGTCACATTCTCAACTTATTTTTATGGCAAATAAATATTTCGAGCGCAAAATATGCTAAACATTTTACTAAGGCTTAAAATATATATAATATGAGCATGACCATTTTGATGCATATACTTCTGTTTCAATTTTTACATTTTTGCTAATTTATTTTTAAGCTTTGCATTCATTCCGAAGTAAGAAAGTTGGGATGCTTTACTGTGCAGTACCAGAACGAACTGTCGATCGCTCGATCAACTGAATGCAAAACTATTTTTAGACTTTGGACTTTTAAGACCAAAACATCAATTGCCAAGTTACGGTTTATAATGTACTAATTACTGGAACACGATACGATTTTTATAGAAGCACATATTTTCGATCAAATGGCACCGCTTATAAATAAATAAATGGCGACTACCGCTGACTGCTGAAATAACCGAAAAGCTGCTAATAAAAAAAATTACATCTTAAATTGGCATAATAAATACATAAATACATTATCATTATATACAACTTTTAATCCATTGGGCCGCAATTATGACTGGCCTATGACGTTCGACAATGATCTGCAGAAATGTCCCAATCTTAATCTGACAAGACTGAATAGTGTTTTACAGTGGGACCCGCTGTAAGCACTGATGTGCAAAAACCGCCAGGGACTCGAATCCTCCCGTTGTGAAGAGTAGTGTAAAGCACTTTTGGGTTTTTGGCACATTTTTCAGTCACAGATTTGTGGCTTTTATTGCCATCGGAAACCGATATGTTTCGATATATGCTAAATAAATGTGGAAATACCACTTGGGTTAAGACATGTGTTTCTCATCCGATTTTGATAAAAATGTATACAGTTGATTAATAATTCATTAAAATATATTATATATATAAAACATAATATATATTTTGGGCAATCAGAAAAGAAAGAGAGGGTGAGAGAAAGATAGAGCGATAGCTCGACTAGGAGATATACTGTCTTTATCTATCATAAATCTATTTGATGTGTGCGAATTATAAAACTAGCCGTTTTTGTAGAAAATTGCAAGATAATTGAACGAGTTGTCGAGTTTTATGACAGAAACATATACATTCATACAAACAAAACTAAAAAGCCTGCACTGATAACCGTTAGACATAATGGTATTATGGCTAATTTGTATACGCGGGAACTTCAAGAATGACCAGCTAAATTCCCAAGCATGATACTTATGACTATATGACTTGATAATGACGATAATAAATTGTAGCTGAGAAATTTGTGGATTATTTATAATTGCTCAATGAGTTTAATTTTGATGAATTTGACATTCGATGTATGTGCAATTTAGAGTATGGAACCTCATATAGTATTGAGTTTCTGAATTATTATTGAAATCACGAATTCTATCCTTTGATTCAGTGAAAGGAAAGATGGAGTAATGGAAATAATGAACTTTTAAAATAGTATTGTTGGCATGTTGTTGACACACCGAAAATTGCAATGGAATTCAGAAAGATTGCATAAAAGGGCGAATCAAAAGCTTAAAAATGAATTCACAACTGACTATACAAAATCGAAACAGGCCATACACAATTTACTCATTGTATGTGTAAGCCGACATTTGTATTGAACAGATTATTTTTACAAAATTCCCAGTGAAGTACTCTGAGCATGCTTTGGGGCTCACAATAAATAATGCTCTGTTGGTTTCCATTCAATTCGTGTCCCAAACTAGTACTTAGCGGTGAGTTTTTGTCAAATGAGTAACAGCAACAAATCAAAATGAAATATTTTTACGCGTTGAAGTGGACAAACTTGAGAAGCCTAATCAGAACTGGGCAATTAACCAAACCCCGGTTATGGCACTTACTGGCACTTCAGTTGGGCTTTTGGCGAGTCACTGAATAAACAGAAATGAAAGTATCGCCTTTAAATTTAATGCGTGTTCTTTATTGTTTTTGGATTGTAGACTGCCGTTCAATAAGAAGTACCTTATATGGCTAATAATTATCCTACTGATAGTCACTGCTTTGACTCTGGGACTTGTCTTTGGCTTGAGATCGCAGGATAAACGCTATATAACCGGAGCTGTCGTTTCCAATGGAATTGGCTGTGCCGAAGTCGGTGGCACCATGCTTGAAGATGGTGGCTCTGCGGTGGATGCGGCAATTGCGACACTACTCTGCGAGGGCATCATGCTACCTCATTCGATGGGCATTGGCGGCGGATTTGTTGCAACGATCTATACGCGACGCACCCGCAAAGTGGAGACGATAATTGCACGCGAATCGGCGCCAGCGGCAGCACACAAGGACATGTTTATCGGTAGCAAGGAGGTGACCGGGGTAATGGCAGGTGCGGTGCCCGGTGAGATACTTGGCTATTGGGAGATGCATCAGAAATATGGTCGACTCCCTTGGAAGAATCTATTCCAACCATCGATTCGGATGGCACGCGATGGTCATGTCGTGTCCCGTTATCTGGCTGCGGCCATCAAGTCGAAGCTAACGCAAATCAAAAACGATCCCGGACTATCCGATATGTTTCTCAATGCGCAGGGCGATCCGTATGTGGAGCATGACTATATGAAGCGGCCTACTCTGGCCAATACGCTGGAGCGTATCGCCAACAATGGCGCCGGCGAGTTTTACTATGGTGGCGAGACTGGTGTGAAGTTTGTCGAGGACATCAACAAGCTGGGCGGCATCATAACTGTGGATGATCTGAAGAATTACAAGCAAGTATCACAGCCAACAAAGACTACTTCTAAATGTCAAACAGACAGTCCAGCATTTTTTGTTAAATGCCAGACAGCCTGTCTGTCCCTTTGTCTATTTCTACGTAAACTAGTCTCTCAGCCTTAAAGGAGTCTTATTTTCAAATTAAATAATATTATTATTATTAATAATAATAATATTTCTAGTTACATTTGAAATCACATTCAATTTGATTTCGGATACACTCTTTAATACAAATCCTCTCATTTGTCCGGTTAATCGGTTTCAGGGTGCGGTGGGAGAGCGATGGCCACATTTCGGCTAATGTCACCGGCGGCTTCACTTTGTATACGACCCCTTTACCATCGAGCGGTCCAATACTGGCCTTTATACTGAATGTGATGAATGAATTGTATTCGGATAATGAGGGCATCTACTGGCATCGTGCCATCGAGAGCTTCAAGCATGCGTATGGACAGCGATCCAATTTGGGTGACTATGAGAACGATCCCGAATATGGGCCGGATATAAAGGATAAATTGGAGAAGTTGCTCAGCGTAGAGCTGGTGAATAGCGTGCGTAGCTTGATTGATGATGATAAAACCTCACAGGATCATATCTTCTATGGTGCCAATTTCACGGTAGAACCCGATCACGGCACCGCTCACATGAATGTGTTGGCAAGCAATGGCGATGCTATATCCATAACCAGCACCATCAATAACTAGTGAGTACACATTTATATCAAAATAATGTTTTCATTTCCTTCATCGTAGTTTATACTAAAAAAATTCTACAGTTTTGGCTGCAAGGTGGCTTCGCCCCAAACAGGTATCATTTTGAATGACGAGATGGATGATTTCTCCACGCCGGGAGTTATTAACGGCTTTGGGGTACCGTCGTCGCCAGCCAACTACATTTATCCACACAAGAGGCCCATGTCCTCCATGAATCCCGCAATTATTGTCGATGGCAATGGCGATGTGCGCATGCTAGTCGGTGCTGCTGGCGGCACCAAGATCACAACCAGCGTGGCAGCGGTGCGTATGTGTAACTTTATGACTTCTTTCAATATGGAATTTGTCGCAGCCAACATAACAGGCTCATTGAACAGCTGCCACCTTGACGCACTGCTCTGAAGTAAATCGATATTGTGCAATAATCGATTTTTTACTTATTGCTTTTAGGTTATTATGAAGTATCTCATACGAAATGAAGGCCTCTTGGAAGCGATAAATGATGGACGCCTGCACCATCAGCTGATACCCATGATCGTCGATTACGAGTTGGAAGTTAAGACTGAGATTATCGATTATCTGCGTAAAGTTGGCCATAAAATGAGTGATAATCCCGGCGACGGGGGATTTGCAGCTGTTACCGCCATTGGAGCGCTGCACGAGCCTACGCCATTCTTTGATCGTCGTCGAGTTGGCAGCGTTTTGACCATAGAGAATAAGAACAAGATGCAGCATTGAATTTAAGGGTGATTTTGCTGCCGTATCGGCATCAAATGGGTTTATGCATTCCGCTAGATTGCCACTTTTATTTATTGTACTTTAAATATATGCATTGATATATGCATATATATTTATACATACATTTTCGTAATAGTTGTAAATACATATAATTATTGCGATTTACCTGTACAAATGAAATTGCAAATGTATATTTATTTGTAAATTGTAAAATTTTTTAACTTATAAAACGATGTAAATAAAAAATTCAACTGCTCAAAGTTTGCAAGATTTTGCCGAACGCAAATTTACAATTTGCAGTTGCGTTCCTTTTTTAAATCTAGTATTTACTTCACAACATAGGGTAACGTAATGCCAGTACGCAACGTACTACCAGAAGCAACGTAACGCACCAAATAAAGTGTCGTTATGGTATTTTCGTAAAGTTCATGTTTAGTATATTTTTACAGTCGTTTATCGATAGCAGACGACATTGACTGCCGTTGCCGCTAGTTGGCGTTGTGGTGCAAGCGAAGCCACCTGATGTGCTAGAAAACGTCAAACGCGTGGCAGTCCCCACATACAGCCAATTTTTTTGTTTACGTTTGCATTGCGTTTATTGCCGCATTTGTGAATTGCAACTGCAAACGACGCGCGCCCTGCTTCTTCTGTGTTTGCAATTTGTGTGAGCAGCGTTGACTCAATTTGCATTGAACTGTAATTGCTCTGAATTGGTATTTAAAAAAAAAAAAGTGTTAAGCCGCTACGTTCATTTATCATTATCGGCGATTGTCTTTTGATCATAGCATTCGCAGCGGCGGTGCTCACCTGGTTCTTGTTAACACTAACGCAGACACGCACACACAAGCGCACACACTAACACAATATCACACCTTCGAATTTATATTAATAGTAACATACTTTCAGATTCACTCACGCACTTACACACATTGACAGCGGCCATCACATCCAGAGCAGACACAAAATCAAATTTAATTAAAAAAACATCAAAAATTCTTGTTTTTGATAATTGATGTGCGGCATTTGCTAGCTTTTGCTTTGCTTAACATTGTGTTGCCGTCGACGTCGACGTCTTGGCTTCGTCGTCGAAGACACGTCAACACCAAACGGCATCGCATTTGAAATCGGAGTCAATTTTGTAGAACATCTGAATCTGAAGCTGAGTCAGTAGTGAAAAAAACACAATAGCAATCAAGTGTCGCGAAATGCGTGTGAGCAACATACGCAGCGGACGCATTTGCCGTTTAGCGCTCTGTCTGCTGGTCATCTTGCCGCTGCTCTATCTGCTGGCCAACTGGAGCGATCATCACAAGCGCGTCCAAGAGGCGTATCACCAGCGCTTTGGCGGCCCCAAATTCAACCATCAGCGCCTCGAGAATAGGCCACGTGAGGTGCCCAAGCTAGTCGAGGGTATGTATGTGTTTAGTTAGTTGCATCGATGCGCATATGTTGCATGTATGCATATATGTATAAGCGAAGCGTTTCAATATTCTTTCTCCCTCTGAAAGACCATCGGCAAGATTATCTATCTTTCGCAAATTCAATTTTGTTCCTCTGCAGTAATATTCTAAAATTCCAGCAACGTTAAAAAAAAGATGTTGCTTTTAGGCAAACTCTTTTATATACTTTTAGATATAGATATATAGATTCGCCTCCTTAAAAATATGCTTGTTATAAATCATCAAGAGAATCTCTTTCCAGGCAAGTTTTCTCTCTTGAAATGTTTATAGTAAAAATTGAGTAAGTGGACTTTCCAGTGGCTCTCTTGACTAAAAACGATTTGAATATCATTATTATAAGGGATTTTGAAACCAGTTTCTTCATTCGGGTTAAGAAAACTATTATGTGCATTTGCGTGCTCGCTGATGCCATACTGAATACATATTTGCAGGCAGTCATATGTCTCGCTGTGTGACACTTAAGTAAACATTTGCATTAGCATTTCTAAACACGTTCGTTTCATATATGTATGTTGACCAGAGAATTGTTTGCATTTATTTTGTCTGTATTTGTAGGTCTGGGCAACTTTGAGCCGAAAGATTTGAAGCCACGTACTGGTCCCGGCGAGAATGGGGACGCGTATACGTTGCCACCGGAAAAGAAGAACGTGGCGGATGCCTCCGAGATGGAGTACGGCATGAATATTGCCTGCTCCGATGATATATCGATGCATCGTTCGGTGCGCGAAACGCGTCTCGAGGAATGCAAACACTGGGACTATCCATACGATTTGCCGCCAACAAGTGTGATCATTGTGTTCCACAACGAGGGCTTCTCAGTGCTAATGCGCACCGTTCACTCGGTCATCGATCGTTCACCAAAGCACATGCTCCATGAGATCATTCTTGTCGATGACTTCTCCGACAAGGAGAATCTGCGCAGCAAGCTGGATGACTATGTTCAGCAGTTCAATGGACTCGTCAAAATAATACGCAACAAGGAGCGCGAGGGCCTCATACGAACACGCTCCCGCGGCGCCATGGAGGCCACAGGTGAGTGGTCAACATCAACATAGTCAACAGGACTGGGAATGACACTCATATATATTTAGAAATATTTCCTGTTTGTGAACTAGTTCGAATAGGGTTTGAAATAGGCTTCAGAAACGATTTAGAATCACAAAAGTTTTTCGCTTTGAACTCTCTTTCTAACCACTTTAATCCAAGTGTAAGTTGCAAAATAAACCCAGTTAATATTTAGTATGACATGGTAGTAATTAGATCAGGATGAAGCCTCCTCAAACTAAATGTGCGTGCAATTCACAGCTGATTCGAAATATATATTTAGATTTTAATAATTTGTTGGTATCAGCTACGAAGAGGGTTTGAGTAACCTTAATTAATATCGGCTAGTTTTTTGTATATATTTATATTATATAAATTTGTGTCAAATATTAGCACAGAATCTGTAAATCCAGTAAAATGTGTATTTAATTTGAAAATTACCCAATATCATCATGTAAAGGATTGCATTAATAGTTCTGGGAATAAACATAGATAAATCAGGTTCGCAGCTGTTGCTTTGTGTATAATCCAGCCCTTTATGGAGATAGCCGTCACTTAAGACTATAGGCTTTATGTGTACTTTTGGTTCCTTTAAGCATCATTGCTCACATTCATACTGTCTTGCAGGTGAGGTGATTGTATTTTTGGATGCGCACTGTGAGGTGAATTTGAATTGGTTGCCACCGCTGCTGGCGCCTATTTATCGGGATCGCACTGTAATGACGGTGCCCATTATCGATGGAATTGATCACAAGACCTTCGAATATCGGCCGGTCTATGGCAGCGATAATCACTTCCGCGGCATCTTCGAGTGGGGCATGCTGTACAAGGAGAACGAGGTGCCGCGTCGGGAGCAGCGTCGTCGCGCCCACAACTCGGAACCGTATCGCAGCCCGACGCATGCAGGCGGCTTATTTGCAATTAATCGCGAATACTTCCTTGAGTTGGGCGCCTACGATCCCGGCTTGCTAGTGTGGGGCGGTGAGAACTTCGAGCTAAGCTTTAAGATCTGGCAATGCGGCGGCAGCATCGAATGGGTGCCCTGCTCCCGAGTCGGTCATGTCTACCGCGGTTTTATGCCCTACAATTTCGGCAAGCTGGCCAGCAAGAAGAAAGGCCCACTCATAACTATCAACTACAAACGCGTGATTGAGACCTGGTTTGATGACACGCACAAGGAGTTCTTCTATACGCGAGAGCCGTTGGCTCGTTATTTGGACATGGGCGATATTAGCGAACAGCTGGCGCTAAAGAAGCGTCTCAATTGTAAATCATTCCAGTGGTTTATGGACAACATTGCCTATGATGTTGTTGACAAATTTCCCGCTCTGCCGGCCAATCTGCACTGGGGCGAACTGCGTTCAGTGGCTTCAGATGGCTGTCTCGACTCCATGGGTCATCAGCCGCCGGCAATAATGGGTCTCTCCTATTGCCATGGCGGTGGCAATAATCAGCTTGTGCGTCTGAATGCCGTCGGGCAGCTGGGCGTTGGTGAGCGGTGCGTGGAGGCAGATCGTCAGGGCATCAAGCTGGCCGTCTGCCGTCTGGGCACCGTCGATGGACCCTGGAGCTACAATGAGCACACCAAACATCTCCTGCATCGTGTGCACAAAAAGTGCATGGCCCTGCATCCAGCGGGTCAGCAACTATCGCTGGGCCAGTGTGATGTCAACGATGGATATCAGAAGTGGCTCTTCAAGGAGATACGTCCGCACTGGTAGGGCTAAGGGAATCCAGTCAGGCATTAAAGCAATATATACAAAGGGTTTCAATCGGATGTGCACCGTGTCGACAAGGGGGACTTGATGGTCAGGAGGGAGGGGGGATGTTGTAGACAAAAGGAATTTAGTGGAAATGTAAACAAATGGAATTGTTGTTGGTTTTATAACGTACACTTAGAAGACAGACAGGCAGACAGATCCGACAAGCACAGGTATATTTTATAATATACGGGAAATGGGCTCTGTGGCAATTCGGTGAGCACATAAACAAATCGCATACCACTGATATTAGTATGTTTATCAATACGAGCAGCCCTCAATTCAATCAAAGCAATCCCATCATTTTATTTACATCTTTTTTGGCAACTGTTAAATACTGTGTAGAAAAGCAAAGCTATCCGTTATCTGTCTGCTATCAAAATTATTGACGGCCAGAAAATCTCATTCCAGATATTATGTAATTGATTAAGTACGTATTCTAGATCCAGGAGATAATATATGACAACAATTATCTTAACCGATTGCCCAGATTGTACCCGCATCTGTAATACGTATGTGTGTATATTTTTTTTGCTGTGCGTAGGGCGTGCGAGTGAGCGAGAGCGTCAGCGTTCGCCTGATCGTGAGCAAGATAGCAATAGCGAGTGAGGGGAAAGTGTTCTTTTAGCTTGTGTGCGAGCGAGTAAGAGTGCGAATCGTGTGCAATATATACGACATATATAATATATAATACAATTGGCGCCAGTTCGTTCTACATAGACTTGCCAGGACATATTCATGAATATCAGAAAATTATTTTTAAATGTTGTAGTACATATGTATGCATACTATAACTCTACGTAATACGCGTGTCTATCTATTTATCTATCTATATATTTATTATATGCCTTTGTTTGTCATCTAAGTTTGTTGTTGCTGCTACATTCCATAAGCGACTAAAGCTCAACTATATACTATATATATGATCATTGCCAATTTGTGACTATTTTTTCTTGTTTTCCTATTGATTTTGTTAATTTCATTAATTGCAAACGCTTATTGTGTGGTATTAAGAAAAATAACAAAAAAAAACAAAACCCAAAAATAAACCCAATTTGCAACACGAGCATTGTCGCAGTCGCTGTGTGTTTTAAATGTACTTTTTTTGATTATACATTCATGTAGATGTGTACATGCATATATACAATATATAATACCTAGGCTAAACACATATATTAACATTTACATTCAAATGTAACTCTAGAGTTCTAAGTCTGAATAATGAATAGTAATAAACAAGTTTTTTAAACACAAAGTGTTGCAACTGTATATGTATATTCTGTATTCTGTATTTAAGTCGGTTAAGCATAAGCAAATCAAAAGCCAAATTCTATTTCTTATATGACATCGATGAAAACATTATCTTTAGTTTTTCCAATTCGAAAAAATCGGAATTTGTTGCTGATGCTGATAATGATTATATAAGGGGAATATGAAATGTCAGAACCTGTGTGAATTTGATGTGGTATATAATATATATAGAGAATCTGAACTTTGTCTCTTAACAATGGGGAACAGATTACATTCAAATTAAATAACGATGCTTACAAGTTTTCCAAAATGAATCCAACACTTTGGATAATATGTTCAACTAGGGTTATAAATAAAAACTATACAAATTATTAAGAATACTATTGGTCATTATTCAATTTCTCTATAACATTCAAACTTATTTCCAATGTGCAGTAGGCATTACAAAGCTTTCTCGAACTGCAAACAAATCTGAAGTATTTTATTTTTTTAGTCGTATGATTCAGAATTGCTTTATTCATTATTAATAAACTGGTGTTATCTTTGGCGATTGCCCAATTTGTTTTGATTACTTATGAGTGGCGATGACGCCACTCGAAGTTGTCCAATTCCAGGAAAGTCCTCATGGGTTGCGCTTCGTCTTTTCGATAGGGTTCTGTGAAATGCCTGAATATAGAACTGGGAGCAGTTTGGTATGACTCTGTGTATTAGGCAGCTTTGATGCATGCCAATTCTATCACTAATTAGAAAGTAACCGTGCTACTAATTGTCAAATTGTCAGGTGCTGTTTATTTGTGTTCATGTTTCCGAGCTTATCAGTCAGCCAGCCCTTACATACGTATACATGGACATCTCCAGCATTAGTCTGTTGGCCCCGTGATCAGCGCGGAGCGGAACGCAATATCACCAAATTGTTCAGTTTAATTGACTGAAGTGGCCTGGGCCGGGAGCCATCCTTATCAGCTTTGTTATGCTACATTTTTGAAAGAGTCCTCCTCCACGGTCATGAGTTTTGTATATAACGTTGATTTCTGTTAAAAATGTATGCTGTTTTGTTTTGTGGTACGGGGTCATCTCAGGGGTCTATAGATAATCTAAACGTTGACTTTTATATTTTTCCTATATAATTGTGCTGGTCATCTATATTGTTGATTTAGACTTATAGGCATTTCTGTTGTACATAAAAATGTGGAATTGGATTTGTATAGCTTACGTTAGATTAGGACAGGTTCATACGGTTTTCGGGGTCAAATAAATCTAAATGTTTTTAGTTAAGAAAATAAGCTTCAATTAGCTGATTTTTAAATTCGGGTCTTCTGTGAAACGATCAATAAAAATACCAAAGAGATGTTTTATATTTAGGTCCAATAAACTAGAAAATAAGTTCATCAGATCTGGCAGGTAATTTCATAATGTTTTTTTTTGGTCTGCTGGAGTTTTGGGAGTAACTCAAGCAATATCTCAATTACAAATATAACTATGTATAATAGTTAATGTATAACACTTAATATATTGCAATATATAGCATAATCTTGAAAAAAATGTAATATGACAATATTGCTTTGTTTATTGTTTAATTATTGTTATTATAATTTAAGAATGTTCTTCGCTGTGTCCAGCTCCTGGAGTAAGTTTTTTTATTTAAATTTTTTGTTATACTTTGATTTATTTTGAATCCCGCCGCGGTATGTCTTCAGACGTGGAATATGACAATTTACCTGGAGTCACCAAACAATCATGAAAACAATATTATTTTTAAAATAGTTTTAATTCCAAATATTGGATAACAAATTTTGTTATGCTGTCTTCGTTCTAGAAGAATTGAATTTGCAATTCTTTAAGAGCATTTAGAAAACGTTGCACTCCCAATGAATCATTTTCCTGTTGTTGGATTAAACGTTGTCGGTTGGCAATTGTCAATTGAGGTGATAAGAGCCGTGGTAGCTTCAGCGGCAACCGGAACCCGTCTGAGGCGTGTGGAGTGCAGCAAGAGTCAATCAAATCAACGGCTTCCATTTAGTTGGCTTTACTATAAATAATAGGCAGTTTGCCATGCTAGAGCTCATTCAGCGATAATCATTCGCAGCAGTTGGAATACACACTCACACAAGTTTCAAGTTCGATAGAGTTGCTTTTTTTTTGTTTTGTTTTTATTAAACAACATGTGCAAATTGAGTCTGTGTCTTTTGGTTGCCATATTTGGCTGCCTGGTGGCCGACAGCTTGGCGGGCGTGGCCCGCAACGGCGATGTACAACGCCAAATTGTTGTGGTGAAGAATGTGCGCGATTTCGCTGCTGAACATCCGGGCCTCAAATTGCAGCGCCTGCAGAAGCAGCCGGCTGGTCGTATGAGCGGACAATCTGTGCGATATACGCTCGGCGCTCGTGTCTCCGGTAAGCGATAGTTGATGTCCAATAGTTCCGATAGTCTTTGAAATTATGCAACATCTCGCTAACAATCGTACACCTATGGTCTACTTTCAGGCGACAGATTGGTAGCTCAGGGCGCCGATGTTTTCAGCTATCCGGCTCAGAAGGATGTGAGCGTGCAGCTAACGTATCCAGAGTCCGGCGCCGGCTCAATTGTGACGTTTGTGGAGCTTATTTGCACACAGGATAACAGCGAGGGCAATGCTTATGTCGTCGCCGGTGGCATTGGCCAGCGTTTCATTTCCATTGTGGTGGAGGCTAAGCAAACCAATAGTTTTGGCTATCAGGCGCAGTACTTCGGCTCCGATTAAGTCCAAGGACACTTTCACCACCATACTTTTACCTTGCCCTTCCCCACTTTTACCTATTAAGAAATCAGTGTACAAATAATCGTATGATACTTATAAAATGAAATACACTATCTATATATATTGTACGCGCAGTCAACACTCGTTTGTCTGTATGTCTTTGGAATGGTGAAAGGGGTGGGGTGGGTACGGTTGGGAGAAGGTGTATGTATGGTCTTTGTAAATCTGCTGCGCTAGACACGTCCACTGGCAGACACATAAATCAATGGCGCTCACGCGCTTCCCACTCGAAAAAGCTCGACCATCTCGTAAATAAGCGTTAAGCTTTTGCACGATGGACAGCCATCGGCGATCGGTTGGCTGCCCATCTGACGTCGGGATATTTCGAATGGGTTCATTCAATCGTCATCACATTATCAAAGCAAACAACAAGCAACAATGGAACTTTTTTGAATCAACTCACGCGATGTCTAACTTTTGAGGTTAGTAGGGCCAAGATCAAGGAAATGCTTTTGTTTCTTTTTTTCCTTAGTGGTGGTGCAATTAAATTGTTGCCTAGAGAAACTATACCATTTAACTATACTATTGTATTCAATTGAAATCTACTTTTTAAAAAATCGGCAGCCTCGTTCTGCATTCAAGTAGACTTAAAGTGAACTCGGTAGCGATATCGTCAGATGAGTCAAGTTACAGTATTTATTTGAGTGTCGTAATAAGTACTTGTGAGCGCTGCTTGGTGTGAAACATTTGAACATAATGTGTCAGATTGTCAACCATAAAACGCTTTATTTTGCAAGTACCAAAAGATGATAACAAGTCAAATAGCAGTTTTCAGCATTGAGATACCCTGTAGCAGGTTCTAGTGCAGAAGGCTTACCTCCTGCTTATCTTAATATTTGTGGTTAAATATAAATGTGATTGATTTGCTGTGGTCCCCGTTGACGTACTTTGACTTTGGCGATGCTGATCCATATATATATATATATATTTTTTTTTTATGGCTTCAGTTGACGATAGCACTTTACTACCCCATTTAATGTGCATGGTGTATAAGAAATGATATCGCTGAGTCAAGTCAAAAAGCCGATTGACAGCCATTTCAGTTTTCTCGAAATTCCCATTTATTAGATTGTTTGCTTTTGTGCGCAATTATGTATATCAAGGTTAAGATTGCAAAACAAATTCTAACAACACGCGCCGAGAACAAACTCCCTGCGAATCATACCCCTTTAACGGTGCCCGGCAATATTTGTTTATAATTTTTTATGGGGAGTGACGATAACATTCCTCACTAAGTAACAACCACAACTGAAAACTTGAACTTTAAAATTATGACTTTATCCCGTCCATTAATTTGATTAAAATACTACAATTATTTGATATCGCTTTGAATATAATTTTTTTTAAATACTTGTGGTATTTTGATTCATTTTGATTCATGAATAGACTACAGTTTGAAAAAACAATATGGCATTCCCTTTTGTAGATACTTAAGGGAAGGGAAGGGAATCATAAGAATTCAAATTTTTTTCCTATACCCAATATTTTTGTTACCGTTCAGAAGGACTCTTCAAGTCGCTTATAACAGATTGTCATATCTTGTTTATATCTGAAAACATAAAGCACAGCAAAAATAGTTTTAAATATGTTATACCTTTGAATATAATGTAAAATTAGTTATTATTTTTATCATTTCAAGTCGTGATCCATCGTATTGTATCTGGAAATAATGCTTTATTATCGCATATTCAAATAATAATATGCACTTATTTTTTACAATAAATTTATAATACATTTCATGTTACATTTCGTTTAAGACTTGGGAGTTTCTTGAATATCCCAATCAGATCCCCAAATTGCTAAGCCAATGTTAATTCATTGATTCAAATGATGAATAATAAAACTAAGAAACTCACGTGTGTATGTAAATTAATGAGAGGTATTGAGAATTATAGAATGGCAATTGGGCATTAAATTTGCTGCTACAATATGATAAATACATATACTGCAAAAATATGTATGTAAGTTGGCTACTGTTTATATTTGTACTTAGTTATGTCGACGATAAGGAAATCAGTGTCAGCTACCTACGTCCAAAGTTGAGCAAACAATTTGAAGTGGCCAACAAGGAGACGGAAGTAAAAGCCAGTCTCAAGTGCTGCATAAATTAACTACATAAATATAAAAATATTGGAAAGAGTTCAGCTGTCATATGTCTCCTGATCAAGTGAAAACAAACACAATTTTCAATTTGCTTGTTGGTGTTTATGTGTTGCCAATCAATCGCTTGGTTATTTTTGGAGGAAATGAATTGGCCAAATATGTTTGGTGTTAGGGAATGTCTAAAATTATTGCTTCAAGTGGCCTATTAATAGACACTGAGCGAATTATGGCGAATTAGTGCTTAAAAAAAAAAAAATAAAAAAAAAATAAAACCATGGGCAATACTATAAGGTTTTGCGGCTTATCGTTCAGTTGTCGCGTTGCCTTATCTAACGCTGACCGCCGATAAGAGAGCGTGCGGTATAAAAGCCATCGAAAGTGCCAGACAATGCACAAAACAGTCGCCAAATAGATTGCACAGGGCGCGGAACCCACAAGCCGATCTTACCTTAATTGACAATTGTTACTTTAATTGAAAACAATTTTTATTTTTTTTTTGGTTTTTATTACGCTCGCAAATGTTGCAAGTGTGCCTCGTGTTATTTGTGCTAAGCGCTTGCGCACTCGCTGCACCTTCCCAGTCGCAGTTGCCGTCGCAGCAGCAGCAGCAGCGCTCCAGCGATTTGGACTACTCGCCCATTCAGACAGTGACCAATGAGACTCGCTTTACGACACTTAATCCGAGCGTGCAATTGGTCCCCCTGAAGAAAGTTAAGCATGCCAAGGGCAACATTGTATTCAGTGCCGGGGAGCGTATTACGGGTAAGGAACAATCTATATATATTTATATATGGAAACATTGATGTTCGATACGTCTATGGCTTGCTAATTGGATTACTCGCTCTCCGCTTGTTCTCGCTCATGCTAGGCGATAAGCTGTTGGTCAATAACTATGATGACGAGAGCTTCACCACTGCCGTTGATGTTGAGGTGCAGATGCGTTATCCATCATCCAGCGGGATCAGCATCACCTTGACCAGCATTGAGATCTATGTGGACGCATCGGCCGATGATGCGAACGCCTATTTCATAGATGGCGGCATTGGCAAACACAAGGCATCGATATTGTTGGACTGTAATTTGACGCGAACATTCTCGTACGAGGCTTTCTTCTATGGTTACTAGGCTAGAGAGCTAATTGAAGCAAATAAAACTGCATCTTCAACTTGGAACTGAACTGTGATCGACATCGACATCGACATCACCAATGCCAACGCCATAGCCCATCTCATTCTTTCTCCCCGAGAGACAAGTATTATAGTGCTAACTTTAAATTAAATCTAAAGAAAAGAAAACTAAAAGACAGACAACAAAAAAACATATGCAATGAGAAAACAAAAACAAACAAAATTTAGTATACGTCAATCGACAATTTTCTCTTCACTTCGATTGGTTTTTTTTAATTTTTTATTTTTTTTGTCTTTTGTTTTCATTATTACCAATACTTTGTCTGATTGTGGGCATAAAAATGGCACTGGCTTATCGTACACACAAAACACACTCTCACACCCACACACACACACACACACACACACACACACATGCATATGTATCCACACATTGTCAAATGAACGGTGGATTTTTTCAATGCAGCTGAATTTAATTAAAAAAGTCGTTCATTATTTCGATTCCCAGTGTTGTCCGACTTTCCGTATCTGCCTGCTTACTCGCTTAGTTGGTCCGCTTGAAAATACTATTGAATCTATCATATGACCTAATATATAGATAGGGTGATGCAGTTCGTGGCACGTGCCAGTCTTGCATTTGTATGAGTGTTAGCTGCTAATTTATTAATTCAAGCACAATTTGATTTCCTTAACAAAATGCAGTCGATTTTCGGTGCCCACAGAAGGTTCACAACAATAACTGCGTTAAATATACATCTAAAGATGGAAGTATTATATAAAAAAGATTATAATATCTAGATCAAGTTGCTGATGTTCAGGCTGATCCAGACAATATATATTTACATAATAATCAGGTACGCATATAAGTTCTAATCATCTCAAAGTATGTTTTGGACTGCGTCTGCCTTCAAATTGATATAATTTTCAAACAAAGGGAGACGTGACGTAATAGTATACATATACTTTTATTGTGTCTGTGTCTACACAAGCAAAAAATAAGTAATTAGCGGTAAAGTTTGTTTTTTGTTGTGTATTAAACTATAATAATTTTAGCTTAAATTAATCGTTGACCATAATACAAAACGAATGAATAATAACAGTAATAAGAACAAGTAAGAATGCAGCAGTCGAGTCAGTTCGACTATGATATACCCTGAACCCAGCTGTTCAATATTTTCTAGTTTTATTTCCGGATTTGTCTTGAAAAGTTTTGTATACTCATATAATAGCATGCTTGGAAGTGCTCTCATTTCGTATGACTAGCACGGGTACGTTAGGTTAGAACGGTTGTCAGCCGGAAGGTTTTAACATGGGCCATGTTTGGCCCGTATTAAAAAACATAAAAAGTCAGAGATTTGACCAGCCAGTTGCGATTATATATATATATATATATTATATATATTATATTCTGGCCGGTCTCGTGTTGGTTTGCTCTGATGAGCTAGTTAGGGAATGGCTTCCCAGGATTGCCAAACCGTTTCCTGGCAAGTGCTGGGCAGAAGCAGAAGTGTTCCGGGGATTCAAATTCTTCCTCTTCTTTGCAGTTTCTGCAGAAATCATTATACGGTACCTGTAGTCAATTGGCATGAATGCTGACTAACCAGTGCTCTGTTAGAGCATGGATTACTGCAGAGCAGCTGGTGCGAATCAGATTAGTGCTGTGCGAGCGCAGTTTGCATTTCGTTATTTAACATTTGATCTGCGTATACTTTCTTCTTTGAGCTTTATTGAGCTTGTAGGTATCGGCCTAAGGCCTTCCTTATCCGTGAGGAGTGGTAAAAGAGTTTCTTTCCTAGCTAACTCATCAGCCTTGCAGTTGCCTTCAATGTACTGGTGTCCAGGAATCCATAGCAGGTTAATAACATGCTGTTTAACCATCTCATGCAAAGATTTGCGACAGCTTGTTACTGATATCGAATTTGAAGATATCGCGCTAATAGATTTGTTTGCCGCCTGGCTATCAATATATAAGTTGACATTGCCGGGGTTGACGTTGACCCTTTTTAGGTAATCTGGTGCATCCTTTACAGCAAATACTTCATCCTGAAAAGCACTGCAGTGTGCCGGAAGACTGGAGGCTTGCTGTATATTGAGTTGCTCAGAGTAGACACCTCCGCCTACGCGGTTGTCTAGCTTTGAGCCATCTGTGAAGAAGGTCACAACTGCCGGTAGTCCGGGAGTACCATCGGTCCGTTCCTCCCTTGGGGGGAAGAATGTACTATAGGGTGTTTCTAGGTGTACTACTGGCACGCAGTAGTCTGTTTTCGAAGGTATGTTTAAATTCTCTTCTAAGATATATGCATGGCCTGTTTTCCGAGCAATCCAGGTTAAGGATTCTTTCAGTCTTATGGCCGCGAGTGTTGCATTTTCTATTCATTGTCTTTCCTGTCATGCAATATCCAGGATAGCATCTAGTGCCTCACTAGGTGTGGTACGAAGAGATATGTACAGTTCAGCCATGCGCTGAACTTTGTTGAGTTTATTTTTGGTGGCTTGCAAGAGAAGGCAAAGAATTCGTTCTGTTTTATTGGGGTTCACACCCTAACTACACTTATGTGCCCATCATGGCAGTATTTTAAGTTTACGAGTCATAAGGTCACACAGAGTTTGGGGGTACTTTCCCCTGAAGGTTACCGCGACGTCATCTGCGTATGCAACAGCTTTGCAGCCGTCCCCCTCCATGTCCCGTAGCAATCTATTTATAGCTATTTTCCATAGTAGGGGTGACAGGACGCCCCCTTGTGGCGTACCTCTGCTGCCATACCTGGAGAGAGTTGACGATCCAAGTGTAGATTTCACAAACGTGCAAGTGAGCAATTGACTGATCAATCCCACTAAACTGGTCGCAATCTTCAGGTCTACCAGAGCTCCAGTTATCGCCGTTGGAGTGACGTTGTTGAAGGCGCCTTCAATGCCTAAGAACGATATTTAGGTATACTCTTTATAAAGAAGAGAATTTTTTATAATTTTTTTTAATATTGACTACGGAATGGAGGGCTGTACTTGTAGATCTGCCCTTCCTTAAGCTTGGAGTCGCTAGATATTGTAAGGCAGAGACTTATGAGTCGTTTTAGGGTCTTTCACATGAAAGATGACAGACTGATGGTTCTAAAATCGTTGGTGCTGGTATGTGATGGTTTCCCAGCTTAAGGTATGAAGGTTATTTTTGACTGGAGCCGCGTCGGTGCGATTTAACCAGTCTTGGGAATTTTTCCGAAGATTTCATGTAGTCAGTTTATGGTTGCGTGGCCGCCTTCTGTAATTGGCCGGGCTTACTTGATCAGGGCCTGGAGATTTAAACGGCTTGAAGCTGTTTATTGCCCATTTTATATTATATTTATGTAGAAGAGGTTTTATAGAAAAAATCTCTTCAAAATGCATTTGTCTGTACCTCGAAGGCAGCTTAGAGCAGCCTGGGAAGTGCGTTTTAAGGAGGATGTCCAGTGCCTCTTCACTGGAGACCGACCATGAATTATCATCTTTCTTCAGATAAATTAGTGTGAGGGTGGTTTTCCGTTTAGCCTTTCTGGTGGCTTTTTTGAATTCCGCCAAACTGGACTTGTATTGCGACCTTTTAAGATCGCTGTTTTGGTATTTCGCACCGTTGAAGAGATACCTGCAACTTTATCGAAGGACATTTAGTTGAGGTGTCCACCATGGCGGTTTATTCTGGCCTACTAGTGGGGCAAGCTGCGTCATTGCATGCTATTGTGAAAATATCTGTAAGATTACAGAGATAAGCAAAATTATCTGGGCTTAGTTCGGTCTAGTTTTGTTTCAAAGATTTCCCAGTTCGCCTTCCTCTGATTTAAGAAGTGAACTGGTTCTGGGTACTTGTGATCAGAGAAGGAGTGGTCTTCAGATACTCTCCAACCTGTCACTCTAGTCACTCATAGGATGTGTGTGGTGGGCATTGGCGTCACAGCCTATGATAAGGCCAATCTTGTGCTTCTCGCACTCCACGATGAGGGATCCTGTGATCTCCTCTGATGGTGGTCCAGTGCTGTCATGGGCCATATATGCAGACAGTAGTCGTATCGGAGCTGGTTGGAGCTCCATGCTTACCGCTCTGTTATCGCCATTGCAAAGATGATGGAGCAGAAAAATACTTAGATGTTTTTTCGCGAGGATGCATGTACGTGTTTTACCTTCAGTTTGAGCTACAAGGAGCTTATGGTTTTTACTTCCTAGCCCTCAAACCTTGCCACTGTCATCTTCGCCTACCAGCCAGATGCTGCTTTACAGTTGTGGATGTTTATCTGCAGTAGTCTCAAGGACATCTGGAGATACTACCCCCACCACCGTGTTGTTATTGTCATCTTCGTCTGGCAGTGCAAAGTCATCTTCAGCGATCTCATTGAACATGGCCTCAAGGCCCCGAGTGAGAGTCGACGCGTCCGATTCGTATCCAAGCTCCAACTCGTCGTCGGTTGCTCCGATTTCCGGAGAGGGATCCTGCTCGACTGTCTTGTCGACAGCAGAATCTCCTCCGGGCGATTGCATCCGATTTGTACACCTTGATGGGCACCGAACTGAAGCCAAACATAAGCTCTCCTTTGGCAGCTTTCTTTTGACGCCAGCAATTTTTTGTTCAGTATCACTATTGCCTGGTTCATTGGCCCTTCTGTGGCCTCGTTCTTTACCATCTTCCAATTATGGGTGGGGAGGGATGGGTTCCTGGTCCGGTTTCTTTAGTAAAGCCGGGAGCCAGATGCGAGCACGAGGTCTACTCGGGGCTTCGCTCCAGTCGACAGCGACCATCTTCGCCCCAGGGTAGACCTCACCGACTTCTGCTACAGTTGCTTAATAAAGCTTCGCGATGTGCAGGTAAGGCAGAAAAATATTGGAGGTCGCCAGGTATCCCATATGCTCCGTAGACGACTGGGCCATTTATGAGCCCCAGGCCAGGCTGACTATAGGCACGGTTGCATTACACCTTAGTCCGGCCCGTTACCTCGAAACCATGAATCGGTCCATTACCAGGAACATGACTATGGAGACAGCCCATGTCCGAAGTTCAGAGCGCGAGTCTTAACTAGCATCTGTACCTTGCGGACCACTGTAATCCTATTACCAGTCGGCACCCTCGTGGAGAGTTCAGTTGAGGAACTTTTGCCACAGGTACGTAAGAATAAAGGAAAACTAAAAACTGCTGAAAGTTATGAGATCAATATGAGGTAAGGTTTTGGACTATAACTTGGGTGTTTTTTCTCCAATCTTGATCAACTTTGTCCAGCTTGTCAGTAATATGTGTAATATATATTGGGCTCTGCTTTGAAAATTGTCGCCTTAATTGCTGCTGGAAATCGATTTGTCTCGATATTCGCGGTATATATTCCAAATTTGAAGTCTCTAGCTTTTACAGACCCTGAGGTCCCCGTGTTTATACAGAAGGACATTAAAGTCAATGTGCTTAACGTGAGCACCTGCCATAATGGCTTAATCTCACGGTGCCAAGCACAGGAATTAATTTAAGCGTCAATTACCGCCCCATTGGAACTAATATTCTGCAGGTTCCAATTTGAAGTCCCTACTGTTTGGTCGTGAACTTCCACCTTGGTTTGGAGGGTCGTCTATCTAAAACGACTTCCGATCTATGGGTCACGGCACCCTGTTGTATAGCGCAACAACACGCCGAGTCAATAACTCTACCCGCATTTGGGTGTCAAACCGCAGCCATCACGAAACTCCCCGAAGGGCCGCAACCAAAAACCAGGACGGAACTGAGTCCCGCGGGTTCCTGATTACCCGTGGTACCGGAAAGCAAGCCTCCGGTCAGGCCTCGTACCTGCTGGGTACTACCAATTTTAACTCCAAAACAGTTACGGGTTGGTGATAAAAAAGAAGAAAACATATCACTGTACGGAACAGAATGCGAATTGATGTAAACACCAAATCGCAGATTGAACAGTATACGTCATGCTTTATGGACATGGTTTTCTCACTGTGGGGAGCGAGGCCTATTCCTTCCACTTCCGCAAACAGCGGCATTCATAACTGAACGAATTCACACCGCTAGGTGGCCAGCTGATATCACCAACAACAGCGCTGAGAGCTGAGGGCCGAGACCCCTGAACACCCAAACGTCCGTGGTACCGTATCAGTCCTCCGGTCAGAACTCGTACCACAAGGATACTTCCAGTTTTGCTCCATAAAGCCGGGACTGGTGACCCCCCCGAATGTAGCTCAGCGATCCATTCATACCCCCATCAGACATTCAACATTCACCCAATTTCTCCACGTATGAGACGTCGTCTGGCAAATGCAGCCCGTGCAAACTCACTCATTCTCCTTACCCCTTCACAAGTGGAGAGTACTTGACTTACGTCAAACCCACCACTACCCCGCGTTATCCCAAGCACACTTAGATCTCTTAGATCTGCATACAAAGGGCACTCACAGACGACATGTTCCCATGTCTCTCCCACCCAGCCACAAGGGCATTCCGGGCTATCACAAAGTCGTCTTAAATGTAAGAATGCATTCAGCGACCCGTGGCCCGTCAACAAAAATCCAAAACTCAAGTGAAGCCTGAAGTCTGTACGGTCAACAGCAAATGTGACCTCCCGAATAAACATATGAGTGACCCTCCCATTCTCGCTATTATCCCATCTGACCTGCCAGTCAGACAGAACACACTCATTTAACAATTTCTTGCACTCACTAAGCCTTAAACTCTCCACATCCCTATCCGCTAACCATTCACTCTGCAGCAACGGCAACCGCCTCTTGATCTTATAGCTCAAGCTTCGACGCCTGATCTCTAAGTCCAGAGGGGCTACTCCTCCGTGGAGACAGTGCGGCATACAGGCAGACACCTTAACAACATAACACGCTGGCAAGCCAGCACATTATTTTCTTAATTTTTATTTTTTTTTTATGTAGCATTTATATTTTAAACATTAATCAACCTTTTCAAAGGCTATAAAACATTGATTTGTAACAGAATGAATAATAACAGTGAATTACAATCTATAACATAAACATGGGACAGGTTTTAGCAGTTAATAAATAACATCAAAAATTACATTTGTGGCACATTTATTTAACGCCCTACAGTCCAGAGGTCGCTGGTGTGGAGGCGCTTCAACCTCCTGCGTGTTGTATTCGACCCAAGTGAGCAGGCCAAAGGGTTGACGTGGTTGTGCAACCGGTCATTATACCGACTCGTATGTCTGTTAATTTGTTGACTGACTGTCAGCAATCCGAAGTCGTTGTGCAGCGTTCTGGTGCTCACATATGGTGGAGCACCAGAGATGTCTTTGAGCACCTTGTTCTGCAAGACTTGAATTTGATTAATCCAAGATTTTGCAGCTGTGCCCCAGAATGGTATTCCATAAGTCCATGTACGCAAGATGATGCTCCTGTACACCAGCAGCTTGTTGCTCAAGCTGAGTTTGCTTGATGGCTTCAGCAACCAGTTGAGTTTGGTTTTTTTGTATCTACACGCTGCTGCAGTGAAATGGATGTGTTTGCGCCAGGTAAGTTTCCTGTCCAAGAACATATCCAGGTAGCGAACATGGTCCTCCTGAGGTATGACCGTGTTATTGAGTCGGACAGTTGGACAATTACCATTCCTGGGCGCGAACGTGCAGTGCTGAGACTTGCTCCCATTGACGCAGATGTTCCACCCAACTACTAAAACCATCCAAGAACCTCTGCGTAACCACAGCTACTCTCCAAGCAGTGGTGGAGTTAGCAAGGAACACTGTATCATCCGCGTATGTGGCAAGCATCGTGTTTCTGGCTACTGGTATCGGCAATTCCGCGGTGTACAAAGTGTACAAGGCAGGTCCAAGGACACTACCCTGCGGTACACCAGCTCCAATGGGGCGGATGTTTGATCACTCGCCCCTAACTTCTACCATAAAATAACGGCCAAGCAGGTAAGACCTGAGCAGTAAATACTGCGCTGATGGTAGCAGGGACTTAAGCTTAAAAAGCAGGCCATCATGCCATACGCGATCAAATGCTTGATGGATATCCAGGAAGACGGCAGAGCTGTACTGCTTATTTTCCAAGGCCTCGAGGACGTGCTATACTACTCGATGAACTTGCTCTGGTGTACCATGGTGATGCCTGAAGCCAAACTGATAATCAGGAATGGCCCTCTGGAAGCCACTTACTGCCGAGAATTCTTCCAAGAAATATTTTTTCAAATATTTTGGAGAAAGTGGACAGCAAGATTATCGGTCGATATGACGAGACAAGATTATCCGGCTTGCCAGGTTTCGGAATCATCGCAATCACAGCGCACTTCCAGGGAGTGGGGAAGTGGTGGATACGAACCATGGAGTTAAAAAGTAGCACCAAGAACATCACTCCCATCTCTAGGAGGGCCTTAGCAACTCTGCCGTCAATGCCATCATAGCCAGGGGTCTTAGTGGACTTAAGCCTGCGCATCTGTAAGCGGACCTCAGTAGGGGCGATAGTTGTAATTGGTTGTACAGGATCTAGATCTGCATTTAAAAATGCTTCAGTGTCCTGTACCTGGCTGGGCGATGCAAGTGCAAAGGGCGTGAAACGACATTGCAGCTCGTCCGCAAACGCCGATGCAATATCTGCATCCGATCGACACCAAGTGTTGTCAGGTCGCATAATGGGGATCCGTCTGAGTGGCTGCCGCTTGACACAACGCGTTGCCTTCCACAAATTGAATCCATGATTCTTATTGGGATCGGCATTGCGGAGCATATCTTGGAAATATTTGCTCTTAGTGACAAACAGCAGCTTTCGCAGCTCGTACGCAGCCCGCCTGAAGTCCCTTAGATCCAAAGGATTGCGTGAACGCATATATTGACGACGCAGTGCTCTCTTGTGTCTTACCAGATCCAAAATCTCTGGTTTTAAAAGAGGCTGGGCTGGACTGGGAGGCGAACAAGGTAGTTGGCCAAGCATGGAGTATTCCGCTGCCACGTTAATATTACGCAGGAATAACTCCGCCGCGTCGTCAATATCAGCCGGTGAACTCAGCTCCATGTTCAAATTTACAAGCTGCTCCAACCTCTGCCGGATTCGGGTGATGTTTGCCTTGCGTGGCAGAAGGCGTGTCTTGGGAGCATTCAGAGCTGCAGCCACTCTGTGGACAATAGACAGCCGCTAGGACTACTTCGACTTGATCACTAGAGACTTTAACGACAGCACATTGCGCGCATAGCCAACTTAATGAGTTCAGCGCATGATGTCGCAGTGAAGATTTTATGATCACTGCTGCTCCGCCACGCATGCGATCCGAAGGATGATTGGCAAGGTGTATATCGTAGCCTGGAAGCCTGTAGTGCGATCTGGAGCAGTAGTGAGTCTCGCAGACCAACATTACATCTATTTGATGGCGTTGAATAAATAACTTCAGCTCATTGGCGTTATTCGCAAGGCCATTGGCGTTCCACACGCCAATGCGCAACCCTATTTGACTCATCTATTTGCAAGTGCATCGTGCAACAGGCTTATCATGGCCGTAAGTGTCTCACTCAGCTTGTCGAATTTCGACATCAGACTGTCAAAATGGAGCTGGGGGTGCTCATGGTACAGATAAGGCTGCTGCACTAGCTGAAATTGTTGCTGCGGGGGCTGCTGATGATGCTGGCGCTGTGGCTGCTGGTGTTGGTTATGCTGACGTGGTTGTTGCCGTTCTTGTTGTGTGATCTGTTGCTGATGGTGTTGCTGTGAGTGTTTATGTTGTTGTGTGTATGCGCTCGCGAAGCCTAAGCATCTGGCTTTGTGACGTTGAGTCTTCTTTTTGTGCTGTTGTTTCGGAGCCTGCGGTGTAACTTGCTGAACCGATGAGAGTTGTTGTTGCTGCTGTTGCGGTTGCTGGCGGGGCTGCTGTTGAGGTTGTTGTTCAGGATGAACCTGCTGCTGACGGTGACGCTGTTGCTGTTGCTGCAGAGTCTGAGGAGCCATCTGAAGTCTGGCAGCATCAGCATAAGACAAATTTTCCCTGCGAATGGGTGCTGGGCTTCTTGGGCGCGACTTTTGCGGATCTTGAGCCGGCCTTCGTGACTGAGCCACAAGCTTCCGTTCTTTGGCAACGCGCTGATAAGCAAGGCATCTCTTCCAGCTTGCTGGATGGTTACCACCGCAGTTGGCACATTTCGGGTCAGCGTCTAAAGGTTTTTCGCATACCCGACTTGCATGTGCTGAACCACACTTCACACAGCGATGCTGCTTTTGGCAGTATTTCATTGTGTGGCCGAACTCCTGGCAACGGTGGCACTGGGGAAAGTCCGTGTGGCGGTCAGGGCATTCTACTGAAATGCGTACTTGAGAGATGGAGCGTAGGTTGAATATTTCTTTGTTATTTGTAGCCGGCTTCAAATCCAAATAACAAAGATTCAGCTCCTTCTTGGTAGCACGACTAAAGATGGTTTGGACACCACGCACTGCGTGCCCAAGTCTGCCCAGCTCATCTCTGATTAGATCCATTTTCTGCAGGGATGGATGCAGTTCCCTGATCACCACGCGGAAACCTTTGTCCTCTTTCAGTAGGTACGAATGGAACGGGATTCGCTTGTCTGTGAACAACCTCTGTATTGCTCTGTAGGCATCAATATCATTTGGCATTACCCTTACAGTGCCACCACCATTGCATTTGAGCATGAAACTGTCGGGCGGCGTGACATCATTTAGTGCTTGCAGGAGCCCAGCAACGTTGGTAATACCCCCGCAAATTTCTTCCGCTCGGCAACGCATGGGGTGCGAATAATCGCTCCACCATCCCGCAGAGGTTTCACCTCATGGACGCGCACACCTAAGGTAGGCCCTACCTCCTTCACTACCTTATCAACCACGTCCTTGGCGGTCTTACCAGCAGTTTTGCTGCGCACGACCAAGGACCAGGTCTCGACTGGTCGAGGCATCTCCGGAGCAGACGACATTGTCGACATGGGACCCCTCCGGTGCACGGCTGCTGGTGAAACTCGCGTTTGGCCACCTGTCACACGCCCCTATACAGAAGGACAGACGTTCATGTCTATATCGACTCGGTTGTTGATGCTTTGAATCTAGGAGCATATAAACTTATTAAGCAGATTGCATCAAAGACATTTTTATTCTTTGTTTTGAAAAAAAAAATTTATTTATTTTTAAAATTGTTTATATAGTAAACTTTCAAAATATTGAAAATATTTGTAAAACTAAACTTTAAATATACTCGTATATATAATAGTGTAATGCAACTGCTTTATAATAGGGCTTGGTATATAAGTCGTATAGTAGATCGCTTACGACCCTGTAAAGCGCTTAAAGCGCAGCATGTAGATTGGGTTCTTTATGACCGCGGTCATACTTATAGAAAATTATACTATGCTCGCGTATGGATTCACGGCTACGTCGGCAACAAAGTGTAGATTACGATGACGATCAAATTCGTAATGTAACAGCACATTATTTAAAATATATAAATATGTATGCTCAGCTTAAATGTTGATTTAGTAGTGTCGTGCTTAGCCATTACAACAGAAGTGAATAAACCTATTTTTGGTAATATAGAATAATAATAAAGGATGTGTTCTTGGGAGCTTTTAAAATTTTATCGTCCTTACTTTAAGAAATACGATTTTTTGGAGACGGAAAAGTCGGGAAGCCACAATGTGCATCGTTTGTAGGATTGAGTTCTCAGTTCCTCAGTTTTGTATAAAAGTTTATTAGCAACGCAGCATATCTAAATGTTTTATACTACATATACATATATATAAATGTTTATAAATAACGCAGAAATGGAAAATAATTATTTATTTATGAACAAAATTATAATTTTCTGAGCTTAAGCAGATTAAAACGGCAGTAACATTTGCGAGATATAATGACGAATATATTGTGATGTGTGATTATACAATCTTGTTTAAATACACCAGAAACTACCCATATCAAAGACTTTACATAACGTACATAACTTCTGTGTTTCTCAACCGATCTGCAGTTAGTCAGTGGTCAGAGATTCTCCCCTCTGCGTGTTGCTTTTATTTATAAATATTCATCATGTTTTTTACCATTTTAAGTGATTAAGAACCGACCGAACTGTATGAAGTCGTTGTTGTTGATGTGCTCTTATCAAAATGTTATTTTAAAATATATTGAGAGAGAGAGAGAACAATTATGAATTTTTGCAAATACTCATTTATATATAGGAGACGGAGATGAATCTGAGATTAAATCGTAAACGTTTTTTAAAACTCAGATCATATTGTTGGTTCAGTTCAGTTTGTCGTTGATTTGCAACCTGAACAATCGCTTTTCGAAATTGAAATACCCGAATTGAATACATAATGGCCCACATCGCTTATATGGGAATTACATTTATCATCATTTTACCGATTCTGGCAGCCAATGGCAACCCAACTAGGTCAAGCGTTCACAAGAAAGGTTAGTTTTAATTTATTACTTGCTTACTTGTATTTCACTTCGATTATACTCTTTTAATGCAGTGGGTGATGAATGCCAATTCCTTAACTTTACCGAAAGTTACTGTGAATTGGGCGAACGCTGCTCAACGTTGGAGACGTTCGTTAATGATGGGATCATTGCATTGGAAGAAATACCCACCTGCGGGTTTATGGACCCTACAAGTTCAGAGATGTTATGCTGTCCCTCTCAGAGGTCCATCTCAAGTTTTCCCCAAGCGCCCAAGTAAGTAATTTTTATAACTTTACTTCATTAATCTCATCATGTTTGGTGCTGCTGTGTCGACAATAGACAAAGCTTCAATCATCTGGCATTCCTCTTATATTTAAATCCTACTACGCTCGATGAATACGTGATTCGCTGCACGGCGATTGTCCTGTCGTCGACCAAAGTCCTGACGTCGAGCACATGCGTGGATCGCGAAAATGATGAACCCAGTAAAGTTGTGGTCGGATTCAGTAATGCAAGAAATTTTAATTTGTTCGTACATGACAAAGAAATTTTTGACATTAAGGTACTGCTATTTAAGAGACAACAATTATGTTCCACAAAGATTTAATGTTAAAATAACAGGTTCGGGAAACTACTCAACTTTATAACGATATAGCGCTGCTTGTTCTGAATAGACAAATTAATTTGGATCAAATGCCAAATGCGAGGTCGGCTACGCTTTGCATTGAGGAGGAAGCGAAGGGAGCGTCAAATCTCTATGCCGTAGGCTTTGCTCAGGGTGTTGATGGTAAGATGTGAATATAATATATTTTACAATATCTCTTGCATTCTCTGTGTTTAATGCTTCTAGGCAACAACTGCGATTTGTTCACCACGCCGCTTGTCCTATCTGACGACTGCAGCCTAGTGCAGGCCACTCGTCGAGTGGAAGGCTTTGATATACCCGGGATGCATCTGTGCGTAAAGCCCATTTCAGGTGGCTCGCATTCCAGACAGATGGACAGCTGCTCCAAATGCTTGACGGCCAGCAGCAGTGTTCTTCATGTTCAGCGGACCGATGGAAGCTTCTGTGTGGCAGGCATTGCCACGCCCACCACGAACAAGTGCGTTGTGAATAACAATTCGATTTATTACACGAGCGTAGTGAATTCCGATGCCAGGATGTTCCACGGCAAGTACGAGAAATTCACGTATAGACACAGGGAAAACGATGGATCATTTGGTACTCCCTAGTCAATCACCTTTGACTATGGCATTCTTGCTTGCTGAACTACTTCGATTTCGAAACTGTTAAAAATGTTAAGCACATCAAATATATAATTAAAAATATATAGCATATTACATAAAGTAGTATGTGATATACTACAACAAATAACATATTATTTACTCCTACATCCACTCACATACACCCCTCATCAAACGAATTTCGTTGAATTTCAAATACTGGAAAAATGTTGGGTATTTTAACAGCAACAAAATAGTGACCGTGTTTCCCTTTATTTGTAGCTAGTTGGTCGGTTGTATAAAATATTAATGTAATACTAATAAATCAAAATTTGTGAAAAACATGGATGTCTACCCAGCTTCAAAATCGCTTGTCAATCCGCTGGGTGATGACTCTCTGTACGGTTGGGATTTGCTATTTGGGCGGATGTGCTAATGGTCCTTATCCACTTTCAGTTAACCAAGCATTGCAACAACTGCGGTGGCATCGGAGATAACATAAGTTCGCCGAATGAGGATACTGGCAGCGAACTGCTGCCGGATCAGTGGAATGATGACGGGGCCAAGTATTCGCTAAGATATACGCGCAATAAAATGCTCTATCTACAGTAAGGTCATGCCACCGAGTATGCATTGATTGTCAATCTGCCGGATGTGCATACCAAGAATGCGACCAATCTATGTCCAATGACGTAAATGCTCGTAGCCACTGGCAAAGGCAGCATTGCAAAGACACATCCAGCATTGCAGCACCAATTTACCGAGTTGTTAAGACCGATCGCAGATCAGTCCCATGGGGAACGAGGCGCACGGCTTTGGGCCGCATCCTCCTTATTTTCCCGATGTTGAACGCGGCGATTTGAATCCCCTAGGTGTTGGGTAATCTGTTTGCCTTTACCTGAAATCCAGGTCCCATTCGACCGAATATGCCGGGTCAAGGCGCTCCGAATCCAGATCAATAGCCGCCACCAGACTGGAATCTTGATTATTGCTGATCTGATTACCATTTCAGGATAATATGATTGGTCACAAAATCATTAGTTTAAGTATATAACTATTGCCGGGTTATAATTTAAAATTTAATAGATCGTTCTTATTTGCCAGTCCATTATTATACATATTATATATGATTATTGTTTATTGTTTATTTATTATAAGCTCAACAAAGTATGTGGGTAACTATTATTTATATAAATATAATGTATGAAACGTGGCAAGCATTAAAAATTAAGCAACAATAGAAAATAAATATAAACAAAATCAGTCTCTTCCCTTTTGTACGCCCCTGCACACTTACTAAGCTTGTAATTATCCGAATGATGAGAAAATTAATCTGAAACGCATTACTAGCTAAAGCCATTCACAAAAATATATGCATACGATTCACATGCTCTGAGTTACGGTTTGTTCGAAGATAAACAAGCAAGCAAAATATAATTAAATGAATGACTAGTTCAAGTCTAGTCACATCGAATTCGGGTACAACTTAACACTTCCTCAGGCGGAGCTGCTGACGTCTATGCTGGTGCTGCCGGTTGCTTGGTCAGTTGGAGAGTTGAATTGAGCGTCAGTTGAGCGCGAGCAATGCGCACGTTCAGTTCGATTGTCGGACCGACGATGTTTAGCGTGATACCAGTGCTGTTTTGCCTCTGTCTAAGCATCTGCAATGGCTACTTTAGCCTGGAAGGTGTGTTCGCAGTTTGTCTGTGTCTCTCTCATTAATAGTAGTTTTCTCTCTGCAGTGGGTGATCCCTGTCCGACGCGAAATTATCATAGCAACTGCCAGCCTGCAGAGCAATGCGCAACGATTGGCAAGTACATTGACAGCGGTAAACTATCGGTTGATGCGGTGGTGAACTGTGGGTACACCATCAAAGGGGAGAAAATATGCTGTCCCCTCGAAGTGGAGCACCACCCAGTGACTGATCGCATTTCAAACCAAATAACGACGACAAGACTAACAGCAGCAACAACAACAACAACACAAGCAACAACAACAACAACAACAACAACAGAAGCAACAACAACAACAACAACGACATCTACAACAACGACAACAGAGGCTCCATCCTGGCTAGCCATATTCAAAACGCATCACGACTATACGCTACCCTCAGTAGAGATAAATGCGCCATTTAGTCGGGACGAACTTGTGTTCCCAGGCGCGAATACTCAAAATAAAGCCGCTTGCCAGGCACCGCTGTACGAGGGCATATGTCTGGGCATCTCGGAGTGTGCGAGTCTGGAGCCACTATTGAAGCAGCAGCGTGTCAGTGATATTGATGTGCAAACGTGTCGTAGTGGCACAATTGAGGAGATCATTTGCTGCCCCACTAGTTTGAAACTGCAGCCGCGAGGTCAAATTGAGACCTATTTGCGTGTCGGTTCGCAGCAAACACAGTCACAACAAGTTGAGGAACAGGATCAGTATCAGAATAACACTGGTGATGTGCAGCTGCTGAGTCATTATAAGCATTTGGCAGCACTTGCGTATCCGAATGCCGCATTCGATGGACATGTGCATCGCTGCACGGCGGTGGCGTTGACGTCGCATCTGCTGCTCACCGTTGCTGGCTGCGGGCGGCCAAGTCATGCGGTTTTTGGCGTCGCCGATATGCGTGAAGTTGACACCGACGAGGATTATTTAGTTGATATTCGAGTGAGCTACGCATCTCTCACTTTCCCTCTCTCTATCTCGCTCTCTAGCTCGTTCTCTCTTTATATAGATAACTTATGATTATCTCTTTCTTGCTTTAGAACGTGGCTGTGCATCGACAGGATTTGGAGCTGTTGCATCTGCAGCGTCCGTTGGAAATAGGCCCCCAACTCAAACTTGCTCCCATATGCACGCATTTTGAGCTCACGCGCTTGCAGGTCAGCGGACAGCTATTGGCCACCGCCTGGGCCAAGGGCAATGGTACGCTTACACTTCACCACTCTTAACTCGATGCATTCCAAGAAAGTGTTTTTTTTTTTCAGACAGCGATTGTCCCTTCTATGAGCTGCCCATGCGTCTGCTGCCCTTCGATGGCTGCAAGAACATCGACAATGTGGCTGGTGTGCAGAATTTACCAACGGCGCATCTTTGTCTGGAGCCCATTAATTTGGGTGAACTCGCTGCCAACAAGTCCAGCTCATGTGCGCCATGCCCGGCGGTTGTTGGCAGCGTTTTACATTTGCGGCGCCCCAATGGTGATCGTTGTGTGCTTGGCATTGCCACGCCTACGGGCGCCAATTGCGATGCACAGGCGATGTATTTTACAAGCGTGTTGGATACGCACCTCTACGACTTCGTCGCGCGACAACAGCATTAGCATTAGCCAACGACAAGGATTGCAGCATTTACATATGTTTTAAGCTTTAACTGTTTCCACAGCGCTGTTGCAGCTTTAGTTGCTACAGCTTCAGACTCACGTTGCCTTCCTAATTTTGATTAATTTATAGGACTTACGTATTTGATTAGTATATACTATCACATCTACTCTTTATTTGAATAAAGTCTCCGAATATGCTTCTATTATCTATAGGCTAAAATAAAACTGGTACTCTCAAGCATATTGAGATGTAAAGAGATTCGTTAAACTGGTTTCTCATCGCAAAACCAAACAGCCCAAAAGCCCATTATAAGTCTATGAACGTTGCAGACGTTGTCGTTGTTTCAGACTTTCTGGGTAGTCGTTCCTAAATACTAAAATATATCATGCAATACAATACATACCCAACGGTTGAAGCAGATTTTTTTGAGATTGATATTGGCTTATTTATTTATCTGTATGATTTATTTTTATATATTATGTGTTTTTAATTTATTTCGTTTTTAAAATCTTCAGATGTGTTTAAATTCTGAAAACAAAAATTTGAGCAATTTGTTGATTAAAACTAAAAGTGGACTTACTCAGTTAGCTTGGTAGTTAATTGAATATAAAAAAAAAACAGTTCAGTGAACAAACCACTCTCAGAGAAAGTATTTGTATGCATTTGGGAATAATTAAAAATCATAAATATGAGCAGAGACTTTGGGCAAACCCAATCATATGTTGCGCTCTCGACATTTCAATCTGGCTCTGACTTTGAGTTTGTATTTCCCTTGAATCGCAGTTGTTGTTGTTACTACTGCCGGTTTTTTTTTGTTGCTGTGCTGTTTGCTGATTAATTCTTGAATAGCGACCTGTACTTATATATAATACTTATGTAGTACCTATATAGCTGCGCTCAGTTGCGTATTTTGATTCTGTGAAACGCTAAAAAAAAACAAAACCGGTTCGCCGCTGGCTGCTATCAACAATAAAACAACAACAACAACAACGGATGCTTGGTCACTGGCTCAGCTCTGGTTCAGCTCTGGCTGCGGCTCCAGTCACAGCAACGTTTTGCGTTCTACTCGTAGCTTCATTTGGCAGAGCGACGCGGTGCTGAGCGGTAGCCCCCAACCTCAGAGTCCAGTCGGAGAGCCGATAAGCGATTTCGTATATCGCCTTGGCACTGGTTTAAATTTTTTGCTTTATATACAGTGGTCGATTGCATGTGTTCTTTGTTTTGCCTTTATTGTTTTTGTTGTTTTTTTTTTTTCAATGTGCCTTGTGCTATTTTAATCAGTGTTTCGAGAATAACGGCATATAAAAGAACAAAACTTGAAAATAAATTAAATTAGAAAAACTATACACAATTAAACAAGTACGTTTATTTATTTAATTTTTTGTGAGAGTTATCAATTTCACCAAACACAAGTTGATAAAGGTCTGTCCAACAATACGCTAAAACATCATTATAATAATAATATTAATTATATAGAAAATCGAATTTCTGTGCATTTGTGTGATACGAGATGGTACATTCTGTATTTTAATTACACATATACGAGTACAGCGATGACAGATCCTATAAAGAGCTGCCTAAAGTCACGATTAACTAAATCAACCAGTTTCATGAAGCGTGTATTATTGTGACGTCAGCATATACTTATATAGTGTAGAAAGGTTTGCGTACACTTAAGCGTACCTAAATATAAACACATGCTCAAGTTATAAATACAACTTTTTTTTTAGATATATATAGAGCAAATAAGTTATAAATAAACAAATTTGTATAGATAAATGTAGAGACTGTAATTTTCGCATATAGTCAAAGTTATGCTTAAGTCATGAAGATATTTATACTTGAATTTGATTAATAGAGAGTTGTCTTAAAAACATTTATATTCTCATATTGGCGGACATACTGTCTACAAATATATTCATATAGATTAAATATTATGTTAATTGGCCTCATACAATCTTGCGCTTTTAAATAAGTAACTTACCCATATTATTCACTTAGTGAACATTCAATTTCATTACAGTTTTTCGCTTTCTGAGCACCACAATCAGTTATGATTCATATCAAGAGACAACACCAAAACAGAGATATCTGCAACCACCACTAAAATGCTCAGCTAAATATCATGAGATTGCTTTCAGCTGCAGAAACGACTCTCAGTCAAAAGATAATTTGTTAATTTTCTGAACATTTTTACTACAATTGTAGCACAGTTTTGATGAAACTTAATCAGTTAAATGTTAGATAAGCCATTTTTTGTCAGATGCTACTAATTTGAAAAGTAAAGCACGATGCTTAATAATGAGTTGGAAAGCTATATTTTTTAAATAACCAGCTACTCTCAAAGAGTTGACGTAGAAAAAGTAAAGAGTAGAAGAAAGTTTGTTATTGGATGGAAAATGTTCTCTGAATCGCAGTTAAATGTTATCATCTAGCGGATTATCTGCCTCATGTGACAAAAGCTGATTTCCGAATGTTTTTGTATTGGGATTTCCCATGTAGCTGATGAGACTTGCATTTGTCAGTGTATAATTGATATATACAGGTCAATGGCAGGTTCACTATTATCAACAATGCTGCGATCTAAATGGAGCACGAACTCAAAAACAAAAGCTTTTTTGAGTGGCAAAGAAAACAAAATAAAAAAAAAATTCGAAAACAAACAAATAAATAAAAAAAACGGAGATACCTTAAGAGCCACTTGAATTGAGAACTGCGAACAACAGTAGCAGGTAGAATGTTTCAGTCGCACAATCTAAAAAATAGCTACAAAGCAAAAGTAATTAATATAAATAGCCCTAATAAGTAATACAGGTAATACATATATATATATCTTTGCTTGTGTGAGTAAATATATTCAACACTGGGTTGATAACATCTTTGTTGCAAATGGCTGTTCGAAATACACGTTTCAAATAAATTCCATAATGTGTATTTCAAGTTAAAATATAATTGATATATGTACCTATATTCGTTATTATTATGAGTTTATGATAGACGCATTAATTTGCATTAAAGTCATTAAGTGATCAAATTACTCTCTTTATTTTATAAAAAATTTGGTTAGACATTGTATTTATAATGTAGAAAGCTTATATTTTGATTAAAACTTTTAAAATATCAAATTACAGCACCGATCAAGTGATTTTTTTGCAGTGATCATGACGCGAATGAGAGCCAGTCTAACCACCGGCAGCCTGCTGCTGTGTGTGCTTCTGCTGGGCAAGTTGTCAAACATTGAGGCATTTGAAGGTATTGTTCGTACTGAATTATCTCTTTTTTTAACTGTTGTTTGTATTGACCATATATATTCTTCAGAGGGCGATGCGTGCATGGTGAAGGAGAATCTACCGGGCGTGTGCAAGATATCATCCAAATGTGAGCCCGTACTTGACGATTACTTTAAAACGGGCGTACTGACTATAGATGATGTGCCCAGCTGTGGTCTGGGCCCACATGAGGAGATTATCTGCTGTCCGATAGCCGAGTGCTGTGGCAGCAAAACACGGTAAGAGTTAATACCATGTATACAAAATAAATAAATATATATATATAAATAAGGGTATGCAAGCGCGTATTTTTGCTTTTGTTGTTGTTTCCTGCCTACGAAAAAACCGAAGATCTGTGTCGATTGCAGTTGCATGTTTCACATTGGTTGCTAGTCAAAAGAATGTGGCGTCTAACACAATGCATCTGATTTACATGTAGTCCAAGCCAGGTCCAAAGTACCAAAGCCAGAACAACAACAACTACAGCAAGAACAGTAACCACAACACGAAGAACAACCACAGTAGCAGGCCGCAGTAGGAACTTGGAGAGCGACGGGAGAGTTGAAAATTCAGATCTAGATGTGGAGTCCAATTATTTTGGTATAGAGGAGATGCTTAACATCCAGCAAAATCAAAAGCCGCAGCAGCCTCAACGACAACATCAACAACAAAGCCCTAACCCAAAAACGCACGAAGATATTCAACAGCGGCCAAGTTCCTCGTCAGACATTGCATCTTTGTCCGCAGGGGACCTAATACATCTGGTCAATGATCGACTGCGTCAGCAGGGAATGAAAATTGTTCCAGCGGAACAGGGGACCGAAGTTCAACTGGTCAGGGAGCGGATAATACCGACCACCATGCCCAACTTCGATTTGGATCCCTGGGCACCGTTTCGATTTCAGAAGCCGCCAACGAATAAAACTGTTTCGAACGAACTGGGAAACGGCAATGCGGTCGTATTTGGGTTTGTCACAGTGTTAAACATTGACATCATTAACATTGCTCTTTGCCTGACTTATTACTCATTTCTAGTCTAATTATTCCTTTATGAATATTTACAGGCCAGAGACAACAACGCTGCCCACAAATCGAGTTTTTGTTCCTGATGGCGAACGGCCGGCAAAGCGAGGTATGTGCAGTTTGCTTTCTTATTTCTTTTAATATACATTAAACGGAGTCCAGTACAGTTCAAATCTTTTGAAATAATTTAAATAATAAAATTGTTCTTAAATAATTTATTAGTTGTGTTATTTTTTATATTAACAATAATTCATATTTTGATGGAGTAAATTGAAAAAAAATTAATTTCATAAGCTGAAAATTAAAATGATATTTACAAATATAAATACTCAAATTTAAAAACAAGAATAAGGAATGTACACTTAAAAATATCTGGCAAAAGATTTAAAGTGGTTAAATATTTGATTAAGGGGTTGGGGAAAACCCCATCAAACAATTTCAATGTGCATATATTCTAAGAAAAACCTAATCTAACATTTAATTTGATATTAGGATTGATTTGGGAACTTAAGTACTTATTAGATAACTAATAATAGCTCAAAGTAATCAAGCCCTTAATTTAAGAACTGTCTGGAAAATGTACATGATGAGAGTTATAGTTTTTATTATTTGATTTATTTATTTATTTACAATTCTCATTTCGGGATTTCATATTTGCATATGATTTTTACATTTTGATGTAAGATTTACAGTCAGCTATTTTTTTTTTGCTGGATACAATAAAACATACATATGAATACATAAGTTTGAGTACGAGACCCCAACCTGCCAACGCCAGACCCTCCTTACGACTTTGCTTGTAGATTTTGAATTGTTCTTGCCCAGCTTTTATTAATCAAAACTTAGTTATCTTATATGTCACAACATATAAATTTTATTTAAAAGCATTAATAAAAGCCAATGTAATGACTTTATATAGTGATAAGAGTCATTTCTTCTCATGGTGATGGGTTTCATTTGAAAATGCTGTTGCTTTAAATTGAAATAAACAAGAGACGATGACGTTATCGTTTTATACCCTGAACCCATTAAAAATGCGTGAAAAGGGTATAATGATTTTGAGTAAATGTATGTATGTAAGAGGCAAAAGGAAGCATCTCCGACTCCATAAGGTATGTGTGTATTCTTGACCAGGATCAACAGCCGAGTCGATATAGCCATGTCCGTCTGTCTGTCCGCCCGTCCGTCAGTCTGTTTGAACAGGCGGATCTCAGAGACTATGAGACTTATGGATTTCAAATTTGGAATAGGTTATCGTATACCCGGCGCAGATCAAGTTTGCTTTATTTTATCGATGACTGCCTCCGTTTCTCACATTTCGATACATTTAAAGTCCCGATAGCAATAAATGCTACACTTTTAAATGCAGATTCTTCTAATTAATACATAGCATGCATATGTATATTATTGACCAACTGCCCAAATTTCATCAAGATCGGGTAAGAAACATCCAAGTTGGAGTCGAAAATATATTCTAATGTTATTCTCATTTCTATCAGCACCCGAAAACATTTTCTGCTTGCATGTGTGAGAAAGAGATGACACGGGATTCGACGCGAACGTCTTTTTCTGTTTTTGTGTGTATTCTGCAGAGCTCCGTTATCCATGATTGCCCGTACATATTTTTGTATGTATGTATGTATGTATGTGCACATGTTTGTAGCCAGCTAGTTCGGGTCAGTGTGAATAAAAACATGCGCTGCATTATTATTTTTTTTATTCTTCAGTGTCTTGCTAAAAGAAACGAGTGCACGGGCAGACCTGCTCACATTTGGGTGCAAAACATTATAGAGGGAAATTTACCAATAATTTTAGAATATATTTAACAGCTGGGTTCAGGGTATATCGTAGTCGAGCTCACTTGGCTACAGCATTCTTATGCTTTTAATTAGTCCTTTTATCATAATGAGTAATGATAACAGGAGATAAAAAGCACCAAATTAAAAAATTGGGAGAACGTTGCTCTCAGGCGTAACCGATTACGGAATACACTATTACCAGGTGGCAAAGAACTTTCCGGTGAGAGTGGCGGGGTGGTTGAATTCTTATTAATGTATCTTTTTTGTTATTCTTGCCCCAAAATTGATTTGTGGGGCTAAGATGGTCGTGATCAAGAAATTTTCTTATCAATCTTAGGAAGAGACTATGCAATCTGCCTCATACCTGCCTTCAGCTCAAAACTTGTGAACAATATATGCATTTCCGAATTTTAGCAGTGTGAATGGACTTGGGTCGGTGGATGGACGTCTAGCATCTAAATTTGGTTACATTAGCTTCAAAATTGTGTGAGATTTTAGGTTTATTGATTTATTTACTGATTTGCCACCACTCCACCTTAAAACACTTTTTCTCAGCTGGGTATACCTCGAGTCTATATTCCAAGTTTCAAATCTCTAGTTTCGAGGACGTCTAAAGAGCAGTCGCCTTCATACAAACCAACAGATAGCCAGACAGGCAGATAGCGTGACGGACAGTGCATAAGCGGATGTAGCCTTACACCTTCAGTATTAGAGTGTAAACATTATTCGGCTTCTCCCCATACAAGTCAAAGACTTGTTGCTGTCTAATTGTTGTATTTATCGCAGACAACTTATATTTTGTTCGTTTAGTTGATTCGCCAGCGCCAAATAGTTAGTGTCGGTTCAGAAATAAATATTCTCATTTATAAAATGTCGGTTTCTTAAATTTTTCATTGTAAAGCCTATTCTGTGTCTAATTTAAAAATGCGTGTTATCAATATGGGAACACACTCCGCAGTATACGCAGGTAACCGTACAAATTCCCGCGAGAGTTCAAAAATGTTTTTAAAGACAATTGATATTTTAGCGAGTGCTACAAAATCACGTCCGTTTCTTATGCTTATGATTGGCCTTATCATAGGTTATTGTGTGGCCGAGCTCATTTCCTACATAACCATATCTGAAGACATCGAACGCACCAACTTTCTGGCCAGTACAGACTCTAATATCCGTTCCCCGCCATCCCATGCTGATGATGTTATACCACATTTTGATGTCCTTCGGCACGATCATCCAACCGATAATACCTCGCTAGCCAATCAGCTAAAGAAGGATGTGCGCATTCTCTGCTGGGTTATGACAAATCCGAATAACCACAAACTGAAGGCTCGTCATGTTAAGCGCACTTGGGGCAAACGCTGTAATATTCTACTGTTCATGAGCTCCGAAGCGGATGATGAACTGCCTACGGTGAAGCTGGATGTGGGAGAGGGTCGAGAGAATTTATGGCGCAAGGTGAAGGAGACCTTTAAATATGTTTACAGGCATCATTTCAACGATGCGAATTGGTTCTATAAAGCTGATAATGACACCTAGGCAGTGATTGAGAATATTAAGGCATTCGTGGCTCAGCGTTACATGTCAGGAGGAGTTGGTTACGTACTGAGCTGCGAGGCATTGCGTCGCCTCGTCGTTGAGGGTAATCCCATTTCCGAAACAGTTATCAATGAGGATATCGAAATTGGTAAATGCATGGAGAATTTAAATGTGACAGCGGGCGATTCGCGTGATATCAATGGTCAAGGACGTATGTTCCCTTTTGATCCTGAGGCCCATTTTATATTTAATAAGGATTAGGGATTTTGGTATTGGCAATATTATTTCATTATGTCGAACCCATTATGATGTATGTTTCGATTATCGTGAATAAGAGGGAATTGGTTAGATTATGAAACAATTGAAATCAATTATTATTATTATTATTGAAAAATGTAAACCAAATCACTTTCAAATTTATAATTGGTTTTTTTTTAACAGCTTTTATAATTTGTAGAACATGCTTGCCTTCATATATTATTCTTACTGTTATTATTATTTTCATGTTCTGATACCAAAGGTAGTATATTGGTTTTGTACACATTAACGCCTTTCAGAAATCTGGAAGAAGTTTTTTGACCACGCTCACTCCAGCCCCCAGAATTCCCAAAAGTCCATAACTCCCGTAATTTAATAGCTACCGTTACCAAACTAGGAAGGAAGGTTACTAGGAAACTCTTCCAACATTTCTTTTCCGCCACGCTCACTCCAGCACATAAAATTCATTGAAGGATATAACTACAGCGATTTTAAAGGCAAACTTGGACGGTAGATTATTAAGAATCTCCTACAAAAATCTTGGCTACACCCACCCTGTCCTGTGGCATCCGTTATCAGATGATATCACATATGGGATCAGAGTATTTCGAAGTCGGTTATGCCCGACTGCAACATTCTCACTAGTTTTTTTTTTTATTAATATTATTATTATTTTTCTATTGTTATTATTCTTATCACATAATATTATAATTATTATTATTCGCTGCAGCGTGTCATCAATTTCAGAAAAGCAAAGAAAGAAATGGACAGCCCCTATCGCCGCACATTTTAGGTGGTACTGAGGTCGAGTTAGGCACCTATCCACATATGGCGGCAATAGCGTTTAGTGTTGTTGATAAAATCGTTTTTAGTTGCGGTGGTACGCTGATCTCATCTCGTCATGTACTGACGGCTGCCCATTGCGTTAGTAAAGATTTGCCCCTTTATGTTCGACTTGGAGCGGTGAATATTTCGGGGGACTTAGATCATCAGGATATTAACGTCACAGTAAGTGATGCGATTATATACATTCATATATTTTCTTTCTAATTTTTTAAACTCTGCAGTCAAATGTTGTCCTGCATCCGGATTATGTGAGCAGCACCAAATACAATGATATTGCCGTACTTGAGCTGGCCAAAGAGGTCACACTGGACGTTAATGTAAGTCCAGCATGTCTCGCATTCGACAGCGCTGATCCCCCAGAAACTGCTCAACTTTATGTAGCCGGCTGGGGCATTATGAATCTGAAAAGTAAGTTACCGTTATTTATTTTTGGCTTAAATAAATGAGCAATTTTAATATGACATTTTGAAGATGAACGTTCATTAGATCAAAACCAGAATTATCTTCTGTTAGCTGTTTATTAACTGCGCCACCAAATCTCAGTCAAATTGCTTTGATTTTGACAGGCGGATACATATATATATATATATAGGATTGATTATGTTCTGTTTATTAATATAATAGTTATAAGTATATTACAGTGAAAGATGAGTATTGGATTTACAACGTAATTTTCGACTCTTTAAAACAACGAATTATTTCCCCGACACACTGACAACCTTACAACTTTAGGTACTCGGGACTTTGACGACTTCTTGTTGATGACTTATTAACGCTGCGCTTCACGAACTCATGCTTATGCTGCTGTTAGATCTGTAACAGCAACACACTGTAATCCCACTGTAATATTTTAATTTTAAGGCTACGGTCTCCAAATGTAGTTGGTGGGTTGTTGGCGATGTCCTTCAAAGATCGGAAAATGACACGCCCACCTCCACCGCACCCATGCCCTTCACCCCTACAAATTTTAAATGGCTATATATTCCGCAGTTTTTGAGTAAAAGCCGTAAAATTTGGTTGGTATATTAATGGTAGCCGTTTTTAATAGCCGATAAAAATTTTCTATGGCCACGCCCACACTTGCACCTACAATCACCAATGCCGATATTTCGGAAAGTGTAAGTCCATGAGATCGCATATCCCCCACAATCTTAAAGATAGAGTGAGCAAACTTGCTGGTAACCTCCTCCAGGGATCAGCATATAAATGTTCAGACTACGCATACAACCACCGCATATCTTCCCCAAGAGTCACCAAATTTTGAAAGTATGTTACTGGTAACTTCCCTAAGAGATCGATAGAAAATTGGATAGCCACGCCCATTACGACTCCCTAAACTGATACACCTGTTATTGTAAATCGATAAGACGATATATATCACACAACTTGAAATGTAGAGTCACCAATTTTGAAAAGTATATTGCAAGTAACATTACTAGGAACATTCAATTTTTTTTTCGGCCACACCCACTCCCTCCCCCAAAATTTGTAAAATCTCATATCTCTCGTAAATTAAATTACCAAACTGGAAAGAAGATTAGTAGGAACATTCTCCATAATTTTTCTGAGCCACGGCGACGACCGCCCTAAAATTCTGAAAAGCCTATATCTCCCGTAATTTAAGATCTACAGTTACCAAATTTGGAAGGAAGATTACTCCCAACCTTCTCTAAAAATTTGTTTCTGAGCCACCTTCACGCCCGCCCCCCAAATTTCCAAAAGCCCATTTCTCCAATAGCTTAAGAGCTACAGTAACGAAACTTCGAATGAAGCTTACTAGCTTATATCTACCGGAATTTGAAAGGCAAACTTGGACAGAATTTCTTGGGTACAAGCACCCTGTTTTTTGCTACCTGTTATCAGCTGGTGTATGACATAAAAGTATTTCGCACTCTGCAACGTTCTCTTTTTTTTTTCTCAATACATACATTAATATATACTCTAACCAATCGAGTTATCTTTTCACGTACATATTTGTGTATTTGCACAGCAAAAAGTACCTCGATGAAATTGATGCGTGCCCCGTTGAATACTGTGCCCTTGAAGGAGTGCAACGATTCGTATGCCAAGCAACCGAGTACTATGCGACACTTGCCGCAGGGAGTTATCGATTCGCTGCTGTGTGCGGCGGATACGAAGAACTCCACTGCAGACGCCTGCCAGGGTGATTCTGGAGGCCCGCTGATCCTGGAGGAGGATTTTCTGAATAACAAATACAGCATATTGGGCATCGTAAATTCAGGAGTTGGTTGCGTAACCAAGACACCGGGACTGTACACACGCGTCGCATCATATGTGGACTGGATCGAGCAGGTCGTTTGGCCAAATAATGTTGTGTAATCTTGTGTACTGTTCTCATATTAATGGACCTTTCATTTGATTAATTTGCGATTAATTCTAAGCACATCGATTTTAAATACAAAGGTCATATTCCTTGGCCATAATACCATCTTAGATCATTTCAATGAAAGGCATTCGGATTTCCTGGATGAATTCCAATGTTCGGAAGGTTGGCAAAAATGTGATTGTTAAGACTTAAGCTCCAAAATTACCGCTAGCCGATCTCTTGGTGTTACTCAATTTGCATTTTGTTGCATATATTATTTGATAATGATAAGTTTTCATGTTCCAATCCTGGACTCCGTGAGCATTACATTACATTATATAAGATATCATGGAGCTAACCAAAATGCATAATAAATAAATAAAATTAAGAAATAAAAACAGAAAATTTTAATTTTACTATTACTGTTGCTTTTGTGCTGAATCATGGTGAGGGGGATTCTGCCGGGCGTGTGCAAAACATCATTCAAATGTAAGCCCGTAATCGACGACTACATCAAAACGGGTACACTGACTATTGATGAAGTGTCCAGCTGTGGTTTTGGCGATTATTGGTAACACCACATTGAAGACCGGCGACTTGAATCCCAAAGAGAACATGTGGGGACACCTTTTCCGTCGTGCTTAAATGGGTAATCAACAGTCCAAAACCCCGCTATATGAGTTCTAAAAAGTTGTTGAATCGATATCAAATCGAGGTTTTTTTTAGTTATAAACCAATCTGGAGGCTGATCACATTATTATTTTGTTATTTTCATTTCAGTTCTACATATTATATCAATTTCATTTGCATTGCCTTTAATCGAATTTCGCACCTAATAAAAAATGTTCTGTTAATGATACAGATTTCGCAGAGTGTATATCGAACGCCGCGGAAAGAGTAAGTCGTTCAATAAATAAAGCTTTAAGAACCTATATTCGCAGTGATCAGCGTGATTGGGATACATTTTCAAGTAGTCTTAACAGCTATACACCAGTCGATTGGCATATCGCCTTATTTTTTAGTGATTGGACATCACATGATTTCTCATGGCAAAGATTATAAATTGTTGCGAAATCTCGAATTGTTTAGGGACAGCACAGCAAGGCTGCCCAGGGCTGACGAGTTTCAGAAATTTCGAGCTGACACGTGCATTTGAAATAAATCAGAAAGTGATCAAAAGAAATCTTTCTTTGAGCAAGGTTGCAGATAATTTGAACTCTAACCTATCTCCTATCGGTTCTAAGGCTAAGATTCAAGAAAAAACTGGGCCGATTGATTTATCTTCTTGAATATTTGAATGGAAAAAAGTTAGGCCATTGTTATGCAAAAGACATTTAGCAGTCAAAATTTTCAATTCGCATCTCTTTGATTTTTATCATCTCCTATCTTTGTCTAATAGATGTAAATCAAACCTGTGGTGTAATGGTGTGAATATTTTAATATGTACGCAGAATTTATTTGAGGCATGCATATTTTAATGGCAGCGTGTGTAAATGCATACGTTCAATGACATGTGCATGTTATTTCGGCCTCGATGGTACGGATGGCTGGCTGAAACTTGCGCTCATTGAACTTTTAAGTCATTTGCGCTTCCGCTCTAAGCATGCATTTTCTTCTTCAGCATGCTTCGGCCAAGGTCAGAAGCAATTATTGAAATCCGTGCGAAATATTTTTACAATCCACATGAAAAATGTTCACGCTGACATAAGTTGAACCTGGAAACATCCGAAACACAACGCAACTTAGTCTAGAGGCGTTAAGGTGGTCAAATATAACAACACCCGTTGGCACCGAAATTACAATTTTTCTTCGAGTTACAAAGGGATTAACAGGCCATTATATTTATAATTAAAAATAAAATTTACATTTAAATTAAATTAAATTCAATACTTATAAATTTGCTTTCATGTTTTTTAGTTTAGCGCTGTATTTTGAATTGATGCATCTTTAATTTTGATTCTAATTGCCCACAGTCCATCTACGTCGACAGGTCTGCTGATATCGGTGGATTACAAAAGAGTATTAAGGTAGTAAGTACAGCACAGCCGGAAGTGGTTGCATCATCAGGTTCAATAGTCTACAATAAACTGCCTAAAATGCACATATTTTGCAATTATTAGAATAGTACATTTAATATTAATTAATTAATTTTAATTTTAATCATGTAATATTATCTTATCGATACGCCATGAATTATGCTCTGAATATTTCCGAATTATATTATAACGAATGAATATGAATTCATTTCTTTCATAAGAGCACGCCTTAGTTTTACAGCACCGCAGGCTTGTTTAGGGTGGGGTCGAAATTTTAATTCCTACAAGCTTGGGTGAGTATAGAAGAAGAGTACCATTTTAGTTTTTCTGCTGATTAGTTTCTCAGCTTTATGTGGGATATAATCAGTAAGTAGACAATACAATATGTATATTTATTTTATTATACATTAATTATAGTATAGTACAGCTCAAACCATTGTTTGAATTAGGGATTGCGAATACCCCCATCAAACAAACTCACTCTACATATATTTTAAGAAAAACCTATTCCAACATTCTAACATTCATATTGTCTTGTTCTGATGATTTGAAGTACAATTCATTTCAAATATTCTTGGGTGAGTAATACTAATTCTTGTTACCATAATTGAACTTATTAGGATTATATTATTATAGTTAATTTGATATTAGGATTGATTTGGGAACTTAAGTACTAATTAGATAACTAATAATAACTCAAAGTAATCAAGCCCTTAATTTAAGAACTGTCTGGAAAATGTACATGATGAGAATTATAGTATGTATTATTTGATTTATTTATTTATTTACAATTCTCATTTCGGGATTTCATATTTGCATATGATTTTTACATTTTGATGTAAGATTTACAGTCAGCTATTTTTTTTTTGCTGGATACAATAAAACATACATATGAATACATAAGTTTGAGTACGAGACCCCAACCTGCCAACGCCAGACCCTCCTTACGACTTTGCTTGTAGATTTTGAATTGTTCTTGCCCAGCTTTTATTAATCAAAACTTAGTTATCTTATATGTCACAACATATAAATTTTATTTAAGAGCATTAATAAAAGCCAATGTAATGACTTTATATAGTGATAAGAGTCATTTATTCTCATGGTGATGGGTTTCATTTGAAAATGCTGTTGCTTTAAATTGAAATAAACAAGAGACGATGACGTTATCGTTTTATACCCTGAACCCATTAAAAATGCGTGAAAAGGGTATAATGATTTTGAGTAAATGTATGTATGTAAGAGGCAAAAGGAAGCATCTCCGACTCCATAAGGTATGTGTGTATTCTTGACCAGGATCAACAGCCGAGTCGATATAGCCATGTCCGTCTGTCTGTCCGCCCGTCCGTCAGTCTGTTTGAACAGGCGGATCTCAGAGACTATGAGACTTATGGATTTCAAATTTGGAATAGGTTATCGTATACCCGGCGCAGATCAAGTTTGCTTTATTTTATCGATGACTGCCTCCGTTTCTCACATTTCGATACATTTAAAGTCCCGATAGCAATAAATGCTACACTTTTAAATGCAGATTCTTCTAATTAATACATAGCATGCATATGTATATTATTGACCAACTGCCCAATTTTCATCAAGATCGGGTAAGAAACATCCAAGTTGGAGTCGAAAATATATTCTAATGTTATTCTCATTTCTATCAGCACCCGAAAACATTTTCTGCTTGCATGTGTGAGAAAGAGATGACACGGGATTCGACGCGAACGTCTTTTTCTGTTTTTGTGTGTATTCTGCAGAGCTCCGTTATCCATGATTGCCCGTACATATTTTTGTATGTATGTATGTATGTATGTGCACATGTTTGTAGCCAGCTAGTTCGGGTCAGTGTGAATAAAAACATGCGCTGCATTATTTTTTTTTTAATTCTTCAGTGTCTTGCTAAAAGAAACGAGTGCACTGGCAGACCTGCTCACATTTGGGTGCAAAACTTTAATTTTGGAAATTTACCAATAATTTTAGAATATATTTAACAGCTGGGTTCAGGGTATATCGTAGTCGAGCTCACTTGGCTACAGCATTCTTATGCTTTTAATTAGTCCTTTTATCATAATGAGTAATGATAACAGGAGATAAAAAGCACCAAATTAAAAAATTGGGAGAACGTTGCTCTCAGGCGTAACCGATTACGGAATACACTATTACCAGGTGGCAAAGAACTTTCCGGTGAGAGTGGCGGGGTGGTTGAATTCTTATTAATGTATCTTTTTTGTTATTCTTGCCCCAAAATTGATTTGTGGGGCTAAGATGGTCGTGATCAAGAAATTTTCTTATCAATCTTAGGAAGAGACTATGTAATCTGCCTCGTACCTGCCTCCAGCTCAAAACTTGTGAACAATATATGCATTTCCGAATTTTAGCAGTGTGAATGGACTTGGGTCGGTGGATGGACGTCTAGCATCTAAATTTGGTTACATTAGCTTCAAAATTGTGCGAGATTTTAGGTTTATTGATTTATTTACTGATTTGCCACCACTCCACCTTAAAACACTTTTTCTCAGCTGGGTATACCTCGAGTCTATATTCCAAGTTTCAAATCTCTAGTTTCGAGGACGTCTAAAGAGCAGTCGCCTTCATACAAACCAACAGATAGCCAGACAGGCAGATAGCGTGACGGACAGTGCATAAGCGGATGTAGCCTTACACCTTCAGTATTAGAGTGTAAACATTATTCGGCTTCTCCCCATACAAGTCAAAGACTTGTTGCTGTCTAATTGTTGTATTTATCGCAGACAACTTATATTTTGTTCGTTTAGTTGATTCGCCAGCGCCAAATAGTTAGTGTCGGTTCAGAAATAAATATTCTCATTTATAAAATGTCGGTTTCTTAAATTTTTCATTGTAAAGCCTATTCTGTGTCTAATTTAAAAATGCGTGTTATCAATATGGGAACACACTCCGCAGTATACGCAGGTAACCGTACAAATTCCCGCGAGAGTTCAAAAATGTTTTTAAAGACAATTGATATTTTAGCGAGTGCTACAAAATCACGTCCGTTTCTTATGCTTATGATTGGCCTTATCATAGGTTATTGTGTGGCCGAGCTCATTTCCTACATAACCATATCTGAAGACATCGAACCCACCAACTTTCTGGCCAGTACAGACTCTAATATCCGTTCCCCGCCATCCCATGCTGATGATGTTATACCACATTTTGATGTCCTTCGGCACGATCATCCAACCGATAATACCTCGCTGGCCGATCAGCTAAAGAAGGATGTGCGCATTCTCTGCTGGGTTATGACAAATCCGAATAACCACAAACTGAAGGCTCGTCATGTTAAGCGCACTTGGGGCAAACGCTGTAATATTCTACTGTTCATGAGCTCCGAAGCGGATGATGAACTGCCTACGGTGAAGCTGGATGTGGGAGAGGGTCGAGAGAATTTATGGCGCAAGGTGAAGGAGGCCTTTAAATATGTTTACAGGCATCATTTCAACGATGCGGATTGGTTCTACAAAGCTGATGATGACACCTATGCAGTGATTGAGAATTTGCGCTACATGCTATATCCGTACAACCCGGAGACCCCTGTACACTTTGGCCACAAGTTCAAGCCTTACGTGGATCAGGGTTACATGTCAGGCGGAGGTGGCTATGTATTGAGTCGCGAAGCATTACGTCGCTTCGTCGTTCAGGGTATTCCCAATCCCAAAATGTGCCTGCCTGGCACAGTTGTCAATGAGGATATCGAAATTGGTAAATGCATGGAGAATTTAAATGTGACAGCTGGCGATTCGCGTGATATCAATGGTCGAGGACGTATGTTCCCTTTTGATCCTGAGGCCCATTTAATACCCAGTAAGGATAAGGAGTTTTGGTATTGGAAATACCAATTCTATAAGTCAGACGAGGTAAGCTGAGATATTCGGTTCTTAAAATTTAAGATTCTAATATAAAATCTGGTTATAGGGTCTCGATTGCTGTTCCGACAATGCCATATCATTTCATTATGTCTCACCCCAGCTGATGTATGTTCTCGATTATCTGATATATCACTTAAAGCCATATGGAGTTGTAAGAGCTTCGCAACAGTTACCTGACAAACTGAAAGTGGGCGAGTTCTTGCCGCCACCAAAAGAAGAACCCGCCAATAGCAATGAGGATTCCTTTGATGATGATGATCGAATTGCCGTTCAGAATTATGGAAGAGGTGTACCTAGTATAGAGCCTGATGCGAGAGAAGTTGGGTCGAACGAAGTCGAATCCAATGATGAAAAATTTACGCCAGAACTAAAAGCAAAATTACAAAACGTAGAGTAAAAAAGCGACATTAATTTACTTAAATATTTTGAACTATAATCGATTTACTTATCATTTAACTGAATATGTATCTCTCTCACTTCATGAATGCATTTGTCTAATATTTGCTTATTTTTGTTGAATATCTATTTGTATAATTGATAATCAATGCATAACAAAATTGATGTGTTGCATTACATATGTATCTTAGATCTATTCATTTTGGAAAGCTCAGTCTCTTAAGTATCGTGAATAAGAGGGATTTGGTTCATTTATTAAACAATTGTAATCAATTATTATTATTATTATTAAAATGTAAGCTAAACTTTTTATATATAATTAGTTTCTCCGACCCCATAAGGTATGTATTTTCTTAATCAGGATCAACAGCCGAGTCGATATAGCCATGTCCGTCTGTCTGTCCGCCCGTCCGTCTGTCTGTATGAACAGGCGGATCTCAGAGACTATAAGACTTATGGATTTCAAATTCGGAATAGGTTATCGTATACCCGGCGCAGATCAAGTTTGCTTTATTTTATCGATGACTGCCTCCGTTTCTCACATTTCGATACATTTAAAGTCCCGATAGCAATAAATGCTACACTTTTAAATGCAGATTCTTCTAATTAATACATAGCATGCATATGTATATTATTGACCAACTGCCCAATTTTCATCAAGATCGGGTAAGAAACATCCAAGTTGGAGTCGAAAATATATTCTAATGTTATTCTCATTTCTATCAGCACCCGAAAACATTTTCTGCTTGCATGTGTGAGAAAGAGATGACACGGGATTCGACGCGAACGTCTTTTTCTGTTTTTGTGTGTATTCTGCAGAGCTCCGTTATCCATGATTGCCCGTACATATTTTTGTATGTATGTATGTATGTATGTGCACATGTTTGTAGCCAGCTAGTTCGGGTCAGTGTGAATAAAAACATGCGCTGCATTATTTTTTTTTTAATTCTTCAGTGTCTTGCTAAAAGAAACGAGTGCACGGGCAGACCTGCTCACATTTGGGTGCAAAACGTTATAGAGGGAAATTTACCAATAATTTTAGAATATATTTAACAGCTGGGTTCAGGGGTAATCATAGTCGAGCTCACTCGACTACAATACTTAGTTGTTTCTCATCAGAAGATACCGCTTTTCTCCACTTCTGGATCCAGGACATGTGTTGATGTGGCATTTGGTTCACCTCCGTTAAGGCCAGCCTTGACATTATTTTCTTCCAAACAAATCGATCACTACCTGATAAAATTTGTTGAACAAGATATTTCGATACTTGTTACCTTAAACCAAATATAATGATGACGTATCATTTAAAGCCAGTCCAGTCCGTAAGATTGCAGAGTTTTGCCTATATGATTGTTTGCTATTGGATTTTTAGCATTGTTTAATGTAGTTTTATTTTAATTTTGATACATTTTCAATTGGTGATGCCGATCGGCTTAATTGATATTTGCCTGTTGATCAGTCCAGTATACTTGAAGGCAAGAGTGTTTTTCCCCCTCCCATTCCAAATTTTTGTATGCAACTCATCTATTTCTACCTATAAAATATTAAGTAGATATGTATGTATGTATACTTTATTATCTTTTTCAAAGAAATTCCATATAATGCCCCACTTACTTTTCCGAAGGCTAGATGTTGTCTGACTTTAATCGAAGTTCCCACCCAAACTAGCTAAAGTACACAAATATGCTAAAATATTGGGGAAAAAAACTAACGGAACTTTCATTCCAATGCATCATAACAGTGTAAGTAGAAGAAGAAGCAACGTTATAAAATGCGTAAACAAGGTTCCGTTAGGCTTGGTACTGTTTTTAGCACCATAAACATGAGAGCCTTTAATCGAATTTCGCGGAGTGTATATTTCTGTGTATTTTCCAACGCACTATTCAAATAGTGAAATTGCTTTAGCGATGCCCGTCTACATGAACACGCGGATTTCATAAACTATAAGCAACAGTTTTAAAGATATATTTATACAATGTAAATGAAATATATGTATGTATGTATGTAATTTACCTTGATGAGTAATGGAAGCGAGAGAAAGACGGCAGAAATGTCTGTAAATTTGCAGAGCTCTAAGAATGTATGTATGTACATACATGTACATGTATGTGTGTAGTTATATGGGTGCGAAGAAATGTTGTTGGCACTCGGTTGTAAGCAGCTTGGGAATGCGCTGCCTTTCAAATTGTTGCTTTGATTGCCATCGGGTATCGATGTGTATTGATATTTGCGAAGTCTCTATGCTCATCGTCTCAGAGATCTGCGTGCTCACTCAGATGAATGGACATGGCTATTTCGATAGAAAAATGAAGAGTTAAACGCAGTTTCTGATTATGGATTATTTTTATTACGCGCGAGTGCGTATTTACTTGTTGAAGAATTGAGAGCAACTTTTGAACTTAGGAATAAATACACAGCAGAAAGCAGGAAAGACAATTCATGTGTGACCAGGGCTTCGATACTAATCGATATAGCGATACTTAAGTATTAATCGTTGCTGCGATATTCAAACATATTTTAGCATTATAAATACGCTTGCATACCTACCTGTTTGCATGTACATAACCGTGTTGGCAATTTCTTGCCATGAAAAGGAAATATTGCATTAAAGAGGGTCAGCATACATGTATGTCTATGAGCACATGAGAATGAGCCGTGTTAAATGTGGTTAAGGCAGACGTTGTTTTAGTTAACAGCAAAGGTTGTGTCAAGAAATGTATTGTGTTTCTTAATGTAATTGTTTAATAGTCATTGTGCATGTTAATAATCTGGTTACACAAGATTAGGAAAATAAGTAACTCTTTTAAATTGTCTTCCATATATAATCTTCATAAATCAATAGTTGTTCTAAAGACTTATTTCCTAATAATTACAATTATTATCTATTGCCGCTTTATATACACACATATTATTATTATTATTATTATTATTTTTCTCTTAGTATTCTTACACACATATTCTAAATATGCCTCGAGTAAATAGAATGTCCGCTTCCACTAGGTCTCGCAGGCGTAGAGATAGAAATATTTTAAATACGTCAACTTCCGACTATGCCGACCAGGACAGATTCAATAATACACAGGCTCAAAGAGAGTGTAGGGAAAATGAAGGATTCAGCCAATGTGAATGCAGTTTAGTTAGACAGCGTCACCAAATTACTCGGTCAGTTTCTTTAGTTAGGCAAATCGAACTAGACCCTGCTTATACGGCAGACGAACAGAGACATAACACGGTACATAACTTGGCCGACTAACATAGATCAAAGAATTTTATAATGGGCAAGGGATAGAAGTCACAGGTCCATGGTTAGGGTCAATCCATTCGTAGGACTATTGAGCAGGCCCCAGTTATAGGTAAAGGAGGAGCATTAGAATAATATTAAGTCGGGTTGCAATAGACGCGAATAGGAAATTGTCCGAAAGCGTAAGCTAATATAGGAGCAATCCTGAAAATGGGGCAGTTGAAAATAGTCAAAATACGGCCTATAACAGTGAGCAACATGCAAATACTTTTCCAGAGAATAGAGCAAGTCAAGTCAATAAGCGCTAATTTAGATGCTTTAATAGTCGCCCTCAATAGAAGATCAGGTTTCCACATCAAATAGATCAAATTTTTCGGGCTCTTGTAGAAAGCAAATGTACCTTAGAAATTAGTAGATGTTTTAAATCTTTTTACGGGCTTGCTTTGTTCCAACAGTAAGTATGGTTTTTGCAAGATATGCAGCTGGAACCTATGATTAGGCAAGAAACCAAAGGCTTATATAACAAATGGGATGGACATTGCAGATCTCCGGATTGCTTAAAGAAACGACTTATGTCCCTACGTCTTCCTTTTATGATTAAAATGCCATATAGGGAGCAGTGGTCAATGTACCGAACCCCGTTGCCAATAGTTCAGATACACCTTAAGCGTAAAACGGAATATAGCCATGATTTCATGGCCCAAACCCCTTCTAAAATTGCTAATGCAGGGAATTATTTAGTCAGTACAGAGGTCAACAGGAAAACCCAGATTGTTATTAACGAATAATGGGTGTCTTCCTTATCATCTGGCATACTTCCATTTGTTGCATCAGCTGATGATAGTTTCAGAATTAATAGAAAGGTCCGCTCAAGCCTCCATTTGCGAACAAAATACTTCAGACATAGAAAATATCAATCCTTGAGGTCAAGAAACATTGTTAGGAAATGTAGCGGTGCAGAGGATAGTAATGGCTCCTGGAGAAGGTCAGCGTCCTTTGGACATGACTGCCGACGAGGACTTTGAGGGGCTAGCTTTCCCAACAATATTCGCAGGTATTAAAAGAAAATACACAAAAAGTTTTACAAATATAGTTAGGTCCGAACTTAGGAATTTGGTTAAAAGAGGTTGTGGAACTGATAAATTATTTCTCATTTATAAAAAGCTGGAAATGATTAATATAAGCAATAATACATACATCAATTTGCTTGGAAGCAGAAAAAGAAGTAATGGGTATTTTGTCTTCCGACATTTTTAATAACTTTCTCAGCAGCTGAGACTAGGTCGGCGCAGTTCTTAGCTTTACCTTCGAAAAACATAGACAAAGTTCATATTTCTGAAGACATAAAATATAAATTTTAATGACAAATCGTGTCTAACAAGAGCTGATACAGTAACTTGCGTTAGGTATTTTGATTTCAGTTATAGACAACTTCTAAAATTGATGAAAAAGGAAGGCTGTAATTTCGGTCATAGGGTTATTGGCGAATTGAGTTTCACCGAGGCTAACCACATATGCATGACATGCTTCGGATGAAGGATGCCGCCAAGCTTGAGTTAAATGATGAGTCAAGTATTCTCCGTGTTAATTCCTTTATTGATCAGTTTATCACAACTGACATAAGTAATTCGGCTGTAATTCCAATTTTGGCGTATCAAATTCATAATCACGGACATTCTGTAGGAGAGTAGTAAGTGCACAACAAATATGTAGTTTCGGTATTCCATACCCTCCTATGCCCTAAACTTTTCTTTGAGGCTGTTTATAGTTACCGCAATGGGATCTATCTAATGCTCGTATATGAGCATTGATAATAGTGTAAATTAACTTAGCTTGTAAAATTTCTTAAACTTGAATGCAAACATATTTATTTAAATTAATTTTATTTTGATATATTTATTTAATATATTAATAATAAAAATGGAATAAAATAAACATAATTAATATATCGTGTGTTTATTCTTCAGTAGCATTGACATAAGACAGCACTGCATATCTTCATACATTTAGGTGTGCACAACTATTTAAAGAAACATTTGGAAATAAACCCATAATATATTTAATATCTGAGTTCAGGGTATATCGTAGTCGAGCTCACTGGACTATAGAGTTCTAACTTCCGTTCTTTTATTATTATTATTAAAATTTTGTTATTGTTATTAATATTATCATCTATTGTTATCAGTATTACTATTCGCTGCATCGTGCCATTACTTTCAGGAACGCCAGAATAAGTAATCCCTAACGAAGCACATTTTGGGTGTTATTCCGGTGGATGAAGACGTCTATCCGCATATGTCGGTAATAGCACTTAGCAATTTTGGTTCATCACAAACGTTATTTATTTTTGGCTTAGGAAAATTAGCAATTTTGATATGATAGGGCGTTCATTAGATCAAAACCAAAATGATCTTCTTTTAGTTGTTTATTAACTGTGCCACCAAATCTCAGTCAAAGTAATTTGATTTTGATATTAATATATACTGTACCCAATCGGGTTTTGACTTCGCGACAGTGCAGCCGGACATCGCTGAAACAAATGAGCCAAGTATTTATAACATCGTTGAGACCGGAACTGATAAAAACACATTTCAATCCGCTGCAGCGGGTCAAGGAGTGGTTCCGTAAATTCAAAGTGCCTGAGGAGGAGCTGGGCAAGAATCTCGAGAATATACTGATCAACACGAAGACATCGACACAGTTGTCACTTCAGCGCGAGGATGCGGCAGTGAGCCAGCCTCCCTTAAAGTAGCAGCAGCTGAGAGAGAAGCGGAGCAGCCAGCAGCAGAGAGAGCAGCAGCCGAAGGAGCAACTGCAGCAGCAGCCAATGCGGATAAAGTAGAGCAGGGCACGGATAAAGCAGCGGCCGAAGCGATAGCCAAGATTGAATTGCAACCCACCGAAAATGGAGCTGATAGCGAACAGGAAAAGCAACAACAACAGAAAGTGAATGGTGGAAACGTCGAAGAGGAGGCAGCCAAGTCGGAGACAAGCACAGCGACAAGCACTAGTCGTCTGGGTCAGACTCCGATGATCAGAATGACCAAATGTAACCAGTAGTTACAGTGGAATTACATTGCTGTTGGATGGCAACGCTAACAGCAGCATAAGCATGAGTCGGTGAAGAGCAGTAGAACGAGAGAGTTGAGTTCGTGAAGCGCACGGTTCCATCAGATCATCAATAAGAAGTCGTCAAAGTCCCGAGTACCTAAAGTTGTAAGGTTGTCGGTGTGTCGGGGAAATAATTCGTTGTTTTATAGAGTCGAGCACTACGCTCTAAAACCAATACTCACCTTTCTCAGTAATATACTTATACCTATTATATCAATGATAAACAGGACAAAATCAGTCCTTCATATAATATTTGATTATGATAAGTTTTTCATTTTCGACATTATTCCTGAAACACCAAAAATTGAGCTAGTTCCAGGAATCAGTGAGCATTACATTACATTAAATAAGATATAGCCAAAATGCCTAATAAATAAAATAAATTAAGAATCAAAAACAGAAAATTGTTCACTATTCTATTTCTTTTGACATTTGATTCATTTCTTTGCGCGAGTGGTCTTGGTTTTTTTTTTGTTCATTGACGCAGTTAGTTCCTGGTTCCATAACAGTTAGTTCCTGGTTCTATAACAACATGTATCCTTGATACAGCTAGCGCGCTCTATATCATCCACTCGCCTACGTAAACAGAGCAGGATGAGCAATTGTCAGTGTCGATGTCCTCAATAAAGCTCTCTCTTGCTCGCTCTCTCTGTCAGTTGCGCTCTTAGCGTACAGCATTGCCAGATGCAAGATAAAAGGATAGCAAATGCGTTAAGCTTTTGACTTACTGAGCTTTTGGGCTGTTTACTGCAAAACAGCTGCTGGCTTAACCTTTACAAAATACCGCTGCCTTGCTTGGTCGTGGTGGCCTATCAGGCATTGAACACCCGCCGCCGCCACTATCCGCTGACCTGCGGCTCATCGCAGCACCGCACACACTCACTTACACGCATACACACACATACACACACACACACACACACAGAGAGACGCACTTTGTATGGGCAACAACTGTTTCAGCTGCTTCTTAAATGCTGCTGTTGTCGCTTTGAGTGCCTCAGTTGGTCGCGAGACTGCGTTGCTGTTAGTTCGTTTCCAGCATTAAGGAAGCGACTAAGACCGAACTTGGAGCAACTCTTTGAGACTAAAACCACCTCTTTTTTTTCTAGTGTTTTTTTTTCTTATTGTTGTTGTTCCGCAGCTCGTTGCGCCGTGCGGTATGCAACGCGTTTGGCGCGTTTAGTTTGAATTGAAATTGTTGTTAAGAGTTGTAAAATTAACGGTTCTGTGTGCCCCAAATGTAAGTTCGCTGTTTATCTCTGTTCGTTGTTGTTAACTGTGTTTGCCCAGAATCGTGCACCGCACTGTGCTTATCAGTGCCACATATTGACGCATTAATTACAAGCTAGCTGGGAAATTGATTTCAATTGTACATCTGTTGTGCCGCCCATTCTCGATAAGCATCGAAAACAATACAAGATGTATGTGTAGATAAAATACCTGTTTGGCAGCCATTGTGTCTACCCAACAACAAAAGTGTGCTGCGATAAGAACTGGGCAACAATGGTGCCATGGACAACAGGTGCCTCTACCCTCCGACATTTGTACATATTTAAAATATCAGCGGATTATTTGATATTCTATTCAGAAACTTTTCATATAAAACAATTTACAAAAAGTTGCTGAAGAGCCTTGCGTGCTCCAGCGTTGTTCGAAATTCGTGTTTGGTTTAAATTACACTTAAGCCTGCTAAGGCTTCTAAGTGAGAACATTCATTTTCGAAAACATTAACTTTGGAAATCAATTGGTAGGGCTGGTTAAATTGCTATCAAATCAAGTCGGCAAATAAAACCATTTGGATTTGAGTCCCCTTTTGATTTGCTCGTATAGTTTAAAAATTAATATTTTTAGTTATACTTTTATTTTTATTTTGTTTGGGAGTCTAACAGATTTGTAAGATTTTCAATATGCCTATTTTTGTTTTGCAAAAAGTTTAAGTATGTAGGTACAAGGTTTGATTGATATTGGGTAATGTCATGGATCAACATGTTTACGTTAAAATATTGAAAAGTGTGTTGTTGCCTTACGCAGATAAAGATAAAGGGGTTTCCATTAGGAAAACGCTTCTAAGCATAGTAGAAATAGCACTCGAAAGTGGTTTAAGGGCAATTCAATTGTCCTAGCATATCTTGCATTGCCTCCAGATGTCAACCCCAACGAGAATCTTTGGGCTGACTTTAACACTGCTTGTCCGTTGCCAAGTGCTGGTTGTTGCTTAGGAGTCATTGAGCCGGATTTCCAATAAATAAAGAGTGAATATCTTAGTCTAAAAAAATTCAAAAATTCAAAAAAATGCAAAAATTCTTTTCGTAACGTTCGAATGGTTAGGGCTATATATTTTGATTGTATTTTCAGGAACTGGGAAATTCGTTTGTTGGAAAGTAATCCATTTACAAAGACAGAATTAATTATTTGTGATATTTTTCCTTTCGCAGTTATATATGTTCTTATGTGAAATTTCTTAGATTAGAAAATTGTATTATTAATAATAGTATTTCTTTTTGGCTCATAAACGCTTTAACTAATTTTGATCCGTCTGAAATGCAATGATGATAAATGTATATATTTTTTTTAGATAGCATACTTTGTAAGAATTCAGAAATATCAAATGTTATATATAATAAGACTTCTGCTCTTGATTTTTAAACTAGCCCGGAATGAAATCGGAACCGAAATCGCGACATTGATTCAAAAAATTAAAGTTCCAATCATTGTTCACTCCTGTGTGTGTGTATTTGTGTGTGTGCTTAAATCGAAGTCAAGATGCTGCATAGATGCTATTTTGATATTCATTTCGAGTATAATTTATGTGCTTAAAAAGGTAACTAGCGTTGCCTTAGCCATTTCATTTAGTCTTGTTGTTGTTGCATAGACGCTTGAAAATGTTTTATATCTATAGAATGTGAGTTGCTGTGAAAGTATATTTAGCTGTCAAATCAGTCAAGTGGACACTTTAAAATTTAAAATTTTTGTTCACTGCTTTATTGACAGCAATGCGACAACATTATGAAGTGCATTTTTAAGCAATTTGTTGGCATAACGTTTGCACCTAATAGCGGTTGGGGTTTTGTTGGAGAGAGAGGGCAAGAGGGAGTGAGTGGGTGTTGTGTACAGACAATTGTTGTTGCTTATGTATGTGTGTGTGTACCCTGAGGGTGTCTGTGGGCTACGTGGGTGTCCTTCGAATGTTGCTGCCGGCGGTTTAGTTGGAAAATGCGGCAATAAATGTGACACTAAGTTAATAAATTTATGGCCAAAACACACCCAGCTGATATGGTGTGGTGTGGTCTGTGGTCTGCTCTGGCTCGCTGCTAATATTCCGGTTTTTACACGTGTGTGTGTGTGTGTGTGTGTGTGTGTCTGTGTGTGTGTTAGCTTGTGACACGACACCGCTGCGAACATCAGCGGTGCGGATGCCAAAAGTCGAGGCTTGTGTGTCGTTGGCATATTAATAATATTTTTATTGGCCGCTTATTTGCCTTCTGCGGCCCAATTCTCCATTATGTGTGTGTGGCTACGTGTGTGTGTGCTAAATACTGTACTAATTTGAGCTGACAAATACAATCGTCCTCAAGTTGTGACCTCTTTTAATTAGTAAATGTGAGAGTAGATAGTACAAAAAAAAAGAACAATAAGTAGAGTAAAAAAAATCAATTTTTCTTTACACTAATACTTCACGAACATCATATGGCCCGTATGGCTAAAATTACTTCAATGGCGGCTTTTTACAAGCTAACATAAAAAGGCTCCCTCAAAAAAATAAATAAAGATATGTTGAGGCAGGTCGCAGGTGTCGATTATGATGCGCCTCTGTCAGCTTAAACATTTATATCATTTCTATACCCTGCGGTGTTATTATATTTTTGTCATGAGCTTTGTTGTATTTTAAAGAAGATGTCTACGACCCCATGTGTATATATATTCTTGATCAGCTTCGCTAGACGAGCATTGATGAAACAAAAAAAATATAACCGTCTTTTAGGTGAGATCACAAAATCGCCGGAGTCGATCGGATCGAACAACTTTATAGTAGTTTACTGCCATTAGAACCATGCTATTACGATCCTTGCAAAGATTCATCATCACTGGAGCAACCGGTCGAATGACAAGTTCTAAGTAGTGCTATGGAGATAGGCATGGAAAAATAAGTACACTTTACTTAAAACATACAAATACATCATAAAAATAAAAGCTCCAGACTTAAATGTAAATGTTGGCAGGTTGACTCCGGCTTACAAGGATATGTAATCGTCGGCGTGCCAAATATAATATATTTTTGCTTTATTTTTGTTTCTTTTAAGTTAATGAAAACAATGGGCGCATTGAATATTCATGTGTTAAAAGAAATTTGACTGAAAGCAATCGCCAGCAGCTTGTGCATACTCGCAGTTGGCCTGAACAATTTGTGATAAATATTCATAATTTATTGCATATTTTTTGTTTGGGCGTATTACGCAGCTGGAAGTGAGTTCTGAATTTCAAAACAAGTTCCCATTGCAACTCTTATAGCTAAAGTGAATGAACTTGCATAAGAAGTATGCCGTACTTTTTAATGCTTACCTTAACATATTGTAGTCTTTTATAGTAGAAGAATTGAAAATGCATATTTGCTGCCCTCTTCATGTCTTATTTGTTTTTTAAATAAACTCTTCAAATAACACATCGTAGGCTAACTTTTTTATGATGTGAATTTTATTCTGAAGTATATTTAGAAAGTCAAAATCTGAAAATGAAATTAGTTCCATATATAGACACTGTTTAATGTAGTTCTAATTTATTGTGATTGGCAAATTTGTGTCAAATATTTAATATATTAACCTTTATCGCGAATTGAGGAAACGTTTTAAATAAAAATGATCTCTATTGGATAATGTTATATGTGTACAATTTAATTCAACAGATCAATCTATAATCGAGCCCAAATATTGACGACCTTTTATCAAATGTTATTTTAAAGCATTGTTGACTTTATTGTGTTTTATTTGATGAGTAATTGAGTAACTGGAATTTCTTCCGGGCATTGAAGACATCTATGTCTAAAAACAAAAAATGGAATCAATTATGGTCACCAATTTAATGGGAATGTTGTGGAGTAATTACTGCTTCCTATATAGTTATCTTTGAATGCTCTCTAATTCTTAGCTCAGAGCAAACCAACGGTTGCTTGGCTGTTATCCTTCACATATTAATAGTGCAGGGACACAAGGATGATGGGTTGATTGTTACGACCGAATCTATAGGTTTGTACATAACAATCCCTCACTGCTTGCACATAGCTAAAGTCCAAAGCTGGCTTAAGTGCAGATTTCTCGTAGATACTTTGATGATGCTTTGAGGAATGCAGCAATAAAAATTGCTTACGCCGAAAAAGCTTGGAGCAGGGCGAAGGCGGCTAAAAACTAAGCAACTAATGGCGTTAGTTACTTAATGGGGAGGCATTCGAGCAGGGTTCTGATGATGGACTCTGCTGCTCAGAGGCCCACATGCCAATTTGTGTGCGTGAGTCTGTTCTTGTAATGCACATAAATTTACACAAGTTCATTTTTGTGTAGCGCGTAAATCTTCACACAAATCTCTCATTTCGTTGGTTCATACATACAAGGCAAAATACAAAGAAAAAAAATCACCAAATCACTGCATACGAAATCGCTTGAAGGGAACGAAAAGACAAACAAAGCATAACAGTAACACACACACACACACACAGACACACTCAGAGGGACGACAAAAAACAAGAACCGAATTACATACAAACATACATGCATACATATTCACATATACATATAGATATACGCTTATATTATAATCCCATATGGATGGCACTTAACTTTCAGCCGAACTCGGGACTATGCGATGTTAGACATAATTTGTTTTTTTCCTTTTTTGTTTTGTATTTCGGGACTGTCATTTTGTAGCTACAAAAGTATATATAGCTGCTTGTGCTTGTGTGTGTGTGTGTATTGTCTTCGGTTGAAAGGTCGTTGACAATAGTAAAACAACTGAAAATTTATGGTTTGGCATTAAGGAAATTTAATCGATTCGCTGCAGCACGTGTTGTACCATTTGCTGCCACCACCACTTTGAGCTCCAATGCCCGGATGGGCCCATCAATGTTCCGGGCTCCACTTGGAGGCAAACATGAACGCGTGCCGGCGTCTGCATATGTTTGGCTTACCAAACATCAAAACTGTCACTTTGGCAAAGCAGCCGAGCACGCATCATGAAATTCTCTCATATGCACGCACGTCTGTCTACCATATGAAATTTCATTAATGAAAAAAATAAAGTGTACACAAAAAAAAATAGAAGAAATAAATAAACAGGCAACTTGCTGCATTTAGTTGGGCGCAATTTAAAGTACACTTTCAAATAAAAACTGAGACGGACAGACAGACAGACAGACAGACAGCATGACGGACATTACACAAAACCAATATACTATGATACCTTCAGTATTAAAGATAAAAAGATCCCAAGAAATATTTTGTTAAAAATCGAATTTAATGAACTATCTAACGAAATCAGTAAAAATCAATCCGAAATCTAGAAACTGCTTTTATCACTCGTCTATTAGACGAACATACAAAAGTTGAGATGTTTTCTTTTTCAAGCTGGATTGACAGAGCAGTTGTTCGAGACAGGAGCCACGGGTATAGAGTATATATATATGTATGTCCATTTGCACAAAACACAAACTAAAAAGTTTCGAATATGGACATTTCTGCATATAAAGTGAATAAATTATTGTGGTTCCTGTTAGTTGTTGTGGCTGGGGTTGTTGTTATAGCAATTTAAATGCCTGTTGCTGCGACTGCCAATTAAAATCATGTTTCATCGTATTTGACATACCACAAAATAATAATGATAATCACATTTTCATATTTTAAGCAATCCTACAATTGGATATTTAATATACAATTTTCACAGTACAATATAAATCATAAGTATTCAAATTTAATTTAAGGTCTCTAAAAAAATTTTAAAAGAAATTTTTAATTCAAATGCATGTATGTTTAATATGCATCCCTTTAAACTAATGAATTGCTATCAAATAATATAATTATATTTGCATTGAAATTAATAGTTCGATAGTCAAAAGATTCAGATAATGATAATAATAATAATGAAAATATAGGCTAGCTTGCAATAAAGTTGTTTGCTTATAATTATCATGGATTAAGTATGTATATGCATAGTTTACTGTCACACAACGCACAGCAGCATAATAAATCTTTTCAAGTATTTATTTAAGCACTTGTGAGTTTTGCTTGCTCAGGAGATGCTACGAGGACAGTGTGATGTTAATCATTGGTTGGCCCATTAGATTGGCAAACGCACCCATGGTAGCGGTGTTAAGTGCTGTCATTTGCAACAGTGTTCGACAAAAATATATCGCCCATCGAACAAGAAAACGTCAGCCTTTCAGCTAATAGAGCTAAAATTAGCGAGGCTAATTGAATTAGTTGTGTGGCAGTCAGCAACCAGCAACAAGGAGGCAGCAACCAGGAGGCAGCAACTGTCAGCTGACAGCTGGCGTAATGTCGCTTAGAGTTCCACTTTGCCATTTTAAATTTGCCTCTTTTTGTAGCCTTTTCAATGGGGTGCCCAAGTATGGGATGGGTTGGGCTGTCAATTAGTCTTGTAGCCTTGCTTCCATTTCAAGCCTTTTAAGATTGTCGTCCGCAAATCGTTCGCTTTTGCTTGAACTGAGCAGCTTTTCGGCTTTTGGTCTGACTCCATGCGTCTGTCTTCCACCGACACTCAGTCAAATTTAAATGAACTCATTAAACTTAATGAATAACAGCGTTGCGGCATTAAAAAATTATGGCAGGCAGCATTTGATAGACTTAAGAGTGAAGCCAATGCCAAAGCTACACAAAGTCAACTGAAATATAATCAAAATCGGCATTTATTCCTATAAGCGCAAACGCTTTTTATGCACATAATTTTAAAAAACAGATGAAAGATCTACTTTCGAATGTATATAAATATTTTATTTGTAGTTTCTAAGTCTAAGGTTCCCAACATTTCAAAGAGAAGCTTAGAAATAAATTTGAAAAAATTAATTAATATCAAAATTCGCATTTAAAATAAAAAAGGAATATTTAAAATAAAATTGAACGTCTAAAATATTGAAGACAAATATAATACATTAAGATTTTCAGGATCTTATAGAAGGAAAATTAAAACGATTTTTCTTTATTTTTTTGTTAATGTACAATTGAATATATTTTCAATGTTCAAAGAAAAACCAAAGAAAAAACGGATGGAAATGGAGTGAAATGTGCATTTGGAAGCACCTGTCGAAAAATAGAAAGTAAGCCCTTCGTTATCCAAAGGGCGCCCCATGGCTGTGCTTGTCATCTACAAAGTGTTTCGCCTCATGCTTCACACCCTTCATGAGGCGAATCCTTGGCATCCAGCCATAGGCTCCCCACATTGTGCAGGTGTAAATTTCGACCACAAGTTGCTCACACTGGAAGCCATCGAGCTGCTCGCACGCGCCACTGTATTCAATTGTGCGACAGCAGCAACTTTAACTTCATCAATCGCGGGATTGGGGAATGGGGCCCAATGGAAGGATTGTCCCATTTGGCTGGGCTGAGAGCCCTGCGGCTGTTGTTGCTCAGTATTTCCTTTTCTGCCGCCTGCTTCAATAAAACTTTAAAACACTTCTAAATCGAAATTTGAAAACAACTCATTTCGGTTGGCTGCTGTCAAAAATTGAACCATTAAACTGAAACTGACATATATTTGTATCGATAAATAGCAATAACATGACACTATGAATGGAGTCAGATGTTTATGCACAAGTGTAGCTTCTATACGTATCTGAACACATCATTCATAATGATTCACTACATCTCTTCTCTATTGTAATTTTGTATGCAGTTTTCGCCTCATTTAAGCACTTCTCAGTTTCTAGTTGGTCGCTGTTTGTATAGATTTTAGCTCCTAAACACTGATATTTCTTAGTGATTTTTGCTCAAGTCCTGTAACTTAATGTTAGCTGTTTTTTCTCCCTTTCTTCTTTCGATGGTTGCTCCTCTCACCAGTTTTCGTTAAATTCTTTTAGGTTTCCGTGGACATTTTACAGCTCTTCGATTTGCTGTGCCACGCTTTAAGTTGTGTGTGTGAAATATTTAGAACTGTTTGTGTTGTAAACAATTAACAATCGGTCCAAAAATCAATGGACTTGTCTTTATCAAGATGACATTTATGTAATTAGTACTAATGGCAATTTTCTTAATATCAAATCATGTTACAGATTGTTTGGTGTTGCAAGGTGCTCAAGTTGTTCGCTTTGCGTTTGTCTGCTTGTCATATGCCATTGTAAATGTTTTCGTCACTTACACGTTGCGCATACGGCCCGTAGGCGCTCTGTATTTTAAATGAATATATGTATGTCAAAATTAAATCGTTGCCACCTCGTGAGTGCTTTTTCATTTATTTTTGATTTTTTGTTTTGATTTTGTGTTGACTACGACATTCTTATTGCCTTCGTTGCTATCGTTATTTTTAAGTCGTATTTGACATTTGCCTTGCTTGAAACATAATTGAAATGAGGGCGCTTTATTTTTAATAGTAATTTATTAGGTAGAGTCTTTATTTTTGCCTTTGCTTGGCAATTAATGCGAAGCATTTATTATGTCGCGTCGCTTTTAATCTGACAAATTGGTGACTCATATTGCCGGGGCCTAATCCTCGAGCTGAACAGCAGCAGCAGATAACATTTAAATGAGATTGCAGAGCTCTCATCTCATCTCGTTTCCCGTGCAAATCATGAAAAGTGCGCGGGGAGGGCGGCTTTTGTTGTTGCTACCTGACCCCAAAAAATGCAAATGTGCTCGACATCCATCGCTGCTCGCCCCAAAATAACAAAAGCGTAAACAAACCAGCAATTCACAGCATATATATATATATATATATATATATATATATAATATATATATAGTATAATGTATTCGCACCTCTGTGTAAACAAGCGTCTGAGCTGCTCAGCTCTGCAGTTCTTTCCATCTCTGCAGCCCCACAAGGTTAGAGGATATCGGACCGTCAGCGCATTCAACAACCAGCTGCGAAATCTGTCAAGTCAAGAAAACTACTGAGCTGACCAGTTCAAGAGCTGAGTACAGGCCGTCTATGCCAAAACACAGATGATAACACAATTCGATTGTTAGAATGAATTAAATAACTGTGTCTAACACCTCAAACCCATTGATTTTAATATGATTTGTTTTGCAGTTGCTTCATAATTTTCAAAGCACCGACTATGTAATTAACAAAGTGAGATAACTTGGATAAGTCTTTTAGAAGTCGTTACTATATGCTTATTTTGTCAGCACATCATCGTAGCCCCTTCGCAGTAATCGAACTGATTTGATGGGTTCTCCAGCAGTCGTATTTCCAATGCAAACGGAAAGCAGCTGCAATTGAAGCATTTATAAATTCAATTGTTCCATACAAAAATCAGAAGCGAAATCAAATAAGAGAGTCAGAGAAAACCTATGCAAATAAATTCGCGGGAGCATGCCAGGAGCTCTAGGGGCCACCATCTGGCTAGGATTGGGCTTGGATTCGTATAGGCGCATCACAAAAATCGATAAGTCTGTCTCTGGAGACGGGTCGGCAATTAGTAGGCAGTGAACCCCTTGAGATTGCCAGCCCTTTCAATTTGACTTGTTCTGTTAAATTGCAATTAGGTCAGCAAGGCTGGCAGTTGGTTGGCGGGCGTGGCTCGTTCTGTGGCACTTAGTTAAAGCAGGTTGTCCACAAAACTGAGATTAATCATACGCACCGCTGAACATTTAAATGGTTATCCAAAACAACAGTCTTAACTTTTCAGCTCTTTTGCTGCTGGCAATGGCGATTTGATTATGGGCCCAGTCAATAACCAAAAGCAACCAATTTCTTACACTGCCGGCCAGTCCACAGGCCATTGACCAAAATCAATGATGTTTTCAGTATCACTTTTGCACAAAACCCCCCACAACCGACACCATATACTCCCCACCTACTGCCCTCCTATACGATTTTGTATGGAATTCATGTCGCTTTGAATTTTTGTTGCTATTGACAATTGGTTGGACGATAGACGGAGGCGTGTGCTTTGTGGGTGGGTAGTTGCTTGGTTTATTTGCTGATTTCTTAAAAATTGCAATCGCGCCAGCAAGTCAATGACCGAGGACAGGCAACTGAGCAACGGAGCAGCCGAGCAAGCAGTGAAATAAAGCAAACGAGCGACACTGCACCAAGTGGGCGTCACACTGGGCGTTGCAGCATTGCCGTTGCCTGCATCGACATAGACAAAGCCATAGACATAGACGTAGCCATAGACACAGACACAGACACAGACACTGACATATAAACAGATATAGCTTTAGACACAGACATAGATATAGGAGCAAACACTAGCTTTAGACCCAAACGCCAATGCTCTTTGACTGCACACTCGAGCTGAAACTTGTCAATTTCTAGAGGCTCCAACCCACTGGACAACAGTCCTTTAGCTCACCAGCTTGCCAAACAACCACACACCACCCATTTCCCACTGCCTCCCGGTCGCAGCACACCGACCCAAGTAGTTCACGTCGTCGCCTTTTGCGCTTTTATAGTTGTCTTGTTACTGCATAAAGAAGCGACCAGGCATGGGGAGTGTAGTAAAAAAAAGGAGAAAAAAAACTAAGCAGAATCTTAAAGCAAACAGAGGCGACGCTTAGACGCTCTATCTATCTACCATTTTGTTTTTTTGACAAATTGAAATCTTGTCAATTGGGTTGCAAAATTATAAGACTGAAAGCTAACAAGAGTATAAATGCAGTATTCAGTAATTACTATTTTAAAAGGTAAAGAGTCAACAGAGCCAGCGAAACACATATTTAACTTATAAATGAAGGTCACCAAACAATAAACAATTCATCTTGACTGAGTTCATTGTCAAGTATACATATTTCTGCATCCGTTGTTGACATTGATTGGTCTTGATTCGGTGTGAGTTTCCTGTGGTGTCAATTGTAGATAGCCACAGCATTTTTCTATTTATACATTATCTTCAAATGAAATATGTTTCTATGGCAATAACTTTGCAAAATAATATAAGATGTGAATAAAGACGTGGTTTGTCATAATACACATAAAACAATTGTTGACGGATGGAAAAAAAAAGTTTTATTTATTCATATGTAAGAGATGTGAATTTAAATGGATGGAAATATTTGTCATAGTGGAATATGTCTTTACACCTAACCCAAGAAGTTTATTGGCGTTGGTTATGAGTAAATTAAACAAGAGTGTCATCATAAAATAAGAGAGAACCGACTGCGAAATACTTTGATACCATAAGTAATACCATCTGAAACCAGGTGCCACAGAACGGGGTAGGTGTTTCCAAGGAATATCTATCTTTGAAGGAGATTTTTTGTAATCTATCGTCCAAGTTTGCCTTTAAAGTTGCGGCAGTTATAGGCTGTTGTGAATTTTGGGGTTGGGAGTGGGCGTGGCTGAAAACTATTTTGGAAGAGTTTCTTGTAACCTTCCACGTTTGGTAACTATCGCTTTTAAAGTACGGGAGACATGAGCCATTGGGAATGTTAGGGGCGGGAGTGAGAATGGCCAAAATAATTTTGGAGGACGATCTTGGTAAGCTTTTTAATTGCGGGAGATATAGGCTTTTATCGTTTTTGGGGGCGGGTGTTGGCGTGGTCCAAATATTTTCCGGATTTTTGGAGGGTGTTACTACCAATATACCTTTCAAATTCGATGACTCTAGTTTTCTAATTGTGTGATATACATTATTTGCGGACTTATCGATTTCCACTTGCAGTAATATAGGCACTGGTTATTATGGGCGTAGGTATGGTCGTGGCTACCAGTAGTATACCTATTAAAATTGAAGGTTCTAACTCAAAAACTGCTGAAGATATAGCAATTTCAAATTTGTTGGGGTGGTGGGACTGGAGGCGGCGGAGGTGGGCGTGGCATATGCCGATCTTTCATCGCCAGCAACTTGCCACTGTAGCCTCAAAATTGTGGGAGATATGTGGATTTATCGATTTGCGATTATCGAGTTTATAGATTTTCTAGCCTCCTAGTGGACGAAGCACTCCAATTTCGACACTTCTCTGACGCTGGCACAGACCAGTATATGATCCAAGATTCAAGTCTCTATCTCTAAGAATGTCAATAAAGCTGCATTCATACAGACGGACAGACAGGCAGCATGACGGACATTGCATATAACTAATGTACTATGATGCCTTCGGTATCGAAGTATAAAAATGTAGATTTTTCTGTTTGAGTATTTCTATAAGATACATAAAAATACGTTATTGAAAACAGTGTTAAAATGAAGCGCATCTACTCAATTCAAACTTCGAAATCTCCGAAAAAAGTGAAATTAAATAGATTAATCTTTTACCTTAAGTGAAAACTATATAAATTTTCCTTGAAATACAGAAATGCCATTTTGCAGTTTCATTAAATATGTAAGTATGCTCAAAAATATACATATTATATTTGGTTTATTAGAAGTGAATGTCTCAACAGCACAGGTTTATTTGAAGCTAAAAAATTAAGATATAATAGATACTTAGACTTCAAATAATTTGAACAACAGCTATGTATGAATATTTCAAGAACCTTGGACTAAGAATGAATGGATATACAGGTTTCATTTTACCTGCCATATTATAAAAGAGTTCAGTCCATAGCCTACATATAACTAAAGTAAAACATTAACATAGTATATCTGACAATTTAACAGGTTTCTTGAACTTGGTTAGCAGCGTGAATTATTTAAATGCGTAGACCTTAAGTAAGTGTATACGAGAATCAGAGCTTAAATTGCTGTGAATGTGTAGTGCAGTCGAACAGCCGATGGCTTGCAAAATCAATTTCCGCTTGGGGTTTGGCGTTAAGCACCAGCACCAGCCGAACTCGAGTGGGAGTGGGAATAAGTGAGAGTGAGAGTGAGAGTGACAGCGCTAACAAGTAATTATTTTAAGTGCCATAACAGAGAGGAACTCTGCACAACTGTCTCTTTATTTATGCAGAAAAGTATGCTATTATACGCACGCTCTTTTACAGTGGGTAGGGCAAGGGCTTAGACTACGACTGGGGTGTGGGGTTAATGAAGGTCAACTATTGCGCTGACAGCGATGACAATTGTCATGACTGACTGCGTTCCTCAGTTTGTAAATTAACTCGATTGGCACTATTAAAATAATTAGCTCGGGTTCAGTTACCGCTGGCTCTCCCCTATGCCCCTTCCCCCGTGCCATAACATTGGCTACATCCAATCCCCAGGTGGCGATGCACACCTTATTCGTGTACCTTGTTGTAAATGGTTGGCACACATTCTAATGATATAATTGCGCAATTATCTTCGAGCAAGCGTTGCGAACTTTATCTACAATTGTCTATTTGCCCTTGTTTCCAAAAACGTTAATTGCATTTCCTTCGACGTAGATTGGATAACGACTGCGCACTTTGACAGCGATTTACTACTCGTATACTGTATATTGTACCAGATACATTATACATATATATATTTATCATATATGTACATGTATATGTATGCTTGAAAAATGTTCTTAGACGACAGAGAATCGCTTAACTGCCACTGTGCATGCTGGCGTTAAATGAGATGTGATTGCGTGTGCTCATACTTGTTACATAGATAATTGTGAGAGTAGTGAATGATCGATTTCTTCTTATTCTTCAAGATGGTGATCACACAATTGATATCGATCGACATCGATATCAACACTATGTATGTAAATATATTGCGTTATTAAATACTACGTCACTAGTAGTCTGTTACGTACATTACAAGTGGCCTGCTATAACTCGGCCATCCTGACCATGAGATAGTCCTCAATTTCCTTTATAAATGTATAGCTTACAATGTTATATTTTTTTAAACTTGTATTACACATTATTAATTTGCAATTCTCACAATAAAACTTGAACTTATACCGTTCTTATTTATTTTATCATTTTATTATATATTTATCTCTTTACTAATGAGTCTAATGTCTAAAATTAGCTGCACTCCAAACGATTTGGATTTCGAAATTACTGAAAATCATCAATATCTTTCAGCAAATACCAAACATTTTTCAACACCTAGTCTATGGACGTTTGGTTTTCTAAACACTCCTGCCGTACTGTCAAAATTTTTTGCCATCACATATTCTCCTGGACTTCGCTGGAGCTATCCTTTTGCCATTATAGTATTTTTCATTGTTAGAACTTCCTTTAACCAAATCCTTTCTAATACTCAGCTATCGAACATGCCTACATTATTGTGCTCACAATATACCGGTGCAATAACATTATCATTTTCTGCACAAGGTTTATCAGATACTCAACTGAAATAATTTTCAAAAAATCTCTTCCAAGTCCATTTCATAGACTCTTCGGCTACCACTTTTTAGTCAAAGTGTACTTTTTTGTTTCTTTATAACATGCAATTTTTCCATAAGCTTTTAATTACTTTTGCCCAAAATATTTCTCTTCGTGAGTTTGGAGTTTTACTCCTTGAGGAACACCGATTCGTCTAATAAATGAGATAGGAGTGCTTGAATCTATGAGGCATTCTAAAGCTATCTTAATGCATCTTACGCAGTTATTTGATCCTCCATCTCCTAAGAGTGATTTCTGCTCTGGCATATAAGGCAACCACATGATCTGAAGCTCCACTTCCATTCCTGCAATTAGGCTATCTAGCAATTCAGCGTCGTCCATGTCCAGTACTCGAGCCATCTTGTTTTGCGCTCAAAATGCTTTGTAAATTTCTTAGTCATCTCCTACCAAATGCAATCATTAAGTTCTCCAAGAACTCAATAAATGGTTTGACAATGCGTGTCGGCCATTGTAATGCATCGCCTTGGCTAAACATGACAATCGGCGCTGCGTCTCAGTTAATTGGTACAATTCGCAGCATTATTCAATTGAACGATCCAATTGCGTACTGAAAAATTGCCGTCGAAATCCAATAGGAATAAAATGCCATCGTCGATAATGCGCCGTTACCTTTTGGCTTGTCTTCGTGCATTGTTGTGCCTGACTCCGCCTGTTGAATTTTAGCACGGCCGTTTTCGCTGGCGACAACTAGCCGACGGCCGTCGTCACAACTGTTGTCGTTGTCCGCTTACTCTGCACATTCGCCGTTATTTTAAAACTAAACTAATTAAACTGTCTGCCGCTCATAAGCGCCGATGCGGTCGGCTTGCAAGTGCAGCTGTTCTAGTAAATGCATCGCTGAAGCTATTTCCCCACGTAAATTATTGATGGCCTCTGTGCTCTTGAAGATTTGGACATGTTGTATTTCGAAAATAGTTCCTTGGGATGTTAGGCTGCTGCGCGATCGCTCCTTGTTTTCTAACTCGTCTTACTCTGGAGCGCTGCTACGCTCACTTGCTGGCAATGAGTTCAATCACGCCAGCATTTCGGTCAAAGGGCCCCTCGTCGGTAGACCCAGAGTAAGCAATCATCTTTTTAGAATGGCCACCGATACGTCGTTGATGTTAATCTCCATCACTTCTGATATTCGTGACAGTCAAAACTATATTATATATCTTTCTAAAACATGTCTGCTCACTTTAGTCTATTCGCAAGGATTGATCTCTTCTCCTTCTTCTTCTTCAAGTTGGTAGTCACACATAATTGATATCGATCGACATCGATATCAATGTTATGTACATACATATGTTAAATTACAGACTTATTACTACGTCACTATTAGTCTATTACCTACATTACAAGTGGCCTGATACACGTTATGTAAAAGACTCTCAAGATATTGGCTTAAAAATCAATTTGCTGTGTTTAGTGTTACAATCTTTGAATGCATTTCGATTTGGGGTTTTCAATTACCATTCATTTTGAATCATTTTCAATTCACAATTACCACAGTGTAATTAAATTGAAATATTTAATTAATTTAGTTGGTTGCAATACATAACATTCGAGCCTAGATGAATGAGGAGAAGCTAAGCAGCATATCCTGCTTGAAAATTATAATAAAAGTCAGGTCAAACAATTCAGTGACGGTCAAAAACTTGTTTTCATATCTTCAAAGCGACTTTCTGGTGAGATAAATAACAGGGGCGCAAACAATTAAATAGGACACCAATTTTCAAGGTCATAGTACACAGTACTAAATACTCATAAAAAGAACAAACAATTTAAATAACAAAAAACTCAATATATATTTATATATATGTATATACATATATATAATGCTTACAATTAAGATGTAAGTGAAAGTGTGTTTAACACGTAAACTAAATACAATGTTCTGGGGATTGTCAAATCTGAGCAACTGTTTGTCCGATTGCATCTAATGTATAATATATTTTATTTGGGGCTCTATATAAAAATCAATTTGAAACTGCCATTTTCTTTCACATTTCAGCTGTTGGGCTAAATTTTAAGACAATGTCAAAGGTGCTGCAGATTCCCAAGGGCATTCAAGCCGAAGACCCTGCTAAATATGCTACATGTACTCCATGCTTCTCTCTCTGTGTGTGTGTGTGTGTGTGTGTGTTGCAAAAACAATAAACATAAAATGTACAAACGGTACACGGACAGATCATATGATGTGAGAGTGTGTTTCGTTTGCTGTTGATTGAGCAAGTGTTGTTGTGTGTATGTGCGTGTGTGCGTATGTGTTTACGTGTCAGAGTATGTCTGTCTCTGTGTGTGTGGCCCATCAATGTCAATGTCTTCTACCCTCCGACCTTCAAATAGTTGTCGCCCGTTTCGTTGCTTTATTTTCCGTTGCTTTGGTTTGCCACTTGTCGCGCTCATTTGACTGCCATTCGTAGTCAATGGGAACTATAGGGGTGGTGGCAGCGAGTGGCCGGGAATGGCAAGGGGGTTGGATTGGATGGCTTTTGGGCGGCCATAAAATAAGCTGATAAAAGTTTTTGAAATGTTTAACGTCTCAATGACTTTTACTGTGCGCTAATTTATGGCCGGCAAAACTTGACGCAGGCAGTTGCTTCAAAATGCTATTTTCATTTAACAATTGTCAGCGAGTGAGGGATAGAGCGAGGGAGATTTAGAGCATTAAATTACTTTGACTAAAAAGCAAGAGCCTAATGGGCCTTGCCGCGCATACATACATAGATACATACATACATACATACATGCATACATACATACATACATACATACATACAAACAAACATACAAACTTACATACATACATACCCACACATACATATTTCATGATAATTTGTTGGTGAAATAATTTGGATGCTCTGTTCATTTAACGGCTCAGCTGTTGTTCGGCACGACGTTGGGGTATACTTTTCAAAATCGTTTATTTGCTAATTAAATATGTTTTCTACTCAATGTCGCTTTGCGTGTTGCCAAACAATTAATTCGCATTGTCGCATTGTTCTTGTCATTGTTACTTTTGTCACTGTTGCGTATTCAAGTTATACGTGGCATGCTTTATAGCGCGTGTAGAGCCATATGCGGTGGGGTGGGGTGGGTTGGGTTGGGTGGTGTGCACATCGAATTGACCATGCATGCAATTCAGTGAATTTTATATAATAATACCAAACAAATAACTATAATAAGCACTACGCTTATAGGGAAGAATTCCACCCAATTTGTTGAATTTGTACATCATTCAAAATGTGTAAAATTAAACGAGAAGCAATCGTCAAAATCCATGCGAGGGTCACTTGACAGGTCATCCAAAATGGAGCGCAGTGCAATGTAATTACAGCATATAAGCCACGGTTTGAGTGTTTCAAATTTTTAGATCGACCTTCAATGGATGAACGTTGCTTGCCATATTTTGGTAATTGGATTGAATATGTTTATAAATTTATTCGTTTTAATTTGTAAATTGGTCTTCAAAACAACACAATTTCCTGATTAAAAGTTTTGCATATACAATAACAGCAAAATAATTTGAATCCGCATTTGGACTGAAATTATGTTCTCAATTGGCATCTGATTTTGCACTTGGGTTGAACTAGTCAGTAGAAAATATTGGATTTTGATACGATCAGTTGAATTTGCAATTTAATTAAGCAAATGGGATTAGTAAATATGAAAGAAATGATTTTCAAATATTGTCATATTTAAAAAATATGTAAAACATTTATTGAACTAATTTATTCCGGTTATTGTTAATTGCTGGGGATCATTAGTCACAATAAAAAAAGTTATAATCCCACTATGAGCTTCGCAAGATAATCATTATTTATGAGTTTTAATTTTCACTCACAAAATAATCCTTAAGGCCTTTTCTCGTAGAAGGTATAATTATAAATGTGCACAGTAATTATATCAATCAATCAAACAGGTATAATATTTTTCATCTGGACTACAAAATAGTATTTCTTTATTAATAAAGAAGTGAAGTAATTTCTTAACTTACTGTAAAATTTTAAGCGCTCTAGCTGTTATCGGCGTTCGACTCAAATAATATATTTTAGATTTATTGTCGAGTTTCATTTAGGGAATTTTTCAACGAAATTGCTCTCATTTCTTATGCCACTCATAAATGAAAATTAAATAAACTTGTTACGCGCGGATAAGTCTGTTGCAATAATAACAATAGTGTTCAAAAAGACGGAAGGTCAGATGGCATGGGTTGAATATGACTCCTCCTGTCCTTAGATACATTTTCAAAATAACAGGATACCCTTTTTTTTTATATATACTGTATAGAAAGCAATTTTGCTACACAAATGTAGAATATAACCTGGTATTGGATGGGCAGATGTTAATATATGTATGATCGGTAGTTGGTTGGGGCTCCTTAAAGTTTCTTGTGCTGCGTGTTCGCTGTGCATAATACTAATTAAAAGATATTGCGTGCGGGAAGAGAGGAAAGGAATTGGTCCGATCTCATAAATATAATATGGAGGCGACCCTCCTGGGCTTTCGTTATTTGAGCTGGGCTGATGTAATTGCCTCAGCAGATGCCCACCCTACCAAGATCATCAGGCACCTAAACATAGTAATATTTGATAATCCCTAAAACAACGACTACTTATTTCATCCTCTATTCAGTGTGCGTTGCATGACTCCCAAAGGAAAAGGTTTAAATATTCATTTAACAATATCCTAATAACAGGTATTAATTTATTTTAATTTCTGTCTAGTTTTTTCTTCTTCTTTGATTCTCCAGTAAATCGGTCACGGGTTTTATTACAGAGTATTTTTATTATATTTATTTATTTTTATAGTTTTTTCTTTTTGTTTGGCGGCGGCTTGGAAATCATTGTAGCTCATTTTATTTATGTTTAATGCCGATAAAAACAATTTTGAATATAATTTCCGCAAGAAATAATTTTTATTTGATTGTTGGCGTCGCGCTTGCCCACAGAGAATATTTTCTGTTGGTGGCTATTATATTATTTGTTCAATTGGTAAAATAATTGTTGGTTAGAGTCGATTTTCATCGCACTTAACTACTTTTAAATCCACGAGGAAAAGAAAAAAATCTACGGCGCTGGGGCTTGCAAAACCATCATGTTCGGCAGACAGAACTCGAGTCCCCTGCGATAAGAAATTTTTTTAATAAACTTAGCAAAAAGCGCTCGACATTGTATTAAAAGAAAACCAAAGCATAATCTTGGGCATAACATTTTATTAACTTAGGCAAGCGCACTACACATACTCACACAAATGAATTTCAAGTTTGTTAATATATTAATGTACAAAGAATACAGAGAGAAGATTCACATAAAATTAATGAATTTCGCATTAGATTCTCATTAGACAATGCTGTAAGAATTTATGTACATTGCAAATAATTCGTGGCATTTCACTGAATGTGAGTTCATGTTAATCTGTCAGCTACAGCTACTTAATTAGCAAAGTTTCGTATGCGAATGAAATTGGTGTTAAGCAATTAAAGACGCCATGAGTAAACAAAATGAGCAAGCAACTTGAATGACAGGTGTGGGCAGTATGTTGGTGTCGAAGGTATGTGTTTTTTTCTATTCAGGATATAGGTGAGTAAAACCTTGAGAAGCATATGGTTATTAGTCGAATCTTGTTTTTGTTATTGTTGTTATCGCTGTCGTCATCACATTGCGTATTTCGGCTGTTCTTGTTGTGGTTTTTGCCATTGCCGTTGTCGCTGTCGTTAGTGGCACCTTCGTCTGGTGTGCGATGTTCCGCATCGATGAGCGTTCCAGAAATCAGTATTAATTACTAGCTTGACTTCTAGTCGGCAACAAAGCGAGCCAAAAGCATCTGCAAGTGGCGAATACCAGACACACACACACAGTGACATTACGCTTGGCAAATTGTTTTGGTGGTAACGAAGCGTAGCTGAGTCGCCAGCCATTTAATTGCCAACTAAATGGCGGATCGGATCGCTCTTTTTATACCCTGAACCCATTAATAATTGGTAAAAGGGTATAATGGTTTTGTGCAAATGTTTGTAACAGGCAGAAGGAATCTTCTCCGACCCCATAAAGTATATACATATATGCTTGATCATGAACAACAGCCGAGTCGATATAGCCAAGTCCGTCTGTATGAACACGCAGAACTCAGAGACTATGAGAGCGATAGACTTTGGAATTTGGAATTAGGTTATCGTATACCCGCAGATCAAGTTTGCTTTATTTTATCGACAACTGTCTCTGTTTCTCGATTAGCGATACATTTAAAATCCCGATAGGAATAAATGCTACACTTTTAAATGCAGAATCTTCTAATTAATACATTGCATGCATATGTATATTATTGATCAACTGCATAAATTTCATCAAGATCGGATAAGAAAGACCCAAGTTATAGTCGAAAATATATTTTATGCATAAATATGCGACCGCACATGTGAGAAAGAGATGGCATGATAATTGACGCGAGCGTCAATATGTTTTTGTGTGTGTTCTGAAGAGCCCCGTCATCCCGTTACGATTGCGTGTATGTATATATGTATGTATGTATGGATATTCACGTGTTTGTTGGCAGAGCGCACTTGCAGACCTGCTCACATTTTGGTGCAAAACTTTTAAAGGGAAGTTTACCAATAAAACTAGAAATATTCAACAACTCGGTTCAGGGTAAATCGTAGTCGAGCTCTCTCGACTACAGCACTTTTACTTGTTTTTTTTTATGAGCTATTGCTAAATGGCTTTGATTGATGCACTGACGCTTTCCCTGGCGCTACGAATATGGTGACTTTTGGGGGCCGCCGTTGAACCCATAACTGTCAGCACTATGAAGTGGATTTGGATGACTGGTAACAAAAATTGATTCGTGTTTGCGCATAAGTTGGCTAATAGGTATATACCTTATTTCGTACTGACAGCTTAATGCATCTTTGATGTTCAAAGTTTTGTGCTGCTTTTCAATTAAAATGTAAATGTGCTCCTTTCAAGAATTTCAATATATAAATCGCAAGTTTAAAATGTAACGCTATCAAATAATCTTAATTAAACATACTTCACTTTCTTCTTATGATGCCATGTTAATTTGGAAGTTTTGCAGAAAGTGATGTTTAATATAACATCTATGTATAGCTCTGATATTTAATCGTATGTATTCACTGTTCGCTGATATGCATTGCAAAATTGATACACCTAAATTTCATTTTGGATATATTAAGCTTAAACTACACAGAACTAACCAGAATGTAAAACACGTCAAGTCAAGCTAGTCAACACATTAAGGTGTCTGTCAAAAACGAAAGAAGAGCGCCAAGAGAGCTCTAATTAGTTAGAAAGTATATTTCTGAAATGGAAGGTTGTGCCTTTTGATTTCTTTCCTTAATTACAGTGTACAATATATTTTTTTTGTTGGAAAAACTATTTAAATTCGAGTTGTTTTATTTATGTGTATACAGAACATTTTCTAATATAATAAAATGTTAATAAAAATATTAGTTTATAAATCAAAAAAATAAAAAATAAAAAAATGTATATATATATATTTTAAAATGCATTAATATTTTAAGCATTAGTCAACCTACTGAAGAGTTATAAAATATTAATTTGTCAAGGAAACATTAATGACAGGAGCTTAAAGTCTATAACATAAACATAAAGAATAAAAATATTAAGACTTTACGACGACTCAAATCCACATAAACTCTTTCATACTAGTCGAGAATGGAAATTTTATTACTATTTTTTGCCTATCAGAATTTTGTATACTTTGATATCGAGGGTATCATAGTATATTGGTTTTGTGCAATGTCCATTATGCTGTCTGTCTATCTATCCCTCTGTCTGTATGAACGCAACTTTTTTCTACATCCTTATAGAATGAGTATTGAAACTTGCAACATATACTGGTCTGTGCCCGCGTCAGACAAAATGTAAAAATTGGATTGCTAAGACCACTAAGGGGCTAGGAAATCGATAAAATCGATATTCGTAAATCGGTAAAGCCGCATATCTCCCACAATTTAAAGGCTTTTAAGTCAACAAATTTGGTTGGTAGGTTGTTGGCGATATTCTTCAAAAACCGTCCCCACGCATCTCGCTTCTAAACTATAGCTATATAATCCGCAGATTTTGAGTTAGAGCCGTCAAATTGCATAGGTATGTTACAGGTAGCCGCCTTTAAGAACTGATCAGAAATTTTTATCTCCCGCTTTATAAGTTACCAAACTTGGAATGTAGATTACTAAGATCATACTCCAACATTTTTTTTGGCCACGACCACTCCCGCCATAAAAATTCCCAGAAGCCCATATATCCCGCAATTTAATATCTACAGTTACCAAACTTGGAAGGAAGATTAATGAGAACCTTCTCTAATAATTATTTCGGCCACGCACACTCCCTCCCCCAAAATTTCCAAAATAGCTACAGTTACCAAACTTCGAAGGAACGGTACTAGCTCATATCTAGCGCAATTCGAATGGCAAACTTGGACAGCACTTCTTGGCTACATCCACCATGTTCTTTGTTACTTGGTACCCGCTGGAATAACTTATGGTATCAAAGTATTTCTCAATAGGTTGCGCGCGACTTCAACGTTCTCTCTTTAAAATAAGCTTTTGCATTTTTTCTAGCAACATTTTTTATTAACAACTTTAAGAAAAAATATTTTTTTTCTTTTATATAGAAACCTTTTCTAAAATTCAGAAAATGTTTGCTGCGATTTGTATTTCCGTGTAATTTTCTAAAATACACAATTTTTTTGGAGTGTATTGATACAACTTTTTACGATTCACTTTTGTTTCTTTGATATAAGTAGCAAAATTAGGCTACAGTTAGCTATATCATAATATAAGCTGGAGTAAGTACTCAAGCTAAATGGCAGACAGCAACCACAGACGAGGCAGCTGTAAAGTCTCGTTCGAGGCGTCTCAGCCGCAGGCCTGAGAATGCATCTGTCAAAATTTCGGAGTAAATACAAAATTATTTCTAAGCACAGTGCAAACAAAGGCTAGCTAGGATGCGTTAAAATCGTTTAAGTTGCTCTCTGTTCACTAGTAGTAATAATTAGAAATAAGCCAAATAAGGCTGGCAGCTATATACATCCATACATACATACGTAGTATGTCTGGGGAATTGACAGAAATTGGGTAATTGTATGTGTGTGTGTGTGCAATGCTCAACAAGTGTAGAAAACCTCACATTATTCTGCCCGTTGCATTCCTGCGCAAATGCAGATGAGCTAACTGAACGAATTGAAGCGAAACTGGGGCGATAGTTGCAACCTGCCTGCACTCGACCCCTCGGGACACTCTATGGGCCGTAATGTGGTCTGTCAGTGCTGCATAAATCATTGAAAGGCATAATAAACTCGACAGGCAGTCGGCACATAACGCTTGCACACGCTGCGCCAGACGTGCAGTCCAAAAGATATATACATACATTCATACCTACACATTTGTATATATATATCTGTATAGGCAGGGACTTGGACAAGCCATGGAGCGCGGAGATGGGCCACCTCATTTGGGGCCTCGCACACATCTACATATGTACATATGTACGTGTATGTATGAGTGTGCCCAAACGTAGCACAGATAAGCTACGCCGCCGACCAGTCGGAGGGCAAAAAACTTCTAATATTTTCTGGGTGGTTCGGGATGAGTTGGGTTGGGCGCATGCTCAAATAAAATTAAGCGCCCTAACAGTTGCCAGTGCATGGGTCATCAAACCGAGTGGTCGCTGCAGTTGGGGTCAGTCCAGCACAGCGTACAGGGTGCTCCAGCCGTTTGCCCCAAAGCAAAGGCAGTGCATTGCCCGAAGCCTCAATGACGCTAGCTGACAGTGGCAAAAGAGATGCAAAGGATGCAAATACATTTGCCCCAAGCAAGATAATCATTTGTAAATTATTTGTAGGTAGCTATTATTCTTGGTGCATTTTCGGGACTATATTTCAAATTCTAGCTCTGCGAAATATAGGACAAATATTGATCTATATTAATATTATTATTAAACACACACTTATTGATTTACATATCAGTGTATCTCGGTGGTCAATTTAAGCAATATTTGAGTACTGCATTCTAAATACATATAACATAAATAAATAAAACTAGTTTCTTAAGCTAGCAAAGAAATTCAAAATATCATGTGTTAAGTTACATTTTTTTTGTTATATTTTTTGTTTATTTTTACATTTTTTTCTTGCTTTTCGCGACGTATATATATATATAGCTTAATCAATAGTTGAATTCATTTCAGTATATATTTCAATTCCAAAGACTTTAAGTTCTGATTATGATGTGGATCTAATGTGGTCAACTTGAAATATAATGATACGAGAGTAAAAGTGTTAAAGAATATATCTTATAAACAGTGTGCTCCAAAGTTTAGTCGATTCAAATCGAATAGAAGCTTTTATATGAATCTAATCACACTTTAGATTGAATTTCCTTTTGAATAATACAGTCACAAAGATAAAATGCAACAACAATTAACGCATTCTCAAAATTATCGCAGCATTTGGCTAAAGGATTTTGATTATTACGATATATTATATTATGCAAATTGCGAATTATATTGTAATTTAAATTGAAATTGCCTTTCGAGCCATCATTTCCGTACCTAAGGCACCCTCTATTTGCCAGACAGCTTCGTTCGCAAACAAATATTTTCCGAAAGTGAAGAAAAATTAGGCACAATAAATTGAACGGAAGTTGCTGCTTAAAATGGAAAATGAAAACAGAAACAAAACACAAAAAAATAGCCGGCATAGCGGAAACTTGGAAAATACAAGAACGGCAATTGGTAAATGTCTACATGGACAAAAGTCGGCTCGTAGAACAGACGAGAAACAGCAGGATTCTTGTGTTGTTTGTCTGCGGTTATTACTGTGGCTACTTGGCAAACATATACACATACATACACATAAATACCCATACAGACATACACATAACATTCGTGACAGCCACAGCCTATATGCGTGCGTGCTGTGTACTGTTGTTGGGTCTGTTGTTTTTTGTTATTGTCTAGTCATCTAGATTGAATTCTTTAGCTGACGTTGGTCTTATTTTTACACTCTATCAAATGATATTGTTGTTTTCCATAACAAGTTTATTATAACTTGGGGCTTATAATTATTCAGAGTTTTGTATTTAATACCAAATATACGTCCGCTCCATGCGACTTATACTACGCGATTCAAGCCACCAAAAGCGACTGACTCTTATTCCATGAACGTAGCTTAAACATACCATCGAGGAAGGTCTTGATCATAAGGAACTGACAATTACCGTTGCTCGCAGGCAGCAACAGATTAGGACCACAAAACGGGAATGCAAGACAAGCTGCGGTGTACATAGGCAAATACAGTTATTTCCAACAAAGTTTATAGCATTATATATCGGCTATCGAATAAAAGAACATTGTAAAGGTATAGTCTCCACTATCGGGGATTTCATCCAGATCGTTTTAAAACATAGAAGTTGTTAAATAAATCAAAAATTCAACTTGCGGAAACGTTTCTTTTGTTTGAATATCGAAGATGTGTACCTGTGATATGTACAGGCTTGGATGCATGGTATCTTCTAGTCTATTTAATGTTGTATTACATCATAAGCTCATTACCATATGCTTGTCGGTTTCTCTGGCGCAACCTTTGTTTACAGTCGGTGATGACGATGTCGATATCAAATTTTGCATACAACAATTGTTGACTTATAGTTTTTTCATTATTATCATTTCCTTGAGGCAAACAGTTTTTTGACTGATCCGCGTACGATAAGCGTATAATAGAAAAGGTTATCATTCAAAACACACTCGTTCTTGTTGGGCGTGGGTCATTGGGCCGCTTCAGATTTGACAAGCAGCGAAGTGAACGAATCGCAGTTGGTGCTTAGAAGCATTAAAAATAGATAATGCAAAAGGAGATATTATAAAATATATTATGTTCACATCTTACCATCATCACACTGAGCAAAGCCTGCGGTATAGAGATTTGGCTCTCCCTTCAGCTCATTCTCTTTGCAAAGCATAGCCGATAGCCGAGTTTACATTTGATATTTGATCTAAATAAATTTGTCTCTTTAGAACAAGTAACGCTGTATCATTTTAACATTAAATTTGTGTAACAAAATTTTTGTCTATTAACTAGCAGTACCTTAATGTCCAAAATCGTTTTACAAACTAAAATTTCTCGGATCGCTGTATCCGAGTACAACTTTCTAAGTTTATTATTTTTGAGGTCCACGCATTTGCCCGTCGGAAGAGAGTGGGCGTGGTCTGAAAATGTCAATCTTTGAAGGACTTCGCCAACAACCTATTAACCATATTTGCAGACCGTAGCCTTAAAATTGTTGGAGATATGTGGCCTTATCGATTTTATCGATTTCTTAGCCCCCTAGTGAACTTATCACTCCAATTTATGCACTTTGTCTGACGCGGGTTTTGAAAAAAAACAATATATGATATGATACCTTCGGTTTCAAAGTATATAAAGAAGATCTTAATGAATAAATCCTTTTAAAATGACTAGAAAAGCTTTGAGCTTAGTAAATGAGTGATTTCAATTTATATAAGTACCTCTTTGTGTTGAAAGTCAACGCGAAACTGAACCAAGGTGCACATTGTCATGTGGAGAGTGATAACTAATCCATAAATTGTGTTCACCTGTATTTAAGAACTCTGAGCTATCGTGTTAGAGATAGCCGGTTGGCAATTATGCACTGAACGCAATAAAATTATTATAAGAAGATATGGATATGCATGTAAGAATGTCCCTCTGTTATCTGTCTTTATGTTCATCTGGTTGCACACGCCGATCTCAAAAACTGTTAAAGCACTACACTTCAAATTTGGATTATTATTTTTCGTAAGCCGTACTCTGATTACATTTTGTTTAACCCTTAGATAGTTCCTCATATTTGTTTCTCATGAGTAAACAAATCTATCTCTAAAATTAGTTTAATTTATTTAATTAACTGCAAGCAGCTCACCGACCACAGTCAAATAGAATTTCAGAAGTGTAATAAATATATATGATACAAATATATGTATCTTAAATTTCCACATAGTGTGTCGATGCAACTCCGCTTGAAATGCTTTCCGTAATTTCCGTTTCACATACCTAAGAATGGTGAACTAAACTAAATAGCAACACAAGAACAGCAGCAGCAACAAGACGACGGGTAAACAATGAAATAAATGAACGAAATATATACTCGACAAGAGTGTTACTCGTACAAATAAAAATAAGTATTAAGTCCTGTCGAAGTACATTTTACTTTATCAGTAGTTGTTGTTTTCTCATCTTTCTACACTTTCTGTACCTTTCATATTTGGTTGTATATAACCACTTTCAAGATATTATTTAGTTTAAAAAAATTACATAAGTTGTCAATTTAAAGCTATTCCTACAACTTTAAATTTTTACTAGTGACTGACAATTTGTTGATTTAAACCGTAGATTTATAATAATTGTATGGGTATCAAAGAATTTACCAATTAATTTTCAAAATGAACGAAATATTATTTTGAGAAAAACAGCTCAGGTGGATTCCATTTTCAGTATATAAGTTAAGAAATTTTCCTTTTGTCTTTTTAATAAAAGTATGTAATACAATAAGTGTTTGTGTTTGTAAGTGTATAACAATTGAGTTTATTGTGTGTCCCGAGTTGGTCAAGTTTAGATGTACCTCATGGACTACTTTAGATGTTATCTTCGATAGGATGGATATATCCGTATTCCGTTATATATGTACGTTTCAGGTTGAACTCCGCACATCTCCCTATCGCACACACCTCAGCGTGAAATATGCTGGTGTGCGTCCCCAGGCATTCATGGTACGATATCCGAGGGCCCACCACTTCAAGGCCTGTGGCTTGATTGGTGAGTGATTCATCGGTGTACCATATTATGGTGTGGGGCTTCATAGGGAGGACTAGAGTCGTCAATTTCCTTTTTCTACTCATATGAATTGTGAAATTTTGTTGGAATACGTATTCAGCTAACATTTCATCCGTAGGTTGCATCAGTAGGGGAAGTTCATCTGAAAAAAATTGGCCATCTCTCTGGCTTAGAATGTGATTGCTACCAACTCCTTCTGTCGACATCCTCAAAAGTGTGGCTTTGTGTTGGAGCCTTATAGTATGGTGGAGTGGCATGAGCTCCATTAAGGCTTCCAAGGCTATTGTTGGCCAAGTGAGCATGGTTCCTGTCATAAATAGGTAGGTTATTCTCTGTAACTTTTCCAGTTGTCTTTTCACGGTGATCAGCCGCACCCTATCACCCCATGCTATTGCTCCATAGGTCAGCATGGGTCTTGCTACCATTAGGTATAGTCAGCCCATTATTTGCGATGTTCACCATGACTTCCCATCTATGCTACGACATGTATAAAGCGATCGATTTTGTACATAGGTGCCAAAGTTTAACTTACTGTCAAATGTGACTCTGAGGTATTTTAGCTCTCTGCTTGTTTCAAATAGGCTTCCTGAAAGCCATATTTGCCGCATTGTCTGTAACTTGTATCGTCTGGTGAAGGGGCAATGAGAATTTTTGTTGGTCTTAGGCTGAGTCCAACCTCCGTAAATCAGTCACTCGTTATTTTCAACCCTAACTGAACAATGTCTCAGAGCGATTCTTCAAATTTGCCTCGTGCTATGATAACAATGCCATTGGCATATCGCTGACATTGAACACTCCTTTTGGCACGTCGGTAAAACAGTTCATCTACTAACTGGCTCCAGAGTAGCGGAGGCAATACACCCCGTTGGGGACAGCCTTTAGTGCTGTTATGAGTTGTTGTCATGGCTTGTCTGGACCGCAGCAGTGTAAGTATCCACATGCTGGTAGTTGGGTCCAGTCCCCTTGATGTGTTGTCAAAGGCGCCTTGAAGAACACCGCAACTCGTAAAGGGCTGTGTTCGTGGACCTGCCTACTCTGTATGCATGCTGGATGCAGCAAAGTCTTTTAATTTTTTAGTCCACCAGTTTTTCCAACGTTTTCAGTAAAAACGATGTTAAGTTGAAGTGTCTGAAGGACTTTGGGTTGGTGATGTCTCCCTAGCTCTACTCCATGCTCTCGGTATATGTCCAAGAGCTAGGCTGCTTAGTAGAGTTTCTTAATATGGAAGCGGAGTATGTCCTGACCCATTTGATGGAAAACTGTCGATATTCCGTCAAGTCCGGGAGATTTATAGGGCTGGAATGTACCCATTGCACATTTTAGCCTCTCCGTTATGACTGCTGACTTGGTGGACGCCCTGGAAAGTGCGTTTCAAAAAGGAGTTTTAGTTTCTCTATATTATTGCTCGTAAAGGAGTTATCCCTATGTTTCAGAGCTAAGTTTCATCCGGGTCTCGCTTTACCAGTGCTCTATGAAGCCTGGCGCCTTCGCTTGTGCTTACTATGCGTTCGCAGAAGTTTCTGTAATTCTTACAAATATAGATTCTTCTGGAGAAAAGTGCCAGTCCCTAAAGTGAAGTTTTAGGGACCGACTGATCAGGGTGATGTGTAACACCTCCTCTCTGATTCTAGCGACAAATGTCGCTTATTATATATTTACATGAAAATCTGTGAGGCACTCACTCCTCATGTTGATGTCGCTGCTGTCCCATATTGTGTGGTGCGCATTGGCATCGCATCCGATGATCAGCGGCATCTTCTTTCTTGTCTGTTTCGTCTCCCACTTTGCACACCTTTCCACAATTGTAGCCGCGGCACTACGGTGCTCAGCCTATCAACTGAGTACTCATCGGCCTTTTTCGCCATATCTGTATATGACGGTCAAGGATTTGTGGTTGTTGACGAGCTGGAATTCATGACGCTGCACATTATGTACTCGGACATAGGTCCAGGTCTTCGGCCACCGTAAATACCACTTGCCCTTCGAACCGCAGAGGTTCCACTAATTCGGGTCGTCCACCCCACCGGTTGACCCATCGGTGGCAGGAACTCCTCCCCTTTTTTAGGTGTTGTCCGCTTTGCTTCGGAGTCAGGCGTGATGGTCAAAATAGTCTAACCACCACATTCCTACGCCTAGAAGGTGGGGCTTGCGGCACTCTCCTATTTAGTGCTAGAGTAGCTCGGTGTGGAGGCTGGTCTACCACACTGGAGGACCGTCTCCATCTAGGGTTCGGTATTCTAAATGTCTAGCAACATGTTGCGGAGAAATATATGTCCACCCGGGAAGAGATCCGCATAAGCCGGGTAAGGTTAATTAGAACAGGCGGCCGCCATTTGGCTGACCTCATCGTCAGAGACTGGTCTAGTCAAGCAGCCTTTCGGCACGGTTCGAGTGCCACCTTAGTCCAGCCCGGAGTGAGATGTAGAGAAAGGATGGAGGTAGGTAAGTGGTGCAGGAAAGTTGGGCTTGTGTGAGGCTATGCTTTTAAAAGGCAGAAACACAGGCGCCTTGTTAGTATGATTAACGATTAGCGCATCTGCAGTCTGTCCGCAGCGAGGAATCTCGTATTATTCGCAGCTAACCTCCACGAGAGAAGACCGTTCGCTATTCGCAACTGCGACCGGCCTAGTGGCCTCAGTTCAGCCCCACCCGATCCATCCCACAAGTTCTTTAGACTTAAGTTTTTTGGCTTTTCCAACAAAATATTTTTAGCCTCATTTTTGCAATTGCTTTATCAGGTGTTCAAACATAGTAATACCTATGTATTTATGTGTGTTGCTGTGTGTGTATGCCTTGCATAAGTTCACAAAACCAACTGTGCATCTTCCATATCACCTTCCGCCTTTCCCTTTTGTTATTCAACAATATCTATTTTTGCATGCACAATGTTAAACGAATGGAGGAACCAACTATTGTTGGTCTAACTCCCTCTTTTAATGCGATGCATTGGTTAAGCATCAGTTGTGTCTCATTGTTGTGTGTATTGTCGGATCTGTGTGTTAGATATTCATTGTTCTAGTTGCTCCTGTTGTTTCCCATCGCAGGTGGTAAAAATGTCGCCTGTTGACCATAATGTGGGCACTCCCAGTACGGCTGGCGATGAGGAATTCCAGATGGCGGCCAGCACAAGTGGGGAGAAATGGAAGGATGTGCCTGACAAGTATTTACTGGTAATTGCACACTTTCTGGCCGGCCAATCTAACGATACGGAGGACATGGAGCGCTTCAATGGACCGATACTAAAGGCCAGCATCAAGTCGGTCTATTGGCTATTTCTTATACAGTATGCGGCACTGGCGCTGCTGGGCGTACTGCTCAACATTGCCATCATTGTGTACATCATGTATCATCGACTCTACAAGGACATCACGCATGCTTTCATCATTAATCTGGCCCTATGCCATTTTGTGCAGTGCGCTTTGGTGCTACCCATTTCGCTGATGGTGATGCTACTCCAGAACTGGATATTTGGACAGTTCCTGTGCTTCTTTCTACCCATGCTTCAGGTGAGTGCCAACTTTACTGTTACCGTACGCCTTTTACTTATTGCCATTGCACCATTGGTCCAGGACATATTAATTAAGATTACTCATGTGCATTGCTATCTATTTTGGTCCCCTTTCTTTTTCTCTTGCTCTTTCTCTCTCTCTCTCTCTCTCCCTCTCTCTTTTGGCTTGGCAAGCTGCTAAGTTGGAAGCGGTGGGGCATATGAGACGATAATCCTTATGGCACTATGACAAGTTCATAAACTTAACGCATTCTGGCTTATCGGTTCTTTATTGCTTCACCACAATGGCAATTGCAACTTCCAGGCCAGCACGGTTAGTTGATTAGAACCAAGAAGCGGTCACTAAACTATGGCCAAAAACAATCAATGAACTCTAATGGTTATGGGGATCATCGGCTTGGCAGTTAAACTTTTTAAATTCGCCAATTCAATCTGGTTGCTAGTTAGTTCAGTTGTAAATTAGTTCTGATTCAAATATTTGTACACATAAATACTCTTAATTTTGGCTTAATAGTTCTTGCGCAACAAGAAATGAAAACAGTTCCAAGTATAGCTCTGCATACATTAAAAGTGTAAATAAATAAATAAATGTATATTGAAATTCTTTAATATATTAAAGCAAAATCAGCGCCTGACAATAAGTAGAATTTGTAACCAACGTTATATGGCATTTTTTTAAATTTATCTGCAACATCAGAAATAATTAAGCAAAGGATTCATTCCTTAATAAAACACACGCATTTTGCTTTATTGATTTATCGTAAGATGATATGTTGAACACAATTGTTGATGTGTGCAACATCAATCTACGCGATAAAATGAAATCTAACAATTTTAAGTACAATTGTTTCATGAAGGCATTCTCGAATTAAGCACGAAATACTTCGCATCTTAATTAATGATGAATGACTCTCAGATTTTTTCAACAAAACAAATATCAAATAATATTTTTAAACAGCGTCTTATATTTATCTCTTGCAAATATATTATATACCTACATACATATGTATATATGCTATAAACAGTTAATACTGTGCTTTGTGGTGTGCCTTCAAAGTTAACACGCGATGCGGCCAAGTCCAATGTTTTTCTACTCCCTTATTCGGCAGCTAAGGGGCAGGCAACTGAACCTAATTGCCATTTCAAGAGCGGAGTGCCTTCTGAAGTTTGTAACAAAGCCCATCAAAAGCGAATTGACAATCCAAAATGAATTTAACACCTTGTCTCATTGGCCACCTGTGACATTCGACGCATTCGAAGCATGTCTTATTGTCAAAGCCACAATGATTGACATGCTTTACGGCAGGTAGTAAACACATTCATACATTTATATATATATATATATAAATATATATACATTCATAGGCATACAACCATACGAACAACATACATTGGGATAAAATATAATTTACTCTTATTCGATTTTTTGTATTGTTACTCTCATTTAACTTCTTCAGTTCACATTTGTCTCCCCATCTCTGCGTTTGTGATGAAAATAAATGTTTCGCAATGATAAGGCAGCCACAGGAAATCGAATAATCAAATGCACGAGTCAAGTCGCATAGCTACTTAAGCCGGTAAAGATACGATTCTAGGAAGTAAGTTGTCCTTTATTTTATTTTTTATTTCCTTTCTTATTTCTTATTTCTATGCTCTGTCTTTTTCTCTACTTAGTTAGTAAGAATATTGATTGATGATTGATGTTGTTATTAGGTACAACTACATACTACATGCATACATACATATGAACGCGTGTATGTACGTTTATTATACACTCAGCAAAATATGTGCTCCATATCATTCAGAATTTCAAGATGCGTTGGTTAAAAATAAGAAATTACAGGTATGAGGTCCAATATATTTAAATTTATAAATAAAATTCTATTTGGAGAGAAATTTGTTTAAATTGACAATATTTTGGAACAAATTTATTTCGTGAATTTCGATATTATTTCTGAAGTCTACAAATATTTTGCAGGCATGTTTGAACTGAGTTTATGGATTGCACACTGCCCAACAATATCATTGTCTTTTTATTCTACTTAAAGATACAACATTTAGATGCCAGACGCTGCGTATGATTGTATTAGCTACTCATTGACACGGAAGAGAGGTGAAACAAAATGCCAGGCAACGGATATGATTCGATTTGATTGCTATCACAATGCGCGACAAATATCACACACACATGCAAACGGATTTTTGTCGCATTTACACACACATTGGTCATGGGTGCTCACTTTTCTGTGTGAGTGTGTGTGTGTGTGTGTGTGTGTGTTTGTGTTTGTGTGTGTGTGAATCTCGCATGCCTAACACCCCATTAAAATTGATTGATGCCACTGGCGACGTAGGCATTCAACAAAAATTACAATTTACTTGGGACACCTTAAATTTCATCACTTCAAGAAATAGCACTAGAATGCGAACTGTAATTACGACTGTCAGCCGTACAATAAATTTGTATTTATTTCTTTCTTCAACCTCTTGATTAATACTTGACCAATTTCTCACATCGCAGGTGAATTGAATGTGCTTACACACTCAGAAAATAAATCGTTCTGAAATGCAAATACTTTTATCACTGAAGGTTGTGTCTTCAGTATTATTATTATTATTGTTGGGGAAGTTGCACCGCGACCTGTTGGATCTATTGTGTCCCTTTCTGAGCCTATAGCTCTTCCATCAGTCCCAGATCCCGTGCGAATGCTGGGATCGTTGTTGGGTTGAGGTCTTCTATGTCTCTAGAATTCAAGACATGCAACCCTAGGATGCTACATCTTCTTCTAGCTAGTGCGGCACATTCTGCTAGGATGTGTATCGAGGATTCCTCCTCTCTTTTCATAAAATTCAGTGTTTTTATTTCTTTGTTCCAAATTTGATTTTCTTATCATTTATCTTGTGTGCGCATAGAATTCAAAACTGTAATCAATAAAGCCACATATGTCACACAATTTTAAGGCTACAGTCCTTCAAAGATCGGGATATGCCACGCCCCCATCCACTGCCCCCCGGCTCTCCGCTCCTGAAAATAAATAATAATAAATGACCATAATCGCAAAAGCCGATATTTCTGAAAGTGTAGGTCAATAAAACAGGGTATTTCCCAACATTTTAGAGATAGAGTCACCAAGCGTGGAAGGTAACTCCTTGGTAACCTCCTTCAAGGATCGGCAAATATATTTTCAGACCATGCCCACACCCACCCCACCATTTTGAAAGTATGTTACTGATAACTACCATAAGCGATCGATAAGAAATTGGATGGCCACGCCTACCCCCTCCTCCCCAAATTTGCTAGCGTAAATCGTTAAGACCATGTATCTATACAATCTGAAAGGTAGAAAGCTATATTGCTGGTAACACCCTCAAAAAATCCAGAAAATTTGGGATCACGCCCAGTCACGCCCCCAGTTACCAAATGTGGAAGGAATATTACTAGGAACCTTCTCTATTATTTCTTACAAAACGCATATACCCGCCCCCCAAAATTCTCAGATGCCCATATCTCCCATAATTTAAGAGACAGTTACCAAACTAGGAAGGATGGTTACTAGGAAATTCTTACAAGATTTTTTCCGACCACGCCTACACCAGGCCCCAAAATTCACAAAAGCCTATATCCACCGCAATTTTAAAGGCAAAACTTGAACGGTACTTTACTAAAACTCTCCTTTCTTGGCTACAGCCACCCTATTTTTTACTACCTGTTGTCAACTGGTATTACTCTATAGACTTCGGACGCTGGAAGTAGGGTCGGGCTGTCGGAGGCATTGCTGCGATTAAAACCTTTTTCCGGACATGTTTACATTTTTAATGTCGGTTCCACATTACGGTTGTGTTATCGCCATTTAATGACTGTCGAAACCAATTAGATTGTCGAATTGATAAATATAAATTAACTGAAGCGAACATACTGTATAGATTGCGGTAATTAAATTATTAAATATTAAAATTTAATTCGTATTTTATCAGGAATGAATTAGGATTTATAAGTCTTGCAGCATATCTGATTTCAGTTGAAAACAGCTGACGATAAAACTAATATAATTGTTCAACAAAATAGACCGATTAACATTTACTACCAATTTCTTTATACATTTTAGAAAGTCCTATTATGAATACATATTCTTGATTAGCATCAAAGTCGAGTCGATCTAGCCATGTCGGAACTAATGTTTGTATTTGAAATGAATACTACGAGCATATCAAGTTTATTCTATTTTCGATAAATCGATAACTCGCATGTTTCGCAAGCCGGTGACTTCGGTTCGAGATAAAAACATGAGATTATTTTGCGCTTAACACAGTTCGCAACTATTTAACAAGATTTAATGTGTGATTAGATTACTCGCATAGATAGCAAATCTTCGACACCCCCAAGATTTGAGCTGTTTTCATGCTGTTTTGTATTATCTAGGCTTAAGTAGGTGGTTATACTGAGAAAAATAGATTGACCATTGCTGAATGCCAGACACTATGCTCGAGATGGTTGACTGACATACAAACACTCACATGTCCATGTGAGGTGTTGTCACAATATCCAATCTGAACCCAACCAAACAAATAAACAGAGCAAAAGCCCAGCCAAAAAGGATAACCGTGGCAAATCTTTGGGATTTCGCATTCAAGCATAACAAGAAGGGCAAATGTCTGCATGCTTTCCGAATTTCTATACATATGTGCATAAAAATATATTTAGGTGTACATATACATGTATATATGCATGTATGTACATACATATGTACATACATATGCGAATGCTCAGCCAGCCGAGCCAAACCAGCTCCGATACCCCAACAACAACAATCAGAGGAAAACAAATTTGTTTCAATCACCGCACACGGCCGAAAAATGGTTGCCTAAGCCATTGGACTAAGTAAACAAAGCTGAGGAATCACTCTCATACCCTACTTCACTACCCAGTCCCTGCCCCTTACACTCAGAAAAACATATATGCCCTCGAGCTTAGAAAATCGACGTGAAACTCTTCGCAAATTTATGAGAAACAATTTCCAACTTCTTAAAACAAATTTCTTAAAAGAAGACGAAGAATAACAATATCAGAATAGCAATTAATGTTTACTTCACAAAATACCGGGGAATATAACGGTATTTGAAATTTAAGATAAATATAATTTTAATACACTTAAGGGAGAACCTACATGTTTTGACGATTAATTTAAATCGAATGAAAATACTTTCATGCTTTTTGTTTCAGTGTACTCAGTATATGTAATGTTTGTGTATCTCTGTATTTCTTCATTTTGTGCTTGCAGGACATACCGTTACATGTTGCCATGATATCGCACATTCTGATTGCCTGGGATCGCATGCGCTGGCTAAACGATCCGCTCAAGGGCCGCATACCCGGCTTCGTCTGCTGCTGTGCCACCTGGCTAACTGGCATGGTGATTGCGCTCCCCTATCCCATATATACGATTTACGTGGAGCTCGGGGTGAGTCATTAACGAGAGCGGGTGGAGGCTCAATGGGTTTTTGCTTTATTAAAAATTACGCGATACAAAGTGTTCGTATCTCTGTGTGTGTGAGGATATTTGAATGTGTGTGCTTTGTACCTGCCTAGATCAAAGTGAATTCAGCAGACCGTTAAAGCATTGAGCTGTGCTATTTGACGGTCGACAGTCATAGAGGGCGACAAACTCTTTATGCTTCTAATACACTTCATGAAATTTATCAACATATTGAAAGTACTAGAAACAAATTCGCCTCAAAATGTGCTGTTAACTTAAAGACAAAGAAATATAGTATTTATTAGCTTTTATTTTTATTATAATATTCAAATTTATATATTTTTAGTTAGCTATTCTATTTAATTTTTTTTTTTTGCTTACAGCTTTTGGTTACAAATATATTACCCTTTCTGATGCGATATATTCGATAATTCAAACTGCCAACTAAAATTTAAATGTCAGCAGAATAATTACAATAGTATATTATCTTCGGTGTACCCAAGACAGACGATATTCTTGTTCATTTTGGATGTTAGCTGAAATAAGCTTAACAAATGACGATTGGATCTTGTAATATGTGGAAAGCTTAAAATGTGTTTAAAATGTATACATCTACTAGAAGATATTTCCCGGCTTCTCGGGTGAAGTTTCTGAAGTCAGGGAAACTTGTTGCGTATTGAAAATGATTTTCAAGCTGATCGGATGTTAAACAAAAACATTGACTTAACGTCTTTGCCTCACTTTTCAAGCTTGGGAACGAATTTGCTGGGTTAGTGCAAGAGTTTTCGATATGTGTACTGAAACCAAGCTAGACGCATTAAATTTCGGTTCGCGGAATAGTTCTGTGGTTCAGTGTGTCTCATGTGGTTAGGTAATTCGTAAACCAACGCATTTTCGTTTCGTTAGCGTTCATGGAAAAACTTGGCAAATTTACAGCATTGTGTGAAAAAATCCCAACGGCCTGATTAGCGACTGAAAACTGGCAAATTGGCAAGCTGCTGCTTCTCATTGCGAAGCGTCTGACAATGTTCAGCTGACTCATAAAGGGTGAAGGGTTGTCAGGCTGAGGGGGTCGGGGGTTGGGTTTTTGATCTGCTGGTGTGTGTGGGCCAATTTGAAACTCGTTAACATTGTCAAATATCAACTGTGCTTGCATCTTGCTGCCAAAATATTTGCAACATGGGCTCTTAAAGTGAGCCCACGGCAACGACAACACACATAGTACTTGTACATATATATTTATGGGCCATAAAGTGTAACAACTTTTTGATACACTCAACGTGTTCTTGCTCTCTTGCTGTCCCAGATTCCCTTCTCGCTTTCGTGATGGTTGTTGTTGTGTGTCTGCTGGCTTGCTATCGAAAATAGTCAAAAGCAACTGCACCACTGCATTTTAAATACCCTGCAATTGTAAAACGTATGTTGAAATACGATACACTGTGACAAAACCAATATGCTACTCCCTGATCAGTAAACACACAGTCATATCGCACTTTAAATTGCATACGATCTGAGACTGGTGACTGAGCCAGCACTTAATTTGTATAATGCACAGTATTACGAGTGGGAACCTGTTTTGGAATACTTAGGAGCTGGAGACTTTAAGTTATATTATTGAACGAAAAATAAATATCACCATTATTTCTTAAATATCCATAATGGCCTTAATTATTTAGTAAATCTGACAGAAAGTCATTATTATATGAGCTTTTGGAAAAAATTTAATAAACAGTCAATAAAGTTTAATTATAGTTTGATAATAAAGCTTATAAATTTGATATTACCTGAATTGGGTTACTTGCGACCTGAGTACCAGTTTTTGAATCAAGAGAATTATTTGCCGTTGTTATTTCACTCTGATGTTAGTTTAGCAAATTAACGGTTCTTATAACGTTTGAACTGCTAAAAGATTCCATAACAACTGACTTGAAAATTGTACAATTAAGGGCATTTTTTTAAGTTTCATTCGGTCGTCATAACATTTTTTTTATAATAAAATTGGCTTTTTACGCTCTTTAATAAAAATTGACAATTTTGATTTTCATGTATAGTCGTAGCCGACTTTAAATATATTTAGGGCTGCCCGCCAATATTACTAATCTTCTTATTGTCATTAAGCAAATTTTATAATATGTTGTTAAATTAATTATTTAGCACGAATAAAAGTGCCAAGCAAAGGGTATATCATTTATCATTTCATGTCAGCTAATAATGCGATGCGAATGAGAGAATTAGGACTTGATTTTGCTGGTCTAAATTTGCCAGCTATTTGAGCTGTAGAGCTAGCATTAGGAGCATAGAATGCCAAGCCCTTAAGTACTACTAATTATCTACGGGTGCGTTGTTTGTTGTTGCCAAACGCTTCCGACAGCCAATACATCATTTTTTATTGGGTTAGTTGCTACGAGCATTTATATGCGATATTTATGAAGCATGGGCTGTATGATTATAAGTTTCAGGCGACGCCAAACGTTAATTTGAATAATTTATATGGCAATTCAGTGAATTTTTAGGACTCGTAAAACTGACAAGATGATAGCAACAAGTGACACACACAGAGATGATTATCAATATGATGATGATACTGCTACTTGTAATAATAATAAAAATGATAATTGCGATGATTTATAATATTTATGCCTAAAAGTCGATTATCATCAAGCGCTTATGCGTGTGTGTGTCTGAGTCTGAGTCTGAGTCTGAGTCTCTGTGTGTATGTGTGTGTATGTGTGTGTATGTGCGTACTTATAAGCCAGTCAAACTCAATCAGTCGTCAATAATTTCATTATTTTAATATATGTATATATAAGCTCAATGCGAAGGCACTACTAGGAGTCCAAACAGAAATATACACAGACAGAAACCATTCACCTAGTTCCCCCATTGTCACCCTCCCACGGGCCCTGGTAAAGGGCTTATTATCTTGTTTGGGTTCGCCTTTTGTGCAATTTATGAATATTTTACTTATACGTTATGGCCAAATTGCCGCTGAAGAGGGTAGAAGTGCTGTGCTATTTGGCTTGATATTTTGCTATTTGGGTTCAACAAATTGCTTTGACATACGCACCCAGGCACAAGCCCACACACACACACATACACACACACACACACACACACACACACACACACACATGTACGTGTGTGTGAGCTTTGATTCGTCATGTGTCAATGAAGTTCCTGAAATCTCTAGCATTCCTTTGTGTGATTAACAATGGACGGTCGAAAATCACTTTGATATCCATTTTGATGTGTTTGATGTGAATGTGCGACAGCTAGTTGGTAAAAAATTAGCAACAAAATTAGCTATGTTTGAGAACTTGTTTGAAATAATTGAAAAGTTTCTGGAAAATAAGTGTTGTATTTCTATAAGCACGTTCTTAGTTGTTTCGATTTGCTTAAACGTTAAATTCATTTCTCTTGTATTAATGAATTCGTGACTTGCTTTCGAAAACGTTCTGTCGATTTGCCGGTAATTTTTGTTGGCCCAGATAACAGTTTTATGTGCTCTTGTTTATCGTGGCAAAATAGCATACAAGGACTGCGTAGTAAGCTGCAGATTTAGTTACGGGTTTGGGCATTGTGGCACGACGATTTTAGCGGATGAACAACTTTTGTTTATCGTTGTCAAAACGTGCCAAAAAGTATTTTTTTTGTGTCAAAAACAAAACAAAAAAAAATATATCTTAAATTGAAAATGTTGTATATTTTTATTGGAGTCGCATGTTGTGCAATGAAAATGTCAACGTTGATACAAATTACCTTGTAAGAGTGCTCCATCAGTCAGCTCGTGATACCCCGTACCCTGATATTCTGTACCCATCATAAATTATACGTCTTAGATATTCAAGTTTATAAAATGTGCGTAAAGCCATGTACAGCCATATGTGTATGTATACATTTTGTAAATGGATATGCTTTCTGCCTTTGTTATGCCCATTTTGATCAATTTTTAATGGATTCAGGGCATAAAAAATAAATCCTTTTTCCTACATCAAGTCCAATCTGTCATTCGCTTAAATGGCGTTTTCCCCCTTTTTTTCTTATTTGGTTTTTTCATTTGCATCTTGCCACTGAGCTGTCAGGGGGTGTCGACCGCAGTCAGTCAACTAACTCAGTTAACTAATTACAAGTTATATACAGATAAAAATGAGATTAAAGGATTTATAACTGGCTTAGCTAAAAGTTTCTGTATGCCCTGGATTCTAGTCTTCATTTTCGGCAAATGAAATTCAAAGGGCTCAAATATGCATGCTGTATGCAGAGTTGTGCCAATCCTGACAGTCCTGCCACTCCTGGCCACACCCATGACCAGCCAAGGCCCACAACAATGTTTCCACAGTTTATTTATGTTCACCACGTTGCTGCTGTTGTTGCCAGTGCCGTTGCCGTTGCTGTTGCTGTTGATGTTGATGTTATTTGTGGTTGTAGTAGAGCAACGTCTTGTTGCGAATATCCGCTTACTCGCGTTGACTTTGGCATGAAGCCCTTCCTAATCCTGGGGGCATCACCAACGCTGACTGCTTTGACTGGCCCAGCTCTGCACCCGCCCTCGTGATCAGCCACTGAGCTTTCCCGGATATACGCTTGGAAAACGAAATTATGCTACTGGCTACGACCTATGAAAATACAAGTGACTTCTCGCAAAAATTAAATGCCTAAAGTAATCGTAAACAGACTAGGGGTTTGGCATTAGCTATAGCGAGGCAGGGGATGGGGCGGTTACAATGGGTGCGAGTGCTATTCACAAATTCTTATACCCCTAAATGATTGTGCTAGGGTTCATCGGGCAACATTTAACAATGTGTAGTAAATTGTTAGGCGGATCAGAGGAATGCAAATGTATATATATATAAATATATATATATATTATACACATATGTTATATGTCTTAAGCTTAACTTAACTCCTATTCATCGTTCCGGAGAGAGACACATTTTAGAAGTTGTGTTAGACCCCATTATAATATATGTTGGAACATTTGTTTACTCAAAAATTGTCTTTAGAGGTTTTTAAGGATATTTATGCATCTTGCTCCCATTGAAATAGTCATAATCGGATTTTGAGATATTTTTTGTTTTAAGCGAAAAGAAGAATAACTAAAACTGACAAAAAATTAATTTTTGTGTGAGCTTAATGAAAAATTCTAATAAAAAGGCATGCAATTGGGATTGTTATAGGATAGCATATAATTGCGATCTTCCCTAAATTAAACACCATGAATGAAACTAAAGCGAACTGTTTGATCAGTCGTATATATTCAAAATGAATGAATTTGAATTCAATAACAATATTGTTTGGCGTTAGAAAGGTTTTGGAATGTTTTTCTTTTTTTGTTTAATTTAATAATAAAAGTTTGCTTAGATTTCTTTCATGTCTTATTTAAAAAAGTTACAAAAGTTAGTTTATTTTGTGGCTGCAGCATATTAGTTCTACTTGTGTAGTTATGTCTACTCTTCATATATAAAGTGACTAGACCGGTGATATTTTGTAAGCAGTGTAGCCAATTAGTGTATTAAAAGAAAATATTTTAATTTGACAAGTTATTTTGGATTCATACTTTGAGATTGTTTTTGTATGAGCACCAAAAAGCAATTCGAGTGTTTCTGTCGCAGCCAGAACGGCAAATGCAATAACTGTTTAATTGGTATTCTGTTACGGGCCACATATAACAAATTTTCCAAACGTAACACTCACATTTGATCTATTAAATGCGACTTCAGCCCGTACAGGAAATGGAAGTGCCTCGTAGTCGCAGTAGGACAGGAACATTTTGTTTTTTTATATTGGGCATCATTATTGTTATTATGATGATTGTAACTTTGTTAGCCGACCTCATATTCTAGCCCTGGGTAAGTGGGTATGTCCAGGCCATATTAAATTGCTATTTAGTAGGCGGACCAAACAACCCATGCAAATTGTTGTTCAAGCTGTGGGAATTTCGACCACATGGCGAAACATGGAACATGTGTGCTATATTTCATGTGAGCAACTAGACAATACCCTATACTCACCATAGGCAATACTTGTGTGTCTTTCCTCCAAAACCTTAATATTTTCACTATTAAGACTTCAGAGCTTTAAATTAGATAAGATTCGAATATTGATTAAATCTAATAGGTTAATATTTCAACGAAGATTGTAGCTTCGAAACATTTTTCTCACACCGCTTGTTAGGGACTTACATGGCATATTAATGTGCTACCTCTTATACTCTGATACCGAAAGTATCATTGTATATTGCTTTTGCGCAATGTCCCTCATGCTGTCTCTCTGTCTGTACGAACGCAACTTTTTTCGACACCCTTAGATATAGACACTTGACACTTGGAACATTTATTTAAAGTGCAACGTCCACGCACATCGATAAAGCCACATATCTGCCACAGTCTTAAGGTTACAAACACCAAATTCGGTTGGTAGGTTGCTGGCAATATCCTTCAAAGATCAGCATATGCCACGCCCACCATCGCCCCAGGCTCCCATTCCATAAATGACAATATCTTTTAGAGTTTTTAAGTTACAGGCATCAAATTTTGTGGGTTAATTACTGGTCGCCTTGAAGAATCGATAAAAAATTTAAATTGCTTCGCCCACACCTGCGCCCATAATAGCCAAAGTCGATATTTCGGAAAGTGTAAGTCGATAAGTCCGCATATCACCCATAATTTTAAAGATGGAGCAACGAAACTTGGAAGGTAACTTGCTGGTAACCTCCTTCAGAGATCGGCATATATATATTCACGCGCACACACCCGCCGCCCCCAGGAACTTCGACCCTGGAAATTTAATATGCTCATAAAAGATCGATAAAAAATTTGATAACCACGCCCACTCAATAAAACTGTATATCTCCAAACTTGGAAGGAAGGTTACTAGGGAACTTACCTATGGCATCAAAGTATTTCGTAGTCGGCTACGCCCGACTGCAACGTTCTTACTTGTTCTATCTCTTTTAATTGACATATTTATAATATTGAAAATAAGAAATTTAGTTATTTTGAAGATATTCAGTATATAGGTGGAACTCATTATAATACTACACATAGATAGGCACAATGCAAATAAGCACCGTTCCGGCGTTTCATCAGAAAAAGTTTATCCAGTGTATTGTCAATGCCAGGAAGCCATTGAATGTGTTTTTTCTTTTTGCTAATTCATGTCATTTTTTATTCAACAAATAAAAAATGTATCTCTTTGATGTTATGCCAGCACACTTTATTAAAAAGACCTGAAGGAATATTTGTGTATAGTTTAAAGTAAGTAATGTGAACATAAATGATGTACCTTATCGTTAAATTAGAAATGTATGCACATGGGTTATGCGCCAACTTCCTTTGCAAGGACACATCTACAGTGGGGGGAAATGTTAAGCATACTTAGATGAGACATATATCAGCTGGAGTTTGATAGTTATACAGTGAACCCAATGAAAGTTTGTAAAAAGGGTATATGGGTCTGTGCAATAGTGTGCAACAGGAAGAAGGAAGTATCGCCGTCGATATAGCCATATCCGTCCGTATGTATAGACACGCAGCTGTCAAAGACTACAAAATCTATAGACTTCAAATTTGGAATATTAGTTCTCGTCTACCTTGGGTAGATAAAGTTTGTTTATTTTTATATATAATTGCCTTCGTTTATTGAATATCTATTCATTTCGATTTCCAATGGACAGACTTAATCAAAATCGGATAAGAAACACCTAAGTTATAGTCAAAAACGTATTCTCATACTGATCTCTTTTTTTTTTTTAGCAGGTAAAAGCATTTTTATAGATATGCGTTCAGTTTAGCCTCGGCTTGTGAATAAGAAAATGCGCACTGTGGTTGTGCCTGCCATAAGATATCAAGTAATTCACGCAAATTTCTTAGATGGAAATTTTACATTGAAAATAAATTGTATAAAACAGCTGGATTCAGGGTATATCATAGTCGACCTCATTCAAATGTTTCGCTGGAGTTGTTGTAGCTGTTTGCCATTGTTGGATAAAAGCGAATTGCTCTCAGTAGTGCAGCTGCAGTAAAGTGCTTGTTGATTTGTTGCAGAAGATATGATTCGAAATTTATTTGAGATTTCGTTTGACTTTTGTTGTGAGTAGTCCATGCCACCTACTTTGAGGTATGCTTGTGTAGAACTTGTAGTTTCGATTTTTTTTTCTTCGCTATGCAACGTTATTTCAATGGCTCCGCATCTTAGGGAATTGTGCGACAATTGCAAACAAAATATTCACTGATTTCTGGCTCCACTATTCAACTGCATATACTCCAGATGAGAACATTGACATATTTCATATTAATATAGATTTGGAATTCTAACCTCCTGGCCGCTTTTACAAATTTACACTTATTCGGTTTGTTTCATATTTAGAATTTTCATCAGTATAAACAATATATATGTTGAGTTGCATGTATAAGTCTGCTCTGCTATTGACAGGGCCAATAAAATTGATTGTGTGGTTGTCATAGTTTTTGTATATCCATAAGCTGTCCATTAAGCTATTATAAATGATCAAAATCGAATCGAAATTACTAACCATATTGATTTTACAAATATTATGTATATTTAGCTATTCTAATTTCAGAGAAATATTTTTTTACCCAGCAAATCAGTTGGTTGAGAGTAAATGCACTCGCAATGTGTACGAGTATGTGTGTGCTCGTGGCGGCATCGTCTATGCGTACCTTAATATCGCTTCTGACCACTTCACCCGAATTTACGATGTTTCAACGTCCTGGAAATTTAATGTGCCGTTGCTGCTTGCTCAAGTGGTTGGTTCAGCTGATGCCTTTGTTGCTGCTTACCTTATAGGCATACTCTGTAAGCGGCTTATTGTTGTAAACCACTTCTTGCTCTTGTTGGGGTTTATTGTCTGTTTTTCGTGTTTTGAACGGGTTTCGAACAGTATATCCCATATCCTATGTACACATAACAAACGAATTACGAACTGTGCAATGCATTTGTAATCAAATTCCATTCAACAAATGGTTAGCCATATCATGATTATTCATGCCAGCATAAAATGCTTCCCTTTTAACATATTACTGCAGTATATATGACATAAACAAAATGTTCTGACATATTTTAGGTGTATAATGATTAACTTAAAAATTAACTTAATCAGTCACTCAGGTCATAGAACTTTATATATACATATATGTGTATAAAATATTGATATAGATAATTTAAATACTTAATTCCGGACGAAACTTAATATGAATATGTATTTGTATTTGCGCTGAGTATTAGAATAACATTACCAGGTCATATACAAATGTAGGCAACTTTCAGACTAAGACCAGTCCGAAGGATAGAAAATGAGACACCATCATATTCGTATATATGAATTCTATACATGCTGCCCACGTATCATTCATTCACTCATTCACTATACATACATGTATGCTTTGTAGTCTGCCGGCAGCTCAAAGTCCCAGAGACGAAGCTCTTCTGCATTTTGCCCATCGTTCGCCTGACTGCCTATCGAATGCCAAGGGGTCCGGGCCGAATTGCAAGCAGACAAGTTACAAGATACAGAGACAAAAATACAAATATACAAAACAGCTTCAAGTGCCAAACACTTTTAACAAATGTACTCGTATTCAGAAATTGTATAGCAAACAGTTACACACACACACACACACACACGTACAAACGCACTCACATTGGCCAAAAGGTTTTTGCCGTCTCTTGTTGCCATTGTTAACAGCTCTAAAAAATCAACCACTTGTTGTTGTTGCTACTGTTATTGCTACTTTTACTGCTGCCGTTGTTGCTGTTCTTATGTATGCTGGTGCTGTTTGCAACTGCTACTCGTTGTCATGCAAATAAGCATAAAATATTAATATCATCTACTTTTACAGCTAACAATTTACAAAATATAACAAAAACAATAAAAAACTAAAATATTTGTTGTCAAATGAAAACAAATGAGGTTTGCAAATTGGAAGACAAGAACATGAAATGTAGGAAATCAATATAAATACGCCTTAATATCAGACAGGGGAGACAAAAATGTACAATATTTCAGTTAATAAAACTTCTACCTATAACGATAGTTATGCTCTTCGTTATATTCATTAATTTGGCTCGATTTTATGTTTAGAAGTTTCAATGCTTCTGGGATTTATCACTAATAATGAATATTTCCCCTATAGAATTTCAAACATTATTGGAATCTAGTTTCGCTGTCATATCTATAATTCAAAGAGAACATTATTCGATAAATGATTTGTTGTGAAGCACATATTAGCAAAAATTGTAGTAACATATTATAGATACAATGCTGTTACACTTGCTTTAATATCACTCAATGCAATTTCGCAAGATATCGCGTAATATTCATTCCTATGAATCTGAAGAAAGTCTATTAATTTTCGTCTGTCATAGATAGATAGACACTTGCAGACACCAAACATAATGAAAAGGTCGCTGATTACTGGACATTCGTTTTCGTATATGCCTTAAAATAAGATTTAAATAGCATTGACTTCAATTTCCATCTTCTTGGGCATCGAGGCCTCCATAGCCTAGCCTCAAATACGATCCAAAAATCATTTTATTTTCTTTGAGTTAGTTTTCGCGCATTTCTGTGGAACTGTTTTCAAATTGGGTCTGATGAAATTATTATGACGATTCAGCTGGATCTTTCTGGAATCAAAGTCGAGTCACTTACATTTTTAAAGGCTATGTCAGTAGTGTGTGTGGGTATGTGTTGGAGTGTGTTTCTGTTTACTTTGCTTCTTAGTTTGTGTTTTTTGTGCACTTTACGACTTTAATTATGTAAGTACATAATTGTGTTATTATCATAAGCGTACGGACACAGTCCTGGTCAGGTTCCGTGTGCTTCTTATGCTCCACTGCCCCGTCATGTGTGTGTGTGTGTGTGTGTGTGTGGATGTATTGTGTTCTGTGTGATTTCAGGCCTGACCTTGTCTGGATGGTCTGCTTGGCAAGCATTTTACGGCCATTAAGCCCCTGCAGTGCCTTTTTTGGGTGACCACTGTTGTTATTGCTCTCGGGGTCGTTGGCGTTTTAATGTCACACCCTTCTACCGCTGGGTTCGCCCTTACTTACGTTGTAATCTGTGCCCATTCTGCTGGCATTGTTTTTCTTATTATAATTTAAATTATGAAATGCGCACTGATTTTAATTATGCATCGAAACATTTTCTGCGCTTCCTTCTTTTTTTTATTGTTATTATTATTAAACTTTAAAAGAAATTGGAAATTCTAAAAACGAAAGCCTTACGTTTTTCATGAGCTTCCTTGTTGCTATGGGCAATAATTTATTTGCTTATAATTAAAAAGAAAATTAATAACACATATGCCAAGGTCCCCATCCTGTCCCATTTGTAATACAATTTTTGACTTCAAACGACATTTAATTGAATTAAGGCTTTTAAATATTTAAAATGTTAATATTGCTTAGATCGTATATTCCTTTGGCAAAATTTCATTGCCTCCGGTGAGTGCGTTTTTCTTCTTCAATTCATTTATGTGTGTATGTGTGGTTATGGGTGTGGGTGTGGTTGTGTGAAGACAGTGGCTTTCCATGAGGCTAAAAGTTAGCTAAAAAGAGATTGACATAATTGTGCTATATACACGAATCTTAAAACTTGTTTTTAATAAGTCTTAGGTTGTAAATTTCATTTGAATCTATTGAAATAAGCGAAGAATACCTTAGTATTAGAAATGCTTTGATATATATATATTATTTTTATCGTATTTATCGTAACATGTTTTGAACGCGAAAAGCTCCAATGAAATATCGATGTTTGAAAATAAAATATCAATGGTTTTATTTTTGCTATGCAAATGGTTACACCTTCTGGGAGGCTAATCTTATATCAACTCATTTATTTAAAATGTGCTTTCCTGGTGGTCATCAGCGAAATGAGGACACCATTGGGCGCACTCGTTTTAGCTTATATTAAATTATTATTAAGTGCTTTTTATTTTTAGTTTTCAACAGACACAAACAAGCTTACATACACAAACACACAGACACAGTCCGCTCTTCGCTCCTCTGATATCCTGTGATATCCTTTGGCAACAATTCGTCAATGTCAAAATTACGACAGTGGGCACGATTATGCTTACGAGTACTTTTGCGCCTGCTGTTGCAATTTGTTGTCTGTGCCAACCAACGTCCCCATCCCCATACCCATCCCTATTTCCACCCAACATGTTCCTAGTCACATCAGCAACTCCGAAGCCATACCATTTTCCTACTTATCTCCATTCGCTTGTTCTCTTGGCTCTGTATCTGGCTCTAGCTTTGCGGCTGGAATCTGTGGAATGTTACCTCGGTTGCTCGCCCCTAGATGTTTGCCCGCTTGTTGCTTGCTTTTGGCATGATGGAAATAAATTGTTATTAATGCGCTTGCTTCATACAACGCTTTTGGCCTTAGTCTCTCTTTCAGTTCAGTTTTCGCTATACTCAATGAATTATTTGAAACACGCGCTAAATTCTAAATGGCTTTGTATGTATCTGTGTGAATGTGTGTGTGGATATGGGTGTGGCGCAAAGCTCAAATAATGTGCGGCAATTTAATGTGGCTGCCACTTGTTGAAGAGGACACGACGCGTCCATAAACTGTTTACGGCTGCCGTCAAATTGAATTGTGGCAAGCATACGCAGCAAATCAATTGCACTGCTTGAGCCCAAAATAATCATAACTCGACTCAATTGACGACGAAATGCCAAATGGGGTGCACCACAGATTCGTTATGGCCGCACAACGCCCACTTCCTTCCACCCCACCCCTCTCACAGTCTACATCATTCCCGCTGTTAAGCGATGGGCGTGAGAAAGCTTAAAAGCCGAACGGAAACAGTCACAGACGGTGCACAGTAAACTCAGTAAAAAGAAATACGAAAACAAAAAGTAAATAAAGATGAGAAAGAAAAAAACAAAAAGAAGTATTCGCATGATGAAAAAGTTTAGCAAATCAGAGAATACTTGGGAAAATGTATGAATCCTTGAAGCGTAGTTCACATAAAATTGTGTTTAAATATGATATGACATAGAATTGATATATATATATATACATATACATATATATTTATATCAATTATTTCATTATTTCAATTCTATATCATATTATATTCTATTTCTAAATTCATGAGATTTCCTCGAAGACAATTTACAGTTGAACTTAAAGCTATTTCTCAAAATTGATACAGATCTCTATAATCTCTATAATAAGCTCCGAAGAATCGAATTCAACCCGAATGGGTAAACTAAATGTATTCAAATACTAAAGGAACCCATTGGCAAAAATGCGTTTATAGATTAATTGACTTGAAGGTAAATAAGCGAAACCTGAAAGTTATTTTTGGTCACACAGATGACCTGGCCATCATTCATCATGTCTAGATGGAGGCTTATCATATCAACATCTTCTACACAGGCTGCCAAGCGCCACAATACAGTTGTGATGACATTGTCCCACGGTCTGTCTGAGACTGTGCGGGGTATCAAACAGATGCCCGCAAGACTCGTTAAATTGCGTACAGCTTCCGTTTCGTTCCCAATCCCAATTCCGTTCCCGTTCCCATTTAAGTTGCCATGGATGTAGCCGTTATGGTTCCCCTAAACATTACAGTAACCGTAACCGTACTCGTAACGTTGGGCGTGGTCCGTAGGCGTCTCGCTTGGCCGCAACCGCAACTCTAATAAAATCGCAGAATGTCTCGTTTAAGGCATCATCCTCATCTTCATCCTAATTCTTGTCATCATTTTCATCGTCATCGTCGCTATCACTGTCAATGTCACCGTTGTTGTTGTTGTTGTCGTTGATGTTGTCCTTTATTTGCATTTTGCTGTGTGGTGGCGAGGGAATTCAAAACAGATTTCTTAGCCAGATTGTACAGCGCTAACAGTTCATTACCCAAATGACGGCTGTGGGCAGGCGGAATAGGGAGTCATGTTCTAGGGTTGGGCATCGAATTCTCGGGGCAGCACTGATTCCACTGAAAAAGGTTTCGCTGTACATTTTGTTGCTAGGCCTCGCCAGGCCAGGCCAGGCCAAAAACTTTTGCTTATTTTTCTTATGCATATTGCTCGTAGTTTACTTAATGTAATTTTCGTTCTTTAAAACTTTGGCAAAACTTTTTCAGCCAGTTCAGCACCCCACCCCCGACCCGCAGCCGTACTTATTTATTCTAGTTGGGAGGTGCCTTCTGTTATTCAGGGAACTGGAGAAACTTTTAAAATAGTTGCTCACACAAAATCATTTTCAAGTGCCCTACTATTTAATGATGTGTGTGCACATGTATGTGTGTGTGTGTGTGTGTGTCTGTGTATTTGAGTGTGTGTGTGCACTAAACATATGCAGAGCATATCAAAAGTTGAAGAAAGTGCCAAGTTGCTAAGCAAAATAAATTTGTTAACGAGAAACGGTCGAGGACTGCTTGACGTCTTCACAGTCCAATCCCTGTTGCAAATAATGTCTGATGCCAGTCGACAAAGCTCAGGTGGCCACTCTGAGGAATAATCACGTAAATCGGTAACGATACGACGAACACAAACGCTTGAGTACGTAAACATATCAAATCAACTGAAGCTCCACCAACCTGAAGTGTGGCCACCTGGGTGGACTCGACTCAACTGAACTGAACCAATCCGTCTATTGTAATTCTGTAGGCCAGATTAACTGTATTTATATATGTGTGTTGCACTCATTCGGGCTGCAAGAGCACAAAAGACGCTTAAAATTTCAAAACTATTTCTATTCAATATCAATAAATTGCTGGCCAGAGATACTCAGAACAATTGCAAAGCTTATCAAATTCATATATTGTCTTAAAATTCATAAGGATTAGTTTCAAGAACAAGCTGAAAGCAATTAATTGCGAATGAACATTTATTCAGTTTAGGCAAAGTTTGCAGTTGAACTTACTCTAGACTAAACCCCTCAATCCCAACCAAAATTTGTGATTTATTTTATGTTTGTGTATTTGTTGTTGTAGTATTTCGATGAACATGACTCATAAAAATACTAAAACAACTGACCAAAGCGTCAAACACTAACGTTCTAACAAATACAAGTCTAGTATCTTAATATCTTTGTGTGCCGGACTTGTGGACTTCAATAATAAATAAAAATTGACATTTCCATTATCAAAGCAATATTATAATTTATTTTATGCCTTATGTTTAGCCCAATATTTCAAATTTATCAGATGGTTCGTTTAGGCGTTTGTCAACCTGTAAGGTTGACACACATAGGCCATGCTTGGCCCATTGTGGCAGCGTTTGGGATTTGACTCGGATTTCTCTGGCACCCATGTGAACTGGGATCCAGCCCGTTGCGTTTATAAAGTTCGCAATCTTGGCTGGTCCAACTGGTTTGCCAACTTTGACAGATGGCTAGTGCAACGCGACCTTCTAGATCTATTGTGCCCCCTTCTGAGCCTATAGCTCTTCCATCAGCCCCAACTCCCTTACGAACGTGAGGATCTTTGTTTGGTTGAGGTGATCTATGTCTCCGAAATTTAAAACATGCATTCCTAGGTCGCTGCGTCTTCTTCTAGTTAAGGCGACACATTCTGCTAGGATGTGCATCGAGGATTCCTCCTCTGTTTCACAAAACCTGCAAAGATCGCTACTATATATCCCTAGTTTAGTTAGGTGACTTCTTATTCTACAGAGTCCTGTCCATAGACCGGTAAGTATCCTTCGACTGTTCTTTTTCATGGCTAACTTGCTTAAATCGTTTAAGAATATAACCACTTAGGAGACATCTGGCTTGTCGGAGTCCCACTGCCTCTGACCAGCTCTGTTGCCTGTTTTGCTCTGCTCTGTTTTGTGTCATTAGACCTGCGTATATTTATTCTCTTCTTTGATGTTGAGCTTACAGGTAGGGAGAAGAATTTATATACTTTCCTTATTTGTGTGGCTAGCTCATTAGTCTTGCAGTTGCCTTTAATGTTTTATGTCTGGCCAGGCACCCAAATTAGGCTGATAACATGCTGCTTAGCCACCTTGCGCAGAGATTTGCAACAGCTTGTTACTGACTTCGAATTTGTTGATATCGCGCTGATTGATTTGATTGCCGCTTGGCTATCAATATATATGTTAACATTACCTGAGCTGATTTCGAGCCTCGTTAGGCAATTAAGTGCTTCTCTTATGGCTAGTATTTCGGTCTGAAGAACGCTACAGTGTTTCCGAAGACTGAAAGATAGCTGTATATTGAGTTGCTCCGGGCAGATGCCTCCGCCTACACTGTTATCCAGCTTTAATCCAACTGTGAAGAAGCTTACGACAGCGGGTGGTCTGAGGATACCGTGGATCCATTCATCCTTTGGTGGAAGTACGTACGGAAGAGTGTATTAGGTTGTACTAGTGGCACAGTAATCTTTTTTTTAAGGATTCTTGTATTTCCATCTAGAATAGATGCATGACCTTTCTCCTGAGCAATCCAGACTAAGGGTTCCCTCAGGCCATGAATATTACATTTTCCATGCCTTGTCTTTGAAAACATGAAATATCCCAGAAGAAAAGCATCTGAGATGCATTGAACTTTGTTAAATTGCTTCTGAGTGGCTTTTAAGCAAGCCCACAATTTTATAACCCTATATAAAAAAAATTTTTATTTATATAGCCCTCGGAAAATTTTTGACTCCAACGAATGTCCTGCACGTGTATAAAGCGACCGTTGCCTGTCCAGTCTACTTTCCTATCCAGTGTCAGCGCCAGGAAGTTGGCGCTGTTACTGAATGAGAGCGTTATGTTTTTAGTCTGGGAGGAGAACAGGAGGCATTTTATAATTTCTTGTAAAGAGAACAAGATCGGTTTTTGTGTAATTTACGCCTAGCCCACATTTATCTGCCCAGAATGACAATACTTTTATTTACTTGTCATTAGGTTACATAGGTTCTGGGAGTACTTTCCTATAAAGATAACAACAGTGTGGCAACCTTTCTCCATGTCCCGCAGCAGTCTGTTTACTGGTATGTTGCATAGGAGGGGAGACAGGACGCGCCTTTGAGGCGTTCGTCTGCTGACATACCTGGAGAGAGTTGACGATCCAAGTGTAGATTTCACAGTCCTGCAAGTAAGCAGTTTATCACTCTCAAGTCAATTTTCAGTTCCAACAGAGCTCCAGTTATCGCCTGTGGAATGACGTTGTGAAAAGCAGCTTCCATGTCTTAGAAAGCTATCAGGGAATACTCTTTACTCGAGATTTTTCATTTATGTTGACCACGAGATGGTAGCTGAATCGGTAGAACTGCCCTTCCAGTAGGCATGTTAGGACCCAGAGATAAGTTTAGAGTCAATCGAATTTGTGAGGTGGAGACTAATGAGTCGTTCTTATATTATTAACATAAAATATGATAGACTGATGGAGCTAACGTCTTTAGAACTGGTATGTGATGATTTGGTCTTTTACGATATGATAGTGATAGTTGACTGAAGCCAAAAGGGTGGGATTTGGTCAGTCGTAAGAAATTTCTTCAAAATTTCATGTAGTAGTTCATGTAGATGTTGTGTCCGCCTTTTGTAGTTGGGCGGACGTATTTTATCGTTACCTGAAGACTTAAACGGCTTTTTTGTGTTCCACCGAACTAGACATTGAAAATAGACTTGAGGTGTTTACCATGGTGGTTATTTTTTGGGCAGGAGCCTACTAATGGTACAATCTTTTGTAGGCTTAAAGATAAACTTACATTCCCTTGTGAGTGTCTGTGAGATAACAGAGATGAGCGAAAGTATTTGGTCCTTTCGTAGGGTGTTCCTTAAGGGATCGATCTAGTTTTTGTTTAAGCTCAAATTCAATGTACCTGTGATCAGAGAAGGAGTGGTCGTCAGACACAAGGGTCAGGTCTGTGACCGCTTTCCGATTTTTAACGACCAAAGTAGAATAATTTCTCGTATTACACATTCAGAAGTTAAAATGTTTCTTGTACTCTAGGACGACAGATTGTGTGATCTCGTCTGGTGTTGGCTCAGTACTATTGTGAGCCATATACGTTGAGAATAGCCCTATCGGGTTTAACTAGAGCTTCACGCATACTACTATTGTTTTTCCCCAGAATGCAAGCTCTTATTTTACCTTCGGTTTGAACTACCATGTCGCTTCCTGGCCGGCAAAACTTTCCTCCAATTACCCAAGGCTCTTGAACTAGCACTACGTCGACTCCACCACCAGCCAAGTGAAGCATTAGAGTAGTGAATGCTGCTACAGTGATGTATGTTAATCTGCAGAAGACGCAATGATATTTTTAGATCCCACTCTCAGCACCGTCTTGCTGCTGCCCTCCTCATCGGACAGTAGAAAATCGACCTCGTCTACTTCCTCGTCTACTTAGGCACCGGGTCAGCGCCGACGCATCAGACGTATAACCTGGCTCCAGCTCGTCGGATGCCTCTGACGAGGGATTCTGGTCGACTGGCTTGTTGGCAGAGTCTCCCAGGGCCGCCGAAACGGACGTTTACTCCATTATGGTGACAGAACTGAAGCCAAAGCTTCATTCAACTTTGGCCGCTTCAATCGGTGCAGAGATTTCTAATTCAGAACCACCACCACCTGATTCATCAGCCCTTGTATGGCCTCGATCTTGACCACATTCCAGTCATGGGTTGGGAAGGGTGAGTTGCATCTTTGCAACTTTTCAACACCTGGTCCGGTTCATTCAATGATGCCGGAATCCAGATGCTTGTCCGAGGTCTACTCGGAACTTCGCTGCAGCCTAGAGCGACCAGCTTAGCCGCAAGATAGCCCTCGCCAACCCCCGCCACGGCTGCCTTGTAAAGCTCCACGGAGCAGACATCTTCACACGCAATGACTTTCCTGGTACCAACATCCTTGCAGTAGATGCAATACTCTCGAAAAGGTTTTATTACATTTATACAAGTAGCAGCAAAAAAGCAAAAGTAAATCAATATGTTGTATATTTACATAATATTCGTAGCTTTTGCTTGCACCACATAATGCTTTGAAAGTACACTCGACGTATACGTAATCCGTGGACCAATACCAACCCGCTTGCGTTCGAGTAATTTGAGAACTTTTCCATTAAGGTTCAGATAAGAAACATTCTTGCCATCAATTCTTATGTCTACTCGCAATGTAATATATAAATATATTTTTTTTCTTGTGCACAGCTGAGACGCATGTGTGTTATCATTTGGGCCATTACGGCAATAAGTCTGTATCCATAAATTCATTTCCGGCTTCTGGTTTTTCCCACCCCCATCCTTCTACCACACGACGCCCATATGCATACTTGAATGTGTATGTGTAATTACAATTACGCAAAATGCGACAACAAGCCAATGGCATGGAGATCGACTCTAAGTGTGGGAGAATCTTATGGGTATAAACAATACAACTTTGGGTGGGCGAGAAGAAGCAGGAATAGCAATAGCAACAGAAACAGAAGCAGATATGGTGTTGGAGCGCAGTCATTGGTCACAAGCCACGACATCTGCCACAGCCAAGGCCAGGGCCAAAGTCCATGCCACAGTCAGGGCCATTGCCAGGGACATCGAGCAAATTGAACTTTTCGTGTGTACCAAACTTTAATGGAAATTTTATTCAATTATCTGGTTTTGAAACGGGAATCGATAATGTGTGACCGACCAAACAAAATTTCTGTGCAATTGCACAGGATACCCTGTAATCAGATCTGGCTAACTGTTACGTTAACTGCAATGGCCGAAGTACCAATTATGTTGAGCTGATTAAATGAGATTTATTTTCATTTAGCATGTTGATGTTGATGTATTTTCAAAAACTATTAGAGAATGGAAAGCTGCTAAAGCTTGTGAGAATTTCATCAGATGGATCAGTCGAGTAAACAGCATTCAAACTTGTTTTCGTGTACTATTTGAGGCAATTATAAAGTCAAATTTATAACCGTCATACGGCTTGATTAAATGCCTGGCGTTGACCTTTTGACTTGGCTCGAAATTTGTTTTTTATAATATGCGTAAGTGTGTTGATTGTGTATTTGTTGTCTATCCTTCATTTGCAGGTCTACATGCCGCAGCTGGATGGCATTGGTCTGTGCGTTGTCAATTTGATGGATGACATGCAAGAATATTCAAGGGGATTGTTTCTAATCATGTAGGTTCCGCATGTCGACGACAGTTGAACAATAGCTCGAGTCCGAAAATGTATTCTATCTGTTTGCTTTCAGGTACTGCGGTCCGGCCATTTTATTATCCTATCTGTATATACGTACCTCGCAGGAGCTGCGACCACCGGACGGACCCTTTGCGGTTATGATGTACGAGCATCGCGCTGATCTTCGCATGAGACAAAGGTGATAACTATACTAAACCTGCATAAAATCTTTCATAGTGACAAAAAATCTCAAATTTTCATTCAAAAAATTTCTATCCTAAGTAGTTTTAGTAGAAAATCAAAAACTTTTGCCAAATTTAAAAAAAAAAAAAAAATTTTTTTTTCTAATTTTATATTAGAAACGGAGATTATGAAGCCTCTCTTCAGATAACTTGAGAATTAGCAGTACATAATAATTATATTATATATGTATGTTTGTATAGTGATGGTTACAAAAACTAGCTCTTGGTTTCAACTGATTGACTGTTTTCAGGCCCTCTAACTATCAGAAATACAGATATCTCTTTATGTACAAAGCTAACAAAAGTATATCATTTTTAAATTATACGTAAAGGAAAGGAAAAAACGGCTAATAATTGCTGTCAATGTTTTACCTTTGGGCGTATTACATTAAGTTTAAATATTAAGGGATGGTCGGGCATTGGTAAAAATTGAGTTCATTACACACCTGGGTCGTTGGTCTTCGATTTGGGTTTCAATCCTGCAAGTCGTAACACTGCTAATTGCGCTGATTAATTTTGTGAACGGATTGAGATTGAGCTGGTTGAGTGCAAGCTTGTGTAAGGGGGAGAGGATATGGTAACTAGAGAGCCACTGGGCAACGTGACACCTGAGCAATCTTGCTTGCCCCGTTGCTAATGAGCTCAATTCCAACCCAATGGCAGTTTAATGACTTCGATTTCCTCGACAACTTTTTCTTTGCACATTTCTCTTGCTCACCTTTCGCTACTTGTCTTTCGTACCTTTTTTTCTCCTCCTTTCGTTTCGTTCTTGTTTGTAACTCCACAGGAACTCCTCGACAACATCTGCCGAGCCGCGCACGCACAGCGGCGGGGGCGTGGCTGGCCTGAGCAATGGACACGGCACCAGCACCCGCTCCTACGATCTGTACAGCGCCGAGCTGGACGTGAACCGTGAGAAGCGCAAGCAGCGCAACTTTGGCAGCATGGCCGCCACCCAGGTGGTCTGTCTGTGCCCTCTGATGATACTGAGATTCGCACGGCTTTCACTCGAGGAGACCTATGAGAATCAGAAGCATTTTGATTTTACCTACTTGATGTTTGTGTGGGTTGCATTTCTGCCCACAGTCATATTTCCTTGTATTTATGCCTCACAGATATTGCCAAGGTAAGTTTGCTATTTTACTGCGTTGCATTACAGTGTTCAATGATTTTGTTAGTTAGCATACGAGTAGTATCATCATTTGTTTGAGCATATGAATGGATTGGAATGTATTTTGTATTTTATATTTTAATGGAGTTGCCTAAGCGAAGATTCGTGCCAGACACGAATCTAATTTATTGCTTCACTGCATTCATTTTGTAAATACATTTCGTTTTTCTATACTTTTCTTTGGTTCTCTCTCACTTCTCTCTCTCAGGAATGAACAGGAGCGTCTGCGCGGCTATTTTCGATTGTCGGCCAAGCGGAAGATGAAGTCAAAGCGTCGCAGTGAGGACTGGCGTGACGATTCCATTGAAAAGGATGAGCCCACAAATACCACCAGCATTGTGGGCACTGGACAAACAGCGGCAAATGAGCCACCCAAGACGCTGTCCAAGGGGAACTTATCATCGTTGCGTCATGAGCGTGGTCAGGGTCACGGCTTAACTTCGACTGATCGGTATAGCGGTGCACCCTACAGGCAGAGCCAGTCCGGCAGCAAGGAGCGAGAGCGTGATAGGGATAGGGATAGAAATAGGGATAGGGATAGGGGGGAACGGGAACGGGATAGACAACGCAGTGGCAACACGAATAGTGGACGCGGCCCTGGCGATGCTGGCGTTGTTAATAATCTCGGCAAAAATATGCGTGGCAAGAAGCACGATGTGAAGATCAACATCATCTCGGATGGCGGGCATGCGACAAATGGATCGGGACGCAAGCAGCCAGCAAACAGCAGCAGCAACAACAGCAGCAGCCGCATCAAGACGCCCGGCACCGCTCACCCGCATCCAGCACAGGGTCTCGGTCGGCAACCGCACGGCAATCACGGTCATAATCGCCACCAGGCGGCAATGGAGTCAATGTCCGTTTCTAACAACTCAGTATCCAATTTGACAGGATCGACGTTCTGCAATGCAAACAACAGCTCGCTGCTGGATGATAGCGGTACCAGCAACTATGGCGATGGCGAAGAGAGCTCCGTGGTTAGCAGCAGGATGCATCCACCACAGCGCTGGCCCAACTCGACCGGTATGCGTCGCAAGGATGTCTCGTTCAGCGAATGCAGCAGCACCACCTTCTCCTCGAGCACACTAGACCGGGACTTGGAGATCATCGATCTGCTGGAGCGTGAGCGCAGCATGGACATACAGGAGATGATCCAACGCGAGCAAATCGGCGAAAAGGCGCGTCTGTCTGTCGGCGGCAGTGTTGGCCGCCAGCTACCCGATATTGGCAAGCTCTACGCGCAACGTTCTCCAAAAGCCAAACGAGACTCCGGCTGTGGGTATGATAAGACATCTCTAGCGCTGGTGATGCCCGGCAGTGACCCGCTCAGTATGTCGCTCTCCAGCAGCAGTCAGCCCACAGAGTACAGTCTGTGCTCCACGCTCCAGGATCATCAGCAACAGCAACAGCAGCAGCAGCATCAGCTGCAGTTGCAGGCACATCAGCAGCAGCAACTGGAGGATGATGAAGTGCCGCAGGATTTTTACGACAGATATACGCCCGGTAGCAGCAACAATTTGCCGCCAGCGACAAATGCCGCCGCGGTGCCAGCCACGGCCTCCGCTCAGCCCGTCCCCCCGCCTGCCTATCAGTATCAGTATAGCCGACGGCTAAGTCGCAAGAGCTCCGGCGCCGGATCGCATCATGCGGCTGGTGGTGGTGGCGTCGGCGGCATCTCCACGCGCGGCTCCAAGCGCGAAAGCTTCAACTCGCTCAACGGCACCGATCTGATTGCGGGCGCATTCTGTGAGCTGGATCCCACACAGCCGCTGAACAAGATGACCGGCCTCGATGTGCGGATGCGCCGCAGCAGCCCAAGAAACGCCAGCTTCAGCTCCAGCTCGGCACGCAGCTCAATGAAGTCGAGAGATTATGGACATGGGTCCACTCACTCGGCACACCCTGAACTCGACTTCAGGGAGAATATCTTCGCCGAGCTGTAAACGCTCCATGGCAAACCAAACCAGAAATTTAAGTCTCCCCAAATAAGCTCGGAATGCAGTCGCATTTTGTGTGTGTGTGTGTGTGTGTGTATGTGTGTGCATTTTTTTTTTCTTCTTTAAATAATAAGTATTTTTGCAGCTGTAACTTTTTCTACTTGTTAGCTTAGGAGTAGTCTGTAGTACAGGTGAAATGGGAGAGGGTGCTGTGAATGGGATGGAATATGTTTGTACTCTGATACCGAAGGTATAAAGGTATATTAGTCCAATGCAATGTCCGTAATGCTGTCTGTTTTTCGTCATCTTTAAAGCTAGAGCTTTTAAACTTTGAACACGTACTGTACATGTCTGCACCCTCGTCAAAAAAATGTTAAAATTGGGGTGCTGCGCCCACTAGGAGGCTAGGAAAACGATCAAATCGATAATCGCAAATCGAGCAAACCACATATCTTCCAAAAATTTTAAAGCTGCTATCAGCAAATAATATTGGTAGGTGGTGGCGGTGTCCTTAAAAGATCGGCATCGGCCACGACCACCACATAAAAATCGTAAATTGGTATATCTTCCGAAGTTTCTGAGTTATATCTATCAAATTAGGAAGGGCTGACTACGCCTACGCTGTTTTTTGCCGTCGGCTAGCTGGTAAGTTGAATTTGTATCAGAGTATTTCGCTGTCGGTGACACCCGACTGCAACGTTCTAACTTGTTTTTGTATTAAATTTTGTCTGGAGCGGCCAAATGTGAGCTGCAAGTTTTGTACGAGAATTTTTAACTGCTTTGTCAAGATTTTTATCGCAAAGGGGAAATAAAAACCATTTTTAAATAAATAATTAGTCTACATAATTCGCTAATATGTGCGTTTATTACGGTGTGTGTTTAAAAATCTTATATGCACGTAATTGTAATGTAAAAAATCATGAATTTTTAACGTTCCTTGGGATGTTGAAGCGACTGCAAACAGTTGATTAAAAAAGATGTTACAAAAATGAACAACAAAACGAAAATTAAAAAAAAAATCTTGAAATATTTACAGCAAAATATCAAATGAGAAAAATAACTTACAATATATGATATCAAACAAGTAAATTAAATAAAATGTTTGATTTTTGCTACAGAAAGCTATACTTACATTTTTTCTACAAGACAGCAAGAATATATGAAGTTACATTATATATTTAACAAATTTGGTATAAACCACAAATATGAAGCAAAACTACTTTTAACACAAAAGTCAAACCAATACAAATTTTGCTGAGTTTAATCAAGTATAAAAAATAAATCAAATATTCAAACATTGCCAAACGCGTGCAAAGTGTGCCAAGCAGCCATATAAAAATCAATGTTTAAACTAAACAAAAATTAAATACATTAAAAACATACAAATATTGTGCATACATATGTACCAAGAGCACTCTCATTATAATGAGGCAGTGTAAGATGCAAAATTTATTGTTGTTATCTTATCAAAGTTACATATTTAAATTGATGTTAAAATGTCAGAAAATTAGTCAAACATAATAATTCTAATGTAAACTCCATAAGTATGCAATCTAAATATTTATGGAGAAATGTTGTGTATAAGTTTTCAAAATATCATACTAACCAAGTCGAGTGAGCTCGACAACGATATACCCTGAACCCAGCTGTTAAATATATATATTAAATATATGTGAGCAGGTCTGCAAGTGCATTTCTTTCTTATGGCAGGCACACGGACTGCAGAGTAAAAAAAAACCTAAGACAGAGCTGGCTGGCATACATACATACGTAGGTAACTGGGCTTTGCAGATAGAAATGAGATCAATAAGTGTATACGGGAATCTATATTCCAAATTTGACGGACGGACGAACAGACAGACGGATATGTTTATATTCTGATCAAGAATATATAAACTTTATGGGGTCGGAGATAAGTCCTCCTGTCTGCTACAAGCATTTGCATAAAACCATTATTCCCTTTTAACCATTTTTATGGGTTCAGGGTATAAAAAGAAATATTTAATGCTAAACTACAACACAACAGTAAAAAAATCCGTTTATTGAATGTTATCATACAAACAGAAAAGAATATATCCTTAAATATCTATGCGCATATTACACTCATACTCAAATGTCCACTTATGTATATTTGTGTTACAATAAACCGAAAACCGCATTCGAGAAAGTCTTGCAACTCTTGTGAGCCCCACGAATTGCATTTCCATTTATTTGTTTTATTTTTTATTATTTTTTTTTTTGGTGCTATATACCAACTATTAGTGGACACCCTCCAACCTAACTTTATAAAAAAACGAATAATACTAATGCTAAGCAGCAAATGGAATGTGCATATGAAAGAAATCCAAATAAAGTCTACGAAAGCAACATCAAATGTAATTGCCCCCAATATAATGTATGTATGTATGTTTACTTATATACGCATATTTTTGATTGTATTGAATACGGTTTTATTTTGTTCTTTGAGATTTTGTTTGTTTTATATTTGGTGTATAAAACAAAGAGAGAAACTAATAAAAATATTTTATGTGAGCTAAACCCACAAAAGAAACTGCTGAATTGGTGTCCCTTTTCCTGTTTTTATTTATGTACGTTTCAGCTACGCACAGTGACACAAGTATGCTGCATTGGCACAATATTTGCCGAAGGTTTTTGGCAAGCAGTATGAAAACTTAAGGAAACCCTATTTTTATAAATGAGGCATTGAAACTTTACATCAATATCTCTTTCATTGGTATAAACAGATTATGAAAGCTTATTAAGCTAAATATATAACTACAATTATTATTAATTTCATTATATTAAAGATATATTACAACTTTTCCACAAATATTTATTTATATTTTTATTATTTCACAACACTTATTTTTCTGAGGCCTTCAACTATACTGAGTGCCGTGTGTAGAGGCAATGACATTAAAAGGTTGATGCGTACGTATATATGTATTTTGGCACTGGCCTAGGTAAGCTGCGTATACTATGTGAATGCGAATTCGGATGCGATTGGGGAGTCAGTGCAGGAGACGAAGCAGGAGCTCAAACTGGAGTTGGAGCTGAAGCTGGAACTGAAGGCACGTGGCCTGTCCCATCAGTTTAATTTGTGCAAATGCAAAGCAAAATAAATAAAAAAAAAATAGCTGAAAATGATTCGCAGCACAATAAACTTAATGGAAAAACGCAGGGAGCTGGATAACGATAGGAGGGATTGTGTAAAAATGTGCGTGAGTTTGTGTGCAATGGGGTCACAGTACGAGTTCAAAAGTTCAGCCATGGAGTTTAACAGCCTCAAATCTGTATCTGGTCACACGGTCCATATAGTATCCACATTACCACTCTCGCCTCCCGCTGCTCGCCGTTTTTCTCCGGTTCTGATTTTGAGAGGTCAGTTGGCAGACCCGCAGTGGAGGTCGCTCTGCTCCCTTCGACTGACCCAGTTATATGATTAAGTACCGTTATTTAGCAGTTATGCTCTACGATTGGCTAGCCATCTTCTTTTGTGACACGTCTCAGCAAATTCTGCTGGATAATTTAACATATGTTTTCTTTTTATTTTATTATATTATTACGATTTGTATTCTTTTCATTTATTCTTTTGATGTATTTATTATTTAACAACTGCTTCAGCAAGATCGACTTGTTAAATTGAGACTTATAGGTACCCGTTAGGGACACAAAGGAATGTGTTCCGATTGAGATAAGAAGAGTATATAAATTTAAAAGGTTCTAATCTTATTTTTCCGACAAAAAGTCTGCTAGTAGTATTAAAATTACACTGCTTAGCTCAAGTTCAGGCCAATATTAATGATATTTGGCTTTTAATGCGTATGATCAGCATTTGTTTTGCAATGTATTTAGTTTTAAAAAATTAAGCACCTTGGTAAGGGGTATCTCGCAGTCACCCAGAACAAGCTAGTCATTTTGATGTGCTTTCAATAATTTAATAGGTTTAAAGGTCCAACAGTAAGTCAAACATTTTTTGTTAACTCGCTTGTAAATGAAATTACGTGAATTTGTCGAAAATCGATGTTTAAACAATTTCAAATGAATTATATCGTTTCATTTTTCCTATATATTTAAACTCCCGTGGATGGAGTACGTGTGCTCATGTAGAATTATTAACTTTTTTAAATCAAACAAACTAGTAAATATGTATTTCCATATAAGCTATGACTTTGTAAAGGACTTTTACAAATACACAAGTGTGAGGAAAATATAATAGGACAAAGTAATGTAGGATTCGAACTGCTATTGTTGTTTACATTTAGTAAATTATTATTTGTTGTTACACTTTTGCGCCACTGCAATAACCCAGAGTACCTTTTTTGTCGCCAAACCAGGCAGCAATTTCAGCAGACAACTGGCAACAGGTTATTGCTGACTGTTTACTGTTTGCTGTTCACTGGCTGTTTTGTGTTCATTGTCACAATCACATTGCATGTTAAATCGTAAATTACGAATGCTTAACGCTGGCTGCCAAACCTTGCCCAATCCCTATCCTAATCGTAAGCCCAAGATAATTTCCATACCTAAATATATATACATTTATGCATATCCATGGGTATTTCACGCCTCGTGGCATGGCATCTACGTGATGTTGCCACCAAATGGCACACATAAGCAACTTTCAATCATTTGAACTGCGCTTTCAATTGCGACTGCGTCTGCAAAATGAAATGAAAGGCGCGCGACCAACAAAAATATGTATGTTGATCACGTATACGCAGTGTGGACGGACGGCAAATGCTTGACCACTGCGACTGACTCTTAAATATACATACCAACACATGCATGTGTAAGCATTTATTGTGTGTGTTTGCGCACTCATAATACTCGACTTTCATAATCTTTGTGGAAAAGTTTGCAAACGGTTTGAACCAATTGCAAATGCAATCGTGGTCAACGTCTTATCCGTTAGTCTCAACCCCGCTTCCTTATCAGTTTCTGTTTTTTTTTTTTCGGAGTTCAGTTTTGTAAATTTATTGATATTTGAAAACCCGTTGCAGGCACTCGAGCTTTTCGTATGCCACGCACGTCTCTATAAACAGCATTGTATACCGGTCTTTATATTAGTTGGCCACACCACTGTGGTCACATAAGTTTTGCTGCCCTTTTTCCCCCACAGTGTGTTACATAAGCATTCATAGTACCCGTACTCAATATGCATAGAAGTTTATTGGTGTTGTTGTTGCTGTTTAGCATTCAATTTCAAAAGGCATTTTGGGAAAGTGTTGTGGGTGCCTAAGCGCCACTTTATAGAAAGTGAAATATTAATAAAAAAAACTAAATAAAAATAGAATTTATTATTCACATATGATGTATGGTGCGTAATTATAAAGTTTTTAACTAAACATTGACAAGTTGCCACTGGCTTTGATCTGCAAAGAACAAAGCTAAATCTGGATACTATTCAAATTTTCAGCTGACCGCTTTATATTTATTATGCTAAGAAATTACATATTCTTTAGTGCGTAAGAGAATTTGGGGGTAATAGAACTTATTAGTTGTGACTTAGACTTAAATTCGTGCAACTTTATCTTGCCCCACAATCTGACTTCTAAGTCGATCTCAAGTTAGTTCCAGTTTCCCTATTTTATGTTAAATTGTTTTCGCAGACCTGTTCTCCGTTGTGCTGTCAACTCACACACATCGACTCGCAATGCTGCTAAATTTGCGGCACTTGGTGAAGACAAAGCCAACAAAGAAAATTTTCCATTCGGTGTCTTTGTTGCATGCCAACTAAATATCGAAAATCAGCGCACAGCACAGAGCCCAAAAGCCGCACTCAATGTCAACAAGAGCGAAGCTAGTATAAAACGCTTAAGCGGCGGGCGGGCAAAGCACAGTCGTAATTTGGACGAACTGCAGCCGGTTTGTTGTCATAGCTTTCGTTACTCGCTGGAAACGGGACATTGTTGCCGTATACGTAACGCCTAATTAAATCAACTTGGCCGACGAAAACGCCATCAGCCATTAGCCATTAGCCATTAGCCATTAGCCTCTGCAGAAAAAGAGAAAAAGAGAGACAGAGAGAGACAGAGAGAGAGAGAGAGGGGGAGAACGAAAAAACTGCATCGCAGCGTGGTATCTGAATCAATTACAAGTTGCATTTTAAGACGGTGGCATCATTATAAATAATTTGAATTGGAAATATGCTTGGCTTGTGGCAAAATTCATTCGGCCTTCTGACCTTCTGCTTGCTGGTGCACAATGGACACGCACAATTATCCCTTCACACCGATGCCAATACCAACTCGTTCACTCTAAAGACACCCGGATTACAGCAGAGCTTCACGCGCTACTACGGCGCTGCTAAGCAGCAGGCACAGCCACAGTCACAGCCACAGCCACAGCATTCGGAGCTGCAACAACAACAAGCCGTAAGTTTAGTTAGTGCATTTATTTAGCTAGATAAGAGTCGGATACAAAGTAGTCCACAGCATCAATTGCTGGTGTTCACTTCTGCGTCGACGTCCAATTGGCTGCCGCATTGCATCGCCAAAGCCAAAATTCATGGAGCCGCCCATCTTCTGGCCGAGCACCTCCACCTCCTTCTCATCGTGCGCTGCAGCGCCGGTCTCCACCAGCTGATTTACCTGTGCAACAGCCAACAGCATGCCAGTGGCCAAATCCTTGAAAAAACACACATACGCACACATGCACATACATACGTGATTGAGTGATAGATATGAGCTTACCTGCGGCCTACCTTCTGTGCAGCTGCTGAACAGCAGCGAAGCAGCTGCAACAGCAGCAACAACAACCGTCCAATGCATTTGTATGGAAATTGTTTGGGTTTCGTTCTGGGACTGGTTAATTTGGCGCTCGATGCAGCTTATTTAACTGATCGTCGTCGTTTGGATGGGAGCCCATTTGCTATTAGGCTAATTAGTAAAAACAATGCAAAACAACACTGCTATAATTACAGTCGCTATCGTGTTCTTGCTGCACACATCCGCTACAGGCAATATATCTTAATCGGGCTGTTTTGTGCTCGACGCGACTCACATATTGGTGCTGGCATGCCACATTGCCAATGCGGTATCGGCGATCTTATTATGTGCCAGTGTTGAACAACCCCGGATGCACTCGCCAAGCGATATTACTCTGTTTTATTTATTTTTTTACATCATCATATTTATTCATATCTTTTCGAAATATTTTCCCTGCGATTCGATATATACTAATGTGAAAATCGCATGCTCAATTTCACCATTTTCCGTTAATTTCGAGCTCATGTTTTATTTATTAGTGCAATTTGGTTGTTTTAAATGTTTCATTTCAATTTCTTCTTTTGATTATATTAATTGCATGCCATTAACGAGCTTACTCATTTTATATTCAACAATTCTTAGATTCATTCAAAAATCGATCTTTTTCATAATGCGTTTCAATTCCATCTGCACCCAATGCGCTGCTAATTCTGAAATTTAAATATTATCCGCCAACAATAGTTAAAGCTACGATTTGAGAAATTCTTGAATGTGGCTTATAATTGAGCTCGGTTCAATTGGCCACCGGAAAGGTCTCCACGTTGCTTTCGACGCCTTCGGCAAATACATTCCGCAGCTCCTCAAAATAACTGCGGAATGAGTCCACCATGGACTGCCACGTATTCCGAATGTTATCCCCAAACTCCTTTGCCGCTTCGGTTAGACGCTTGTCCAGCCTCGGCTCATCTGGGTAAATCAAATGCGGTCGCACATCATCGTACTCATTGGAGTAGTCCAGCTCCAAGTCGTCCTGGCAGAAGGACACCTGCATAAGTACCACTAGCCACAAGATCAGTCCAAATAGTAAACGCCAAATAGAACTCATTGTATAAACTGTCGCAATGCAAATTGACTTTTTTCTTTTTGTATTGGGCCACGATCAAAGTGGCGTGCATTGAATTGTTGTTTATGTCTCGTGCCGGAAGTGTTTACTGGTTAACTAGCTGATATTATCTGAAGTACTGTTGAACACAACAGCATCTAACCATTGATAAAACTATGTTCATTTTTTAAGCTCTGCTATACGTCCTCATATAGTGTTGGCTCTTTCAGTATTATTATTATTATTATTTTTTCCATTGTTCATAATGCATTTTATTAAGTGGATTATTATTTTAATTTTTAATTCATCTTCCACTTTTAAAGAATAGTTCTGTTCAATACGGTTTTGCTATTAGTAAACTAACTTTTTCTTTTCAAGTCGTAGTTTTATGAAAATCTACAAATATTATTTTTTTAATATCGTATTTAATTTAAAAAGTTGCAGTTATATTTCTATCGCATGTTTATTTGCTCTCAAATTAGTTTTTTTTTTTACATTTTGCTTTAAGTAGCTCAAATAGTAAGGAACAAAAAAAAAAATCATATAAAATTAACACAAATGAAATAAATTTGGATTTATCTGGTACTGTTGGTGATTTGAGCAGCGGTTCCTTTGATTTTTTGTCCCATTTGTTGCATCATATCACCCACATTTCCCATAAATGAAAGAAAAAAGCCTTTCACCCGCTCTCCGAGATTAGCTCCAACCGACTCCTGCTGCGGCGACTCCAGCGCTTGACGACGTCGACGACGTGTTTCGAGCAGTTTCTTCTTTGTCTTTGTCTTGGACTTGGTGACTCGCGTTTTTGAGGCATTATTGGCGGCACGTTTGCGTGCACGCCTTCTGCGTGCTTCGATATCATCATCCGTCATCTCCGTGGTAGCTCCCATCATTTGCTTCCAATTGCACGGCGAGCGACGGATACGGTGCAGCGCCTGATGCAGACTGATTATGCTGTTGTTTCCATCCATGCTGCGTCGGCGGCGACGGCGTCGTCGTCTTTCATCTGATTCAGATGAGTCATCATCATTGACCGGTCGCATTGCATCGCCATAACCCATCGCTGTCTTGGAGCGCATGGCCACCAAGCCAGTATCAAAGTTCATCTGCTGCGTAGCCAGCGCACCCTCCTGCAGACTATTCATGATCTGGCCACCCACGCTGAGCGCACCAACGGCCAGTTGCTCGAAAGGATTCTGGGCGGTGACACGCGACCAGGCCCTGCCCATTAAGAAGCCCATCAGCAGCACTAATTCCAATTTAGAATGCATATTTCAACTGTGTCGATTTTGTGTTTCTACAGCCTATTTTATGCAGCATTTTTGGCACGTCATCGGCTTGCGTGCCGCTCATCTGTGCAACGCGGCGTATGATCAATCAATTGGATTTTAGCACTATTGTTGATGTGATTTGATGTTTTTACTGGGCTTAGTGTTCGCAACGGGGCAGGCTTTGAACTAAACTTCCGGACTGTATGTATTTAGATTGGCAGTTTCGTTTGGTAGCTTTATCTGATCTGATTTTGAATTTTAGAAATTTACTTTTTGCTTGGTTATATTCTACGTGCATCACAGCTAAAACCAAAATTGTTATTGTGTATACTCAAACTGAAATTGATTAAAGATGGAATCTACCACAAGTCCCAATAATGGTGTTAAACTGGTAAAGGATTAGGTTTTGGCATTTGTATATCAACTAATTAACTTTCCCTCTCTATACTCTATTATTTTCTCTTTTAGCAAAATCCAACTCAATTTAGCGGATTTACGCCAGCTGGATTACAATATTCAGCAGCATATCCGCAGCAATCCGTTGCAACAAGTAGCAAGCCAAAGCTAGCGCCAACTGACAATACGCAGCAGCAACTATTGCAGCAGCAACAACAGCTCCAACAGCAGCAGCAATATTTGGCACAACAGCAACTGCAAGCGGAACAGGTGCAGTCCGCCTACCTGGATAACCAGCGTCAGCGATTGGCTTTTGAGCAGCAACAGCAACAGCTGCTGCAAAAGCTGTACACTCACTATCCCGATGTCTCTGGCCAGCAGCAACATCTGCAGTATGAGCAACCCGAGCAGCAGCAACAGTCTATCATTAATACCGCCGGCAGTCGCTTCATTACACGCCAACAACCGACGGTCTTTGGCAGCAACAACGGGTTGCAGCCACAACAGCAACGCCAGCAGCAACAGTACCCGTTTCAGTCACAGTTGCTGCCAACGCCATCCAGCGATTCATACTCGACCCAGCAGCACATGGGATTCCTGCAGCAACAGCAGCAAGATGTGCTGCGCGATCAGCAGCAGAATGTTGCACAACAGTTCGCCACTGGACAAATTGCCCCCAGCACCACCAGCAGTACTAACTATGGTATGGCCGTTCCAGAATCTTCCGTAATACGTACTCCATCGTACCAACCTGCGTCAGCCGTATCCCATTTTAGATTCAGCAGCGGCAATCTCAACTACAACTTCTAAGAAAACCGCCTGAGTTCACAAAGTGCCAGGCGCTGTTGTCGCACCTCGAATCCAGTTCGCCAAAGTGGACCAAATTAAACTGACTATTTAATAATCAACTCACATTTTTTTGTCAAACATTTTTTTTTTTTTTTTGCTTTCAACTAGTTTAATTTATTATTATCCTAATAGCTATAATTATTCAATATTTTTTGTTAAGCTCGTGAAAATTTGCAATTACGCAGCTATGAGTCCCAAATTGTCCGTAATAAAATCACAACAAATTAAAATAAATGAACTAAAAATAATCTCTGAAATATGGTTAATACCGGAATTTATATTATTTGCTGTCTCTGCATTTCTAGCATATATGTTGCCATTAATCTCCATTATACGAACTTACACTTATGGGATAAACGATTTTATTAATTTTCATCGTTTTTTTTGTCATAAACAAATAAACTTGCTAGTCGAACTCCACCTGCTCTTTATTATTTTAAAAACTTACGGGACCGAACTTAATCCCATTTATATCTCAACTTTAGTACAGTAATTTTGTTTATAGCTTTTATTGGTTTTGAAATCGGCTAGCTCATTGATGAAACTGTTGCAGTTGATGTTGATCAAACAAATATATCCCTTACAATGAAAGATATGTTTTTTTCTGCCTCTTTCAAAGATTTGCACAACTTCCTTATATCTTGTCTCTCATTTCCACACATCTGCAAGAGCACACAAATTTAATTAGCAACTAATTGCAGTTGACATAAGGCAAATGTGCTGTGGTATGAACACAACATTGACATATTTGTTCTGACATTGTGCATATGGCATAGTTGACAAAATTGGAATGCGATGTGGTCCAGTCTAATCCGAAGACATTGCAAGCGTGCAATGCAGGCTCACAAAAATGGTTGGCCCGCAGTGGGGGGAGGAATGGGAAGGACGCGTTGATGGAGAAACAGTGCCATGTTCCTTACATTTTTACATTCATCGCTGTCACTGCTGGACATTTTGACTGTGCTGTGTTCTGTCATTTAGCGCAATGAACAGGAAACGGGAAATCGCCGCACATTGCCACAACGTATTTGTGTCTGGATGCACAGGTATATCCCCTCTCTTCCTCTCTCGTCCTTGTTTTGTGGCATAGTATGTCTGTCTGTTAGTGTATCTGTGTCCGACTTAACCACTTTTCCGTTTGCCTTATGCTGCACATTTCTGTTGATTTGTTCATGTTGTTGGCTGGATCCACTAAATTGAAATTTTCTATGCGAACCATATTAGGTTTGGGAGTAGCCACAGAATGGTCAGAATGAAATGCATGCACTCGACCCCAGTCACCCTTAGTCTCACCCTCACACTCACCCCGCTTCTGCACCCCCTTCTCAACGATATCTCATTCTTCTTATATCAACGTACAAATAATTCACCCGCATGAAATTTGATGGTAAAACATTCTTCTAATTTATTCACCAAATGACTTTGGAAAGCATCTCGAACCCCATAAAGTATATATATTCCTGATCAGAAACAACAGCCGAATCGATCTTGCCATGTCTGTCTGTCCGTCCGTCCGCTTTGTAAGAGCAGACGGATCTCCGAGACCATAAGAGCTACAGACAAATTTGCAATAAAACTGTCGTATATCAAGCACAGATGAAGTTTCCCAATTTCGCGACAATCGATACGTATCGACTTAGCGGTAGCAATAAACACCACAACTTTAATAGTATAGCATTTCAATTGATACCTTAGAACCATATTATATTCCACGTCTGCTTAAGTTTGAGCGTGCAAAGCCAAAGCCAAAAAATTGCCAAAGGAATATTTGACAGTAAAACAAGCAAAGTATACCGAACAGCTGGGTTTAAGGTTGTCTCGTAGTCGAGCTCATGCGACTCCAGCATTCTTACTGGCTAAGTTTGCTTTTCTCTTTAACCTAAACCAATACAGCAATAATAATGCACTGTTATTCACACACAACAAGTACACGTATAAGTGTTTCAGTCCCCCATTGCATGTAGTCGAATAATGACTTCATATATTGTTGGCATTTTGCATTGCTTTGACATCTTGCTGAGATTAGCATTGTATAATTTTCTTGAGTGCCTCTTCTTCATGCCTCGGACTGACTTGGCCTTACTTCAACTCTGTCTCCTATTCTCCCTTTCCAAGTGGTAAAGCCAAGAGCTCTATTGCAGTGACAATTTTTAATGCAATTGTCGTGTTTTGGCATTGAGTTTTCATTGCGCTTTTCTTTTCCATGGCTTTCACTGTTTTGTTCTCGTATATTTATATTGGCGCGCGACTGTTGTATCCTTGGGCTCAGGTGTCCTGCACACTGGCACAGGACTCTATTATCATTTAAGGTGTCTCTAAATGAAAATACCAACAGATTTTTGGCTGACAACTGTTGCTACCTGACAGTTGTGCTCTAAGACCCTCCCTGCTACACGAAATAAGTCACTGCACACTTATCACACACACAGCAAGCCCGAGGCACAAGGCAATCGAACGCAATATTGCTGGGCTGGGGTGGGGAGGAGAGGGTTTCGGGCATTGCGTTGCTGTGGCACAACCTTGCATCTTATTTGATATCCTGCTACTTGTGCAAAGTAATTGTTTTTGCCTAAGATTCTGCCTCAATATTTGTTAGTCACTCTTGTATCCGGCTTGGTGTATTTGCCATTTTCCTTATAGACAAAAGTATGTCGCTGAGGCACCCTGCTAACCACTTGCATTTGGTATCTTGGAAACGCTTTCATTCTTGTTAAAGTGTGAAATAATCGGTTATTACCTCCACGAACGCATATTTAAATCTACAAGTAAATATTAGAATGCACATAGCAAAAATATCTCTGAAATTTTGCATTTATGCTTTTAGAAAAAGCAAAAAAGTACATTAAAATCGCTGGGCTTATTTTAGAATTTGGTGATCACTTAAAAAACATTCCAGAATTTAGAACATTTTGATTTTGGCTGGCTCTTAAAAGGTTACCTTCCGCGAAAAAAGTACTTCATGGTGATTTTTATCTGAGTGTTGAAACAGCATTCCATTTATGTTAATGCCTGAAATGCACAATTTTTTAATTTTTGATTTTTCATTGAAAACTCTGTTCAAAGACTCTGCGCTTACCAAACCCACTTAAAATTGCCACTTACTGCTAAATTCCATAAAAATTGCTTAGCAACTGATGCATTAATTTTCGAACTTCGATTTTTTGTACAAAAACAACATATTGCGAACAAAAATTCCATCAAATTAAATGAAGAATTTTAAAATTCCTACATGCTATACCATACAAAATACTATGCAGAAAATATATAAATCAGTAAGATTGACAATGATATGCAAGCGAGAAATATTTTTATGCGCTATAATGGTTTTGTGATATTGGCACAAGAATCATCTCCGATCCTGTTTAGTATCTATCTATCGACCTAGCCATGTCCGTTTGTTCGTCCGTCGGTCCGTCTGTATGAACATGCGTATCTCGAAGACTATAGGAGCTATGTATATAGAATCTCGTGTACACACAGATTAAGTTTATTTCATTTTATCGATACCTGCATCCGTTTTTTGAATATCGATACATGCCGCTCACTCGACTACAGCAATCTTTCTTATTTTTAATTCAATCTGTGTTCTTTTCTTTGCAATCAAAACATTTATAATTTGAAATCTACAAATGTATTAAAGTTTAGGGCAAACTGTTATCTGGGTTTAAAGTGAACACTGAAAGCCATCTTTTAAAAATGATTTTGTAGTTAGAAACATATTTTTTTTGATTGGTTTTAAGGGCTGCAATTGTATCCCGAACGAATAAATAGGGATACCAAATTGCAAGACCATACAATATATATATGGCATAAAAAGCTATGACAGAACCAGTCTTATTCAATTTTTATTTTCATAATTGATGGAATTCTAATTGCTTTGAAATGTTTTTAGCAATGTGTACTTTATGCTAGACTTCCAAATCATAGTATGTAATTTAAATAAAATTGCCAAATTTGAGTATTTTTAGGACACCTTAAAATAATGTTGTGCTTTTGAAAACAATTTTTTACAAGTATTTTTTTTCGCTTGGCTTGGCATAACTTTTCCGTGTTTAGACATCTTCATCCCGTTTTAGGCATTCGATTTAAAAATACGTTTCAATATGCTATTTTTGACTGTGGGAGAGCATGGAGCGTATGCGTGAAACGCTATGCTTGTGTGGCCTAAAAAGGCTTTTGGTCGCTTGAACTTTAATACTCAGTTTGGCATTTGCCACATTTGCGAGTTAGCCATATATCTATAACCTCTTTCAGCCTACATACAGCATATAGACATGTATATGTGTATGTGTATGGTATGTTGCGAGTATGATAAATTCTACGGAATGCGCCATAAAGTATGCAGTACTATGTACATACGTATGACAAGTGCTCAACTGAAGCTTGGCATATAAATCGCAGCATAGTTTTCGGCCATCATAAATCATGTTATAACTGCTGTGAATGGTGGGAGAGGGTGACTAGAAGGGCTGTGTTTGTACCAATGTATGTACATACATGTATGTATATCACATAAAACGAGGTGAAATAAACTACATGGTCTTCATCAAGTGTTTATATATTAAATGATTTTATTTTTTTCCAACATTTGACATGCATTTTCTGTACAAAGTAACTTTTAAGTAAAACGTGAATTCAACCGCGATAAAAAAAAAAAAACAACAAAAACACAACACACGCACAAAATACAGGGAAATTTACTTAGTTAAGAGAGACTGCTTCGTTTTTTCTACTTTTTTTAACGTGGAGTCTTGCAAAAGCTAACAAAATAAAAACGAAATGAAAGGAAAAAAATATAGGATGAGTAATGACTCAGAAAAAATTGGCAACGATGCATTTACGCAGTTGCCATTTAAAATTTAGAGTTTCTAATAATATGGGCAAAAGAAGACGCATTATTTACAATAAATGCTCCACGTGAGAAATATTTTCAGCCGCTAGCTCCATGCTAGGGTCGTTGATGGTTTGTGACGGGTGTTACGATGTAATGCTGAATGCTGTGGGTCATCCCGAGCATACTGCTCTAGTAGCCATAGTGAATGCCATGGCCAGAGACGGATGTGTGCACCAGTGCGGGCGCAGCAACGGCGGCCCTGCGTAAAAATGAGATGATTTTGATGATGATGAGGAGCATGAGGCGATCCATCTCTATTTATAAAGCCCAGCGGCATTAATTACTCACTTAAGAACGGGAGCGGCAGCCAAATGCGTGGTATAGGCGGGTGCTGCATAAGAGTGTGCGGCGTAGGCGGGTGCTGCGTAGGCGGCCGGTGCAGCCAGTCCAATGCCGTGTCCAATAATGCCAGGTGCTGCGAAGAACGAATACAAGTTGCATTAAAAACAAGCGGCAGGAGGGTAGGCAGGCAGGTAGACAGGTATGCGAACAGGAAGGCGAATAATCAGTGTGGAGCACGTTTGATATACGGCTGCCGGGCGCCAGGTATCGAACAAGGATCCATAATCTCAAAGCCCGACTGCTTGTCATCACTAACAATGGGAATGACCATGTCTCAAATTTTGTTTTGGTCATTGTTACAAGAGCACAGAGAGCAGCTTGAAATCTGAGCAGGTTGGGCCACACTCGGGCACATGAATACGAACACGTCTGACAAGTCGACATCAATCAACTGACATGCCAAGGTCTGCCATTTTGTATTGTCAAGCGGGCATATTTTACACAGCGACAACAGCTCAACGAAAACGGCGAAAACCGTGACAGTGACGGTGACAACGTACTGAAGCTGAGCAAACCAGCAGTATGAAATGTCCAAGCGCAACAAAGGAGACTTTAAATGATACTTTACCCTCAATCTATCAATATAGCATAAAAGAGCAGATGGGACTGACAATTTTCATAGAGCTGCTTACAGTAAGTAGTTGTCTGTATATAATTTTTGAAATTGTAAAATAAATTGAATAAGTATAAATTCAAATAGAAGTAAGTATATATTCCATTAAGGTACGACAAAAGATGAGATGAAACTAACTATTCGAACCGAATTTATTACAATGAGTAGTTGGTTGCTTCACTCACATTCTTACTTCACTTAAAATGCTCTCATATGTGAAATGTGCATTTAGACAAAAAGATAGTCGCTGACTGCTGTTTTGGCAGCTCGCATGGCTAGCCAATGCCAAATGTCACTTCTCCAAATGACTGACAAGCTGACTTGCCCTATTTTGAGCAGCAAGGACTTATGATCATCATTATCATCACAATCATCGTCATCGTCATCGTCATCGTCATCATCACGACCATTGACCCGCCACGTGTCGAATGATTTAAGGTAGTTGGCAACAATGAATGAATGATTAATTATACGACATGCGTTGGCCGACATTGCTAACAAACCCCCACTTCGCTCATATATTCGTTCAACGATTGAAAATATTCATTTATGAAATGCGCAACACGTCCCTATTTGTTGATAATATATGGGTGGCTTTTCAGTTCAGTCAGGGAGTTGCTGGGCTTTATGGAATATTGATGAGATAATTACATAATGTATATTACCTGATATCTATCGATTAACTTATAGCCCAGAAAGGTTGCACTGAATTCTTGCCGAGTATACGCCAAGCAGACCGCATAATAAAGTATTTATATGCAGACTCGAAGTTGCAGCATGCTGTCGTTGATACATTCATTTATATTTATATAATTATTGAACCGACGAATGTGTCTTTCATTTTTATGTGTTATGGTTTTTGTTTGTTAAAGCTATGAGCAACATATCCACATATAACAATTTAAAAATGTTTGATTCCTATGTAGGTTATCGCCCTAAAACATAAGTAAGTTGTGTTATTAAGCATGGAAAACTTTTTTGTTTCTACAAATATTTTGAGAAAAGGTGTGTTTGGCTGGCCTAAGTTCAAATAACTGATATACAATCATTTGAGAAATGTTGCTCTTTAAGTATCTATCTAGTTTTAATCATTCATAGTGCAATGCTTGCAGTTGACAATAGTTTTAACTGTTTTCAAAAACGAAAACAATTTGTTTATGTTTTTGTCAGCAAAAGGAGCAAGTGCAAATTCTCAAAGTTTATCTCACTTTGTGCCAGTGCACAACTCGTGAAAATTATCCAAGTTCTGAAACTGCCCGCCCTCGTCATGGGTCAAAGAGTTAATGTTTACTTATTTTTTTACAAGCACGCGCTTTTACTACTGCTCCCTCATCCCCCGGCAATCCCGCTGCCTATCTGTCTGAATGCAGACATGGCCCGAATAAAGGTGTGCTTTGTGTTTACAAAGCATAAAGTTGGTTTTGGGCAAATGTACTTGGTCAGTAAAAGCGAAAGTACGACCGAACAATAACGTCAAAGGACTAAAGCTGCTGCAGCTGTTTGCCAACCGCAGATCACTAAAGTGTTAAGGAACTGCAAAAAAATGGTTAAAATGATTGGTAGAAAATTAGTAAAAGCTACGTATCTACAAGACTAGCAACAAAGCGTTAACGTGTGCAAAAGGTGCAGGAGATTAGAGTTTGGGATGTGCTGGAGGCTGCTAACTGGACTTTGTGGCACCTACCATAAGCTGGAGCGGCGGCGGCAGCGTACTTCACAACTGGAGCATGTGCGGCAGCCAGATAACCATGCGACAATGTCGGTGCAGCAACATGAGCACTATAACCAAGGCCATAGCCCAAGCCCAGATGCGAGCCGCCCGCAAGGTGGATAGCGGGCGCGCTGGCAGCATAGTGGCCGCCATAGCTATAGGATGGGGCAGCAGCAGTGGCATAATGGCCACCATAGGCCAGTGCTGGAGCAGCGGCGGTCGCAAAGTGAGCACCGCCATAGGCCAATCCATGTCCGCTGGATGCCAACTGTATCTGAGCGGGTGCAGTGTGTCCAACAGAGTAGCTAGCTTGAGGCGCCGCTAAATTCGAATTGTGTTTTTTTCGGGTTTTTGTTTTTTGTGTGTTAGCATATTAACTACTTGCATATTCAATAAGTGCCTTGTGCGCTTTGTGTTGTGAATGTTGTGCATGTGCAAGTGTGAGTGAATGAGTGAGTACTTATTGAGTGTACTAACCAGCATAATGAGCGGGCGCCAAACCACCATCGTTGCTGATGCTGGAGCGCTGCACATGGGACTGAGAGTGGGCGGTTTGCACTTGGCTGGCATAGTCTGATTGCGATGATTGGCCATAGTGTCCCTTAACCGTATGCTCCTGTGTGTTGCCAACGGAGCCGTGATCCACGCTTGGTGCATTTATCGAGTAGGCAGCGGGGCCGCCGGGCTTGGCCTGTGCGCAAGCAATCGCCATTGCGGCCACGCAGAAGATGAGCTGTATACGCGTAAATCATTTAAATACAGTTTAAACAGACAACACACACACACACACTACGCCATGCATAAATCAGTGAGCTTAGCAGCCACTTGACAACTCTTTTGTATTTCGTTTACATGTCGACAGACAAACACAAGGAAATTGCAGGCGCATCAACTTTTAATTAAGTTGCCAAAGTAGTTGAAAACTCTCTCTCTCTCTCTCACACATACACACTTTCTCTGTCTGGGTCTCTCTATCTCTCTATCTCTCTCTCTCTCTCTCTCTTTATGTCGAGAGAGCCTACCCTATTTCGTGAATGCCACACGGCAGCCGTGTACATTTGCTGCCCTGCCAAGGGCAATGCGGCAAATACGTCTTATGTACAATATACTTGCTTGGAAAGCGGCCATAGCAACTTTTTGTTGTGCTTTGAGCTTGGCAAACTGTTTTAACATATGGCATCTGCTTATCATACCATATACCTGCTTAATATCATAACTACTCGTTAGCTGCCCCTCGCTACTCGTACATTCAAACTCGGTCCACATTTGGTATTCCCTTGGTACATTCAGCATTATTACTCATTACTCGCAAGTAACTATTCGTCGCCTTTTTCTCGTTACTAGGTTTCGATTTCTCCGCCTTTCTATAATTATTTCTCATTGTATCCCTTCTAATTTTAGCTTCTTCTTTTGCTAATTTTTGATTGCCAACTCGTTACTATTTGTGATTTGCTTATCGTTTCTTTTTGCTCGCTACTGCTTCTATTGAATTTTCATTTTGAACTGGTGCTTACCTAGATTTTGTTTGGCCATGATAGAGAATTTGTAGGGTGCGTTATTTCTTTTGTTTCTGCTTTGGTTCATTTGTTGCTTTTTGCGATTTTACATTTACATTTTATAAACAATTCCTTCGAATTTCAATTTACGCGCAAAAATGCAAAAAAAAAAATATGTATATATATAACAAATAAGAAAAACAACAAATATTTAAGTGCTGGGTGAGTTGGGCCAACAGGGAATTTTTGCTTGCCTTCTTTTATTTAAAATTTATATCACTTTCGTTTCGTTTCCATGTCCTTTTTTCTGCTGTGTTTTGTTTTCTGCATGGCAGTCTGCCTCGTGCTTGACTTGACGCGGCTTTTATTTGTCTTTGGGTATTTATCTGATTTTAATTAAGCGTAACCGACTGCCGGACAGGAAGTGGGGGGCAGACCGGCGGGAGGTAGGACAATATCATCCAAAAATAAAATGAAGACAAAAATTAAAGCAAGAATAGTATAGAAGCTTAGCTTGAAGGAGCAGGTTTAAATGGGCAATTTTAGTTGAGCCAATGCAAAACTTCTCACATGAAATATTTGTATGACTTGAAATGACTTTTGCTCATTTCATTGACCCACTTTACCTTGGTCGCTGCTCAACTCCTATGGCATTATCTTAATTTGTTTTTCCTTTAACATTGTCATCGACTTATGGCTTTCGCGAATCAAATATGTTTGTTTTGACTTCAAAATGGACAAAGACTTTATGGAAACTTCATATTTTCTGATCTTTTCATACCTACCTAATTCGCTGATGCTGCCTAAAAATTACAGTTGATCGAATATCAAATATACGTCATACGAAGAAAAGTCGTACAATTCCCGCCACACTGTACTGTGCCAGTAAAAGAAACCGAGAACGCTCTTTGAAGTGTGGAAATAATAATAAGTGCAAAATAATATAATTTGAGTAATATATAGTTTTACGTCAGATGTTTTAAAAAGTTTCTCCCGAACTGTCATGTTTGCATTGTCAATTCAATTAGTAGAGGTACTCTAAAAAATGCACTAAAGTTTTTTGAAAACCCTAACAACGAATACGAAACAGCAATTTAAATTTTTAAATAACATTACACAAATGGCTAAATTATAGTTTTATCGAAGCTGAGCTGAATTTTGCACTTTTTGAGTGCCAGGAGTTATTGTGGCCACAAATGCAATTCAATCAAATTGCAAGGACAATTACAGCCAGCCTTGAATCTGTTACACCTGAGTGCAAGGGATAGTCGCAATTGCAGCTGAAATCTCTCCATTGTCTCTCTCTCTCTCTCTCTCTCTGTCTCGCTCGCTCTCTGCCTCTCTTTCTCTCTCACTAACTCACTCTTTCTCGCAAACTCTGGAAACAACAACAAAGTGTATCCTGTCGGGCAGTCAACTTGTCAATCTGCCTTGCTGTTGTATCACACTTGGGCACACACATACATACACACACAAAAATAGACACACATAGACACACTTGCATACACTTCAGTACTGGGCTGACACTTTTACGCACCTTGAATGCCATTTTGAATGGGTTTTATTGATTGTGTGCTGTTTCACGTTCAAAAAAAAGAATATAAGCAGTTGTTTGTTGATTTGCTGCACCGGGCTGCTGGGCTTCGAATCGAAAACTGTCTCAGTATCGCGTTCTTTGCGTCTATTTATACCATGCCACACACACAGGTATGGCTGGGAAAATATGGTCCAGCAACAGCAGCAGTCGCAGCCGCAGCAGCAGCAGCCACGGAAAACTTGTTTGCAATTCGTTGCGCGTTGACTTTTTGGCAAAGCAGGCAGCCGCGGGTCCATTGTGAATATTCGCACTGCACAGGCGCGGCAATGTAATGCAACGGAACGTGGCGCAGATGCAGACGCCGACGCTGCTTGTAGCTTGCAACTCGCAGCCAACACCCGCCCTAAGTTGTTGCTCTGCCCATTTGTTGATTGCCGTTCAGTTTGCAACAACAACAAATTCAAGTTAATCGAGATCACATCATCAATGCCATTGTTTAATTGGAAAATGTTGTTGAATAATTCGTTGATTCGGTCAAGGAAATTCCAATATAACAGCTTGCCAAAGTATGCGGCAGCAGGAAACCCCAACTTGCAATTTAGCCTGTTTGCTTAACAAAGTCAACAGTATTAACAAGAACTACTTACGAATTACTCGCTATGATTGCAAGCTATATATACGACTAGTCTTTAAGTCACTCAACTTATTTGAAAATTGAAATGCAGTCAAGCATCTAACTGGAAATATAACCAATGAAGCTTCGCACTGGAAACTAGACTTTTAAAATAATTTCCAAACAAGAAAAAAATAATTCACAAAATTTGAAAGGCTTGCCGTAAATTTTAGAAATTTTTTTTATTACTAAAAGTACATTTCATAGGATTATCTGATTCGATTATTATATAAGAGTTTAGTTGTTGTCTACAGCCCATAGACCAAGGGTGTAGGCGGTTCGACTCTCCGTAAAATCATCCGTTTTTTTCAAATGAAATGAAATGCATTTATTATAAAGCTACCTAAAATGTTTTTTATATGTAATCTTAAGAAACTAATATTTATTAATAATATAAGCAACAAAAAAAGTAATGGTTAAAATATTGGATTTATTTTTTAACTATTATACAATTTTACTCTGAAATTAAGAGAAAGAAATATACTGTCTGAATAATTAGGTGAGTTACCCTAGTGGCATAGGTATGGTGCATTTCTAAATTTCAAAGCCATTTCTTTCCAAGTGTCAGTCGTTGTTTTCTACTGATTGCCTGCTATTAATCATGCCAAACTTTATTTACCTATTTTCAATATTCACTGCTCACTATTCGGTTGCATAATTGGCCGTTGATTATGTCCATAAAATTGTAATATTTAATCAGTCAATGTCAAAAAACTTTTTCCAAAAATTATGCGTACAAAATTCGTATTGAATGGTATAAGAAAATGTGACTAAAATTCAGTAACTGGCAAAGCGTTGCGTCGTTAATTGTTCTGCCGCGAAAACATTGAACAAGTTACAGCTGCTCCTTGAATCTAGTGCAATGGAGGCAACTCTCACAAGTCTGCTCAGCCCCCACATCACACATAGACACACACATACATACACACACGCATATACATTGCATAACTGCATCTCCATGCTCAATACTGTAACGCTCCATGCTTCATGCAGCAATCTTGCAGTCCAAGTCACGACTTGGGCAACGCAAAAATTGTTCGACCCACAAAATCGAAAGCCAACTCAGATTTTAGCAGCGTGCGACATACTATACAAAAAATGCCAAAATCACAAATCAAACAACGTACAAAAAGGCCTCCCCTTATCCAGCCCCTCTCACCGCCTGGTCCACTGTTGTCAGAGCATTTGAAAGCGAAAAGACAGGCCCCGATTTTGGGGCCACGCATGGATACATTGGCTGGCCCTGGCTGGCTGCCCAATTTCCGCGCCTTTTTGGCGGCTGCTGCGTGAGAATAATAAAACAACAAATAAATTGAGAATGAATTGAAAAAAATCAAATTTACAAACTAGGCCAAACAAGTATAACTGCAATTTGAGCAGAAATTCCCAGTCAAATACTGAGACCCATTCGTAAAGCACTTGAAGTTAGCAACGCGAACGATACGAGTACCCGAGAATTTTTTGAACGATTCCTTTAATTCACTTATTCATTTAATATAACGACATAGGAAATGAGTTGTCGCGTGTATGATTAATTAAATTAAACACAATATTTCAACATGAGAATACGTTTCGACTATAACTTTTTTGTTTCTTGTTCGACCTTCATAAAATGTTTTCAGTTGATTACATATACATATATATAATATATTTCATATCGAAATGACTAGATCGACTAAGCTGTTGATAGTAATCAAGAATATTTAAACTTTATGTGATCGGTGATGCTTGCACCTATCTGTTACAAGCCAGTATACCCTTTTTACCCATTTTCAATTGGTTCAGAGACTTTCAACAAATGCACTCTAAGGATTGGAATGTTCAATAGATGAGCTGCTCCTGCTCTTGTTGCTGTTGCCGTCAAGACAAATAGCGACAGTTAAGCACTCTAACTGCATTTTGGTCGCTGAATAAAGATACAGTTTTCAAGACATCAGCAATCGATGGCCATGCGCGATAATCTTGCTCATATTGGTTTTTTTTACCACTATTTGGTCTGTCTGAAATTTACATATTTCTTTTGTACTGCAGGCACGCCCTCCTAATAAATGCTTTCCTAGGAATTTTAAAACAATCTGCACACTGTTCTCTCCAGTCAGACGCAACTTTACATGTCTATTTGGGTCAAAAAGGCACAATAATCAACAAAATCCAAAACACAAAAAATAAATGCGATGACTGAATACCCTTGGTGGTTTACCATTTAGAATTCCGAATTCAAGTCCCTTGTTACAATTACAGTGTATATTTGTATATATTATCACTTGTAAGAAACCTTGTATCGAATATTAGCAGGTTCATAATTAATTACTTGCTTGTGCCAATGAAATTCCAAGAAACTTCCCATTTCTGCGACCTATATACATACATGCATACATATATACATACATACGTAATTTCATACATACACACATAAATCAAACAGTGCCATCTCTAACTTAAAGTCAATTGATGTTTTTAAATTTCCATTTTCTGCTCATTGCATTTTGGAAAATGCATTCAATTTACACAGAAACACCTAAGCGCACAGCGTTGGCAAGGGTATCATGAAAAGGACAGTGTTTTGCATTGACCGTTGCTTGCCAACCATTAGAACAGGACAATGGCGTCGCAGTTGCCGCCTGCGTCAACGTCAGCGTCGCTGTCAACGGCGTGACAAAATACTTGTTTCAATTGCGCCTATTGATGTCACTGACGTTGTTGTCCAAGTTCTTGGCCCATTGTTCTGCGCTGTCTGTTGTCCTGCTTTCTATTGTTGCTGTTGTTGTCGCCGTCGTCTGGAACCACATTTCCCTAAACATTCGCCGCTGTCAGGCCATTAAGACACAACCAAGCACCGATCACCAAAGGACGGCACTATGCAATATTAGATTTATTATTATTATTATTTTTTTGATTTTCTTAGTTTTGCATTGTATTTCCACGGCTTTCAAGATTAATGAGCGGCGTTTATCAATTTGTCTTCGGTGTGGCAGTGGCATCGACCCACAACATCTATGAAACAAAATGTGCATTACGTCTTCTTTGCATGTCAAACTTGACGTTTATGTTTGGCTCTCGATTAAATGGGTGCTCAAAATAAATAGCACCAATTATTATGAACATGATATGACAATAAACCCACACAAATATATGTTTACATTTTATATATTCAAATGTCATGGATCATAACATGAATAACTGTTGGCTTGAGAATTTTAAGTGATGAGGTCAAGGATACCGCTTTCAAAACGATTTCTACATATATTTATTTACAATCTATATCCTATATTCATACCTATCGGACCATTATTCAGTAGTAACTAACAAAAGAATATATAAATATTTGAGCAATAACCAGATTTTATCTTATTATTCAGAATGTATATTTCGGGAGAGCAAATTTAATTATTGTTTTGGGAATTTCAGAAAACAACTTTCCTTTCTGAAGTTTGCACTTCTACGTGTTAAAAATATTTTCGATTGTTAGGAAATATATTCCTGAAAAATAGAAAGGAAGCCTTGCAAAGTTAAAAACAGTTTTATTTTTTAATATTTAGATATTATTCTTATAATATTGTAAAAAAAAGAAAAACTACTAGTATTCAGGACCGTTTTATAAAATTCAAGCAGATTTTTTCCTTAATGTGTAGACTTTGCGTTTAATTATATACTATACTGCTGACGTATTATTAATATGCCTCCGTGCTACTCATATATGTTTTTGATTTTCACTTGAAGCCCTTTAAAGCTGAACAAAATTTAAGTTGTCAATTGAATTTGAGCTGGAAAAACACTTGCCTCTGGTGGTACGTGTGGACATGGCCCACTGTTGCAAATTGAGGTGATGCTGTGGCCCGTTGGACTCAATTAGTCGCAGAATAGTATATAGTATATACAATATATTCGTAAATACATGTATACATATAAGTGCTTACATAGATGCCTACTCATACAGACAAGTGCTTATAAATACGAAGCCAAGCACATTAAAATTCGGCCTTCAATTTGGGAATCAATAAGCAAAAGTGCCCGCACCTCCCAACCACAACAACAGCAACAACAATAAGCACAACAATAAAATCACCGACAAAAAATCACCGCACGCCTCAAAAAGACAACGCTGAGATTCTTTTTTGGGGCCAGATTTTGTCTGCGTTACGTTTTTTCGTTATTTTTTCTTTTTATTTAGATATACATTTTTCCGTTTTCTTAGAACGAGTATTTTATTTCATAAGTAGAATTGTTCGTGCCACAGCTGCGATAGAAACGTCGGGGCCGTCAGATACGCCCATTTTATTTTTTTCATTTATTTTTTTATCTCAATCAAGTTATCATCAATGCCGCCCACACTTTGCTTGTGTGTGTGTTAATTTGTTGTGAAATTTGTGCATTAATTTTGTGTTGTTATTGTATTGTAGGTATAAGTCTATGGCAAACAAGATTTTTGGTTAATTTTATATTTGATCTTTACAGCCGATACTTACCAGCGGAAGAAGGGGGGAGGGCTTGGGGCTGAAGTTAGCAAAAGCTTTCATAGATAACAAGATTAAGTATAAGCAAACATCCATTCAGTTATTCATGGCTCTGTTGAAGTCTGTTAAATCGAACTTGTAGTAACCCGCTTATAAAGAGCTGTTCAATTTTCAACAATGTTTTCACAGATTTCAGAGGCTTGTTAACCTCAGATTTGATTTTCTCTGGAATTCTATTTGAATTGCTCATGAAAATGTGAGTAGAGCTACTTTTATATACATTGTAATACAACAGGCTTTATACTTAAGTATACCTATTGAAAATGGCTAAAATGGGTATAATGGTATTGGGCTAAAGTTTGTAACAGGCAGATGGAAGCTTCTCCGATCTAAAGTATACATATTCTGGAACAGGATCGACAGTTGAGTCGATCCAGCTATGTAAGAACTCGTGAATCTCAGAGACCAGTAAATTAAAAATAATATAAATTCGAATATACCATGCCTGTCAAGTTAAATTTATTTTATCGATAACTTGAAAATATCGAAATATTTCGATTTACCTTAGCAATAATTGACATAATATTTTATTTATTTATAATGTCAATTGATTCATTATGTATTCTAGCCAGTACCTTCAGTACATATGCTTCGCAAACAAAAATGGGAGCACTTCTACACCTGCTTACATTTGAGTATGCGAAACTTTTTCAATTTTGAACAGCTCAGCTTACTCTCATTGAGATGCCTTTAAATATATTAAAAATATATAGCTCATTTTTTGATAACATTATCACAATATCTAACTAATGAACGTATGATATTTATATTGAATTCATTTTCAAAGTCTACACACATTACATTAATTACAATCTGATATGTGCTTCGTATTTAGTGTTTAAGTCTTTAGCAGTTCTCAGCGTCATTTTAAGTTTCTGTGTTAGCGTTTCCTTGACTTTTTTTTACTTTTTTGACTTTTTTCATTTTGCAAGTGAAACTTTTTAATCTGCGTTGCTGTACGTGATGAAATTTGCTTGCATAATGATAATTTGGAGTCCTCAAGTTAGAAACGCGATTCAGACTGTTGTATGGGCCAACTTTTGATGCCATTTGCAGATATTATGTGAACAAATTTGTCCACAAAATAACAATTACAAAGAGGGCAGGGCTGGTAACGCCCACAACAGCGACAGACCTATCACCAAAGCTGTTGTTAACAATTGTTTTAATTATCATCACTGGTCAGAAATGTTGCAATCAATTTGTTTGTTGTGCTCATTTTCAAGAACTCAATGGAAAATTATGATTGAACTGGGAATCAGAGCTAACAATCGATGTCTCTTATTTTAGGCAAATTCTCAGACTCTGTGCAATATGTGAAAATTTCGATTTGTTCTCAAATCATTCGCTTAAAATAGTATACAAGTTTCTTTGGTCTTTTATGTATATTTTGGTAAGTCTTTATGTTGGCTGGGACAAACGTGTTTATCTATAATGGCTGAGGGGCATTAAAATGCTGCAAGCGGCAAACTAGAAATTCGCAGATAATTGGACTTAAGTGCTGCAATTAGCTGCAGCACTCGAAACGCACTCAACAATTTTTTAATTTTTGTTTCTTGACATTTTTTAGTTTTAGTAAATTTGATCAATTTTCTTAGCTTGAGCAATGCTGCGTATACGCAATTTGGGAAAAGGCGCATGCAGCGTTGCATGCGGCATGTGGCATGTGGCAACAGAGGCTGTCAGTTGCTCAGGAAATGCCAAATCTTATCGCTGTACTTATCAGACCCACAAAATCGAATCGAAATTCAGATTCGGAGCAATCAAATTGTGAATGGCGGTGCAGCTGTTGGCGGCTTATGTAAAATGCGTCGCGAATCGAACGACAAGTCACACGACGCATAAATAATTGTGCTGAACCCTCTGTCTCCACCCGCCTGCCTGTACTCCGCGCCACAAAGACCCAACGCCCCTCTTTACATGACTATCAAACGAGGCAAGCTACTACATAACGTCACAAAATTGAATACACCAAATGCCGTACACCGATTGTCCAATACACTTTTGGCAGGTAAACTTCACGTTAATAAAAAGATTTTTAATAATTCTTGATTGCATAAAATTATTTTATATTTTAAATGATTGTTTCATTGCAGTCAAATCTAATCCAATATTAAAGTATTTGTATTTGAAGTTTAATATTTTAAATGCTGCCAAAGGAAACCCTATCAACGAACTAATCACAACAAAGAGTTCAATTAAATTCTGAGCTTTATGTTTCATTCTAAAATTTTCTCAAAAGCAAAAAAGAATTGCATAAAATAAATAATGATGAATAAATTACCGATACGCATAGTTAATATTATATGTATGATACATGTTTTAATGTGCTAGAATTTCTAAAAGCACATTGCCTTGCGTGGAGGTATTAGCAGCTATCGAACTATGTTAGATGCCTGTTCAACACTAGATAGTATGAGAAAAGCCCACTTTCCTCACCTAAGACCCACTTATCCCATCTATCATCCAATTTTGTCACCAACATCGACTAAATATGTAACTATACTTATGATTGCAATTTCCTAGAATAAAAATAAAAATATAGGTCTCTATTATTATTAGAAGAGCTGAAGGTCTGGTAGGTAATGCACTTATTTGCACTTACTATTAAATAATGAAAATTTTAAATCTAAAAATTAAATATATATATATATGGGGCTTATCTGTCTTTCAAAATGAACAGAGCCAAATAATCCACAGTTAAGAGACACCAAGATGCAGAGTATTGAAAACAACTGTTGACATGCTGTGAAAGACTTTGCGAGCTGCATGAGTCTTTTGGCGACTTGATTTTTTTAACTGGCTGTGGGGCACTCACAGCAAAGTATGTACATAAATATATGTGTGTGTGTGTGTGTGGTTATGAGTGTGTGTGGGTAGGAGCCATGGGCGTTGTGCGTTAATGCCAAAAAAGCCATTCTCTATGGCCGATGGTGGTGCTGGTTGCTGCCTAACGACTGCCTTTTAATGAAATTAGTTTCATTTTTATTTATTACGCACTTATAGGCAAAAAACCGACTGCCATGTGTAGCGGCCTCGTGTCCTGCATTGGGGCAGCCATACAAAAAAAAAGGAAGCATAACAAGAATAAAACCCCTAAAAATGTTTGCTGATTGGGAATATATTTTTGGCAGCGGCATCGGCAGCTGCTGCTTAATTGAGTTGCTTTATTAGTTTCTTGCTTTTTGTGTTTTGTTTTTTCGGCCAGAACTGAACTAAAATCCAGTTGGCCGAGAAGTCCAAGGCATGTGGTCGCAATATGCGGCATTCGATTGGAATGTGCACTGAGATTGCCAATTTGGAGATGAACTTGATAGACAGAGATAGACAGTTGGCGTTGTTGTCGTTTTGGTTGAGCTGGCACGGATTAGGTTTGCCTATGCTAAGCTACCATGGATTAGACCATATAGTAGATCTTTAGACTTTGGGCTGCTCACAGCAGCAAACTTGGTAGTTAACTTTACGCAACTCGCTAAGCTCAATCGGTCGTCTTCAACTTTTAATACACTCATACAATATGCATACACTCAGAAATAAAATCGGCGTGAAATTTGGAAATCGCCATGTAATATTTTCTAAATATACAAGAAAATTCTTAAAAGGCTTCTGTTCTATTTCTTTGGAAGATATTTCATACTATGTAAAATAATTGCAAAATCACATTTTTATTATTCATGAAAAAAATCCTTTTCATGTTCTGAAAAGCAACTCGGAATTGACGGCTCGAATCGTTCTTTCAAGTTAAATGATATAGATCTACCTGAAGTGTTTTTATATGTCAAATCGTAAAACTCTAATGTTTAACAAGTAAGAATGTTTTAGCCCAGTCAGATCTACTACGATATATCCTGAACCCAGCTGTTAAATACAATAGGAAAAACACATGTCGTAATTATATATTAATTATGTTCATTTTTATTATGGTTAAGGATTTTAGAATATGTAAAAATAAGATTTATTTATATAAATATCTATATGCAAACATTCTAATTAAAGAAATTTTCCAAGAAAAGATAATTTACATTAGTCTCAGTACTAATATAAATCCCATTGTAGTAACTTTAAACAATTTCAAAGGTCCTAGCTAATTTACCCGCTGGAAATATTTGAAAACACCCAACCAAAGAGTTATTATTGATAGTGTAAGTGTTCAAATCTAAGAAGCACCGAAATCCTTTCCGAACTAGTTCATTGTAAAGTGTCCCACATTTATCAAATTTATTTTTAAGCACGAATTAAAGTCTCTTAATATAGTATACTTATCATTCAAAACTGAATGTTGCTGAAATCGATCCTAAAATTCCTATTTAAATATAGTAAGGGAATAAGATGTACGAGGTGTGTTCAAAAAGTATCGCGAATTTTGTGTTTTTTCAGATATTATTTATTTATTCATGAATATCTATTTTGTCCCCTTCAAAGTAATCCCCATGAGATATTATGCACTTGTGCCAACGGTTTTTCCAATCTTCGAAGCACTTCAAAAAATCATTTTTTTATCTTGTTCAGCTCCTCCTTCGATCCCGTCTTTATCTCGTCAAGCGTAGCGTAACGTCGTCCTTTCATGGGCCTCTTCAGTTTAGGGAACAAGAAAAAGTCACAGGGGGCCAGATCTGGGGAATACGGTGGCTGCGGCATCATTAGTGTGTTGTTTTTGGCCAAAAAGTCGCGCACAAGCAACGATATGTGAGCAGGGGCGTTATCGTGGTGCAAAAGCCAATTTTTGTTCTTCCACAAATCCGGGCGTTTCTGGCGGATTGCTTCGCGCAAATTGCGCATAACTTGCAGGTAATATTCCTTATTGACCGTTCTACCCTGTGGCAAGAACTCATGATGCACCACGCCCCTGCAATCGAAGAAAACTGTCAGCAAAACTTTCACATTCGACCGAACTTGGCGCGCTTTTTTCGGTCTTGGTTCGTGCGGCAGCTTCCATTGAGATGATTGAGCTTTGGTTTCCACGTCGTAACCATAAACCCACGATTCGTCACCAGTTATGACCCTCTGGAGCAAATTTGGGTCGTCGCGGACAGAGTCCAACATCTCATTAGCAATGTTCATGCGATGCTGTTTTTGGTCGCAATTGAGCAATTTTGGTACGAATTTCGCGGCGACCCGTCTCATGCCCAAATCATTGATAAAAATCGAATGGCATGAGCCAATCGATATGTCTAGCTCCTCAGCAACTTCTCTATGTGTTGAAGTGCTCGGGCGTCCGGCACGCTCTTCGTCGTTCACATCTTCTCGGCCTTCTGAGAACATTTTGTACCACCGATAAACGTTGCTTCGGTCCAAGGTAGCTTCTCCGTATGCCACAATCAACATTCGGAAAACATTTTTTGAATAGGTAAAAATCGAAGACGATCCAAAACACGTGCAAGCAAAGCAGCTGTCAACAATTAAGTGAACATTCAAAATGGCCGAGCTTGTCGGCATAAGTGAGAGACATGAGTACCAACATAACGCTACAAAAAAATCGAAATTCGAATATACGTAACCCGCGAAAATTCAAAATTCGCGATACTTTTTGAACACACCTCGTACTCCTATAAACAATTAAAGAGGACTTAAATTTCAATCGAAACACGGCTAACTCGAACACTTCTGATGCAGACGATTTTATTACTTTTTCAAAATTTCATTCCTGACATAAATAACAATCTCCCTTTTAGGTCGCACTGCATGAGGCATTGTCTCACAATCCAGACGGACAACAATGGAAAACCCTGGAGTTTCAATATTTTCATTATAAGGCTTCAAAGAAACATAAAATGGACTATTGCAACAATGTGAAAGTGAAGGTTTTCAGTATTATAGTATAAAAATTTCAATGCCGTAACTGTTAAATAATCAAAATATGTTCGAAGTAGTTTTTCTGTCCGTCATTTTTGGGATTTCTAGGAGAAACAAAATTCCCAACAATATATAAAAAATCGGGTATATATTGCAGCACGCTGAATTCAAGAACAAATGTGAACCACCACTTTGCTTTAAGTAGCTCCCTGACTTTTCTGAATTGTTATACCTTTTCCAGGTACAACAGGAAACTGCTTACGGTAGATAGTAACTTGCTCAATTCATCTATAAAGAAAGCTACCACTATTTTCTGACTGGGGATCCACGAACCTTCTGTACGATGTGTATATTTTAAGCGAGCAATTACTCCTACTTCCACTCTTTCATCCAAAAAGTGTGTGGAGTGTTAGATGCATCGAAATCTATTTGTATTCGTTTGCCTTAAACTCCATTAAGCTCCATAAACTAATTCATCCCCAGTATTTACATCGACAGTAATAATATATTTTATATTTTTATCAGAACAGACATTGACGACTCGGAAGAACAAAATTTTTATTTTTTTTTGAAAGTTTTGAATTGTCCCAAAGACCATTTTTTTTGGTATAAGATCACTGTTTTTCACCAGGTTTTTGAAAATAGATTCATTTCTGACAAAGTTATGGCGTTGAAAAATTTTCCAACTTTCAATGCAGTTTTCATATAGAAGTCAAACCATTATCCTGATTTTTTACAATAGAGTTACTTTTGTGAAAGTTATGGCTAAGAGCATTTTTTAGGGCAAAATTTTAACATGGACAAGACTAATATCAGTGACATATTATTTAAGCAGAAGAAAAAATTTGATCCTCCCGTTGTCGCTTAACTTCAGTGTTCAAGTATAAATTGAACTATAGGGATCATTTGAATTGGATTCAAAAATCCACCGACCCCCTTTAGGTGAGAGCTGTCATAGATTTCCGAATACTATGACAGAGATTCCATCAATTAAAGAAGAATTTTTAAAAATTTGGTTCATACGTGAGTCCAAATGAGAAAACACTTTGGAGCCTATCATAGATATTTAATATATAATTATGAGTTTAAGGTCAATCAACCTTGAATACAATGTTTTCACTAAGCCATAGCTTGAAGCGCTCCAGTCGGAACCGGATTGGTTAATTGGGAGTGAAATTATGGAATGAAGTGTTGATCAACTGATTCCGAAGGCAGCTTTACCTGTGGCTGCGCATAATAGTATTTTAACAGAAGCTGAATCACTTCCTGACTTACTTTTATACATATTATACAGAGATTGAAAAATGGCTAATATTAGTCGGCGCGGAATACACAGATATGTGGTTGGCATTGTGCAAAACACGAGTTAGATATATCTTCTAAAAATATTTCCTAAGTTTTCGGCTGAAAGTACAGCTGGTTGTTTAATTAATTGGACAATATTATCTTCTAAGTTTTCATCTTCATTATTCCCATCTATGTTTAAAACATTTAATTGAGAATTTATTTCTGGTAAACCTAAAACTATAAATCCTTCATCTAATACTTTTTCGATATTTCCAATCTATTTATAGCATCTAAAACTATTATATTTTCTTCGATTGGTTTCAATTATGTCTAGAGTTTAGCTGCATAAAAGTTCGCAATCCCGCGTGATTAATTCCAAATCCTCATATTTCCACGGAACATATAACATAACTAGCTAGCGAAAAGAGTTGCTAATATTGCGTAAGCTAATTTTTCGTGGTATTTCTACATAATTGTCATCATTCTTGATCAGTATCAATAGGTGAGTTGATATTGCCATGTCCAGCTATTCTTGAATTTAATTTAATACGTACAGAGTACAAAGATCTGTAAATTCACAGATATTTCTGCCAGCTTCCGCTAGTTTCCTCTATTATTCTGGTAAATTATATTTCAGTAATACTCTATATGTATATAACTTTAAAATTGTGGCGTATAGCTTATAGCAATCCATGTGTTCAAACAGATAGATTTCGATATTGCTTCCGATCAAGAATCAGATCAGACTATATCAGTCAGACTATATATAGTCTAATGAATAATAAAAGAATGATTAAAAAATTATTTTATTTTTTTTTAACTTTATTTAAATCATAATATTTATTGTATGGTTTTTTTGTCCTGTCTAAATTCAAACGTTGTGTTACCTAGAGTCTGTTTCTTTTCACAGAATTTTATTGCGAGTCTAATAAAGAAATAACGATACCCGCAAAGTTTCGGAGAATCTCGTCAAAGTATTTGTAAGTTTTCTGAGCGAATTCATAGTAATAGAAATTTGTTGTCCGTCTGTTCGTCCATCTGTTTGTATGAACGCAACTTTTTTCGACACCCTTAGAGATAGAGACTTGAAACATGGAATATATAATGATATGTGCCCGCGTCAAAGTGTACAAAGTGGAGTGCTACGTCCACTAGGAGGCTATGAAATTGATAAGATCGATAATCGCAAATCGATAAAACCACATATCCCAAACAATTTTAAGGCTACAGTTACCAAATTTTGTTGGTAGATAGTTGGCGATATCCTTCAAAGATCGGCCTGCGCCCATAATAGCCAAAGTCGGTATTTCGCAAAGTGGAAATCGATAAATCCGCACATCACTCATAATTTTAAAGATAGAGTCACCAAACTTTGAAGATAATTTACTGGTAGCCTCCTTCAAAGATCGGCATAAGTATTTCTATACCAAGTCCACACGTGCAGCTCCAGGAACTTTGGCCCTAGAAATCTGAAATGCGTATATCTTCCACAATTTATAAGCTAGAGTCACAAAATCTTGAAAGTATTTTACTTGTAACTCCTCTAAGAGATTGATAGAAAAGAACTATATGGCTACGCCCACTCCTCGTCCCCCGATATACCTGTTAGTGTAAATCGACAAAACCACAAAATTTGAAATATATGTCACCAATTGAAAAGGTATATTTCTAGTAAAACCTTTTAAAAACTCGGAAATACAATTTTTGACCAAGCACGGCCACCAAAAACGATAAAAACCTATACCTCTCGTAATTTAAAAGCTTCCGTTTCCAAACTTGGAATAGAGATTACTAGGAAACTCCACCAACATTTTTTTTTTTAGCCATGCCCAATCCCGCCTCCAAAATTCACAAAAGCCTATATCTACCGCAATTCTAAAGGCAAACTTGGTGGATAGATTACTAGGAATCTCCATCATAATTGGGTATTTCTTGGCTACACCCACCGTTTTTTATGGTACCCGTAATTAGGTGGTCTGACTTGTTCATATCAAAGTGTTTCGCAGTACAAGTTACGCCCGACTGCACCGTTCTCTCTTCTAATATCTACAGTAATGTCCAAGCAGAAGGGAAATGAAATTAAATATGTAGTTGTATTACATATATTGTGGAAATCATGTGTGACTTATAATGCATAATTTATAAGTCGATTTGTTTTGGATTTGCTTCTTATGTATTCAATGAGGTTGCCTAAGCATTCTGGCTCCAGTCAAGGACCCCCGTATCCCTATCCACCTGTGTTTGGTCGAGCACCACCCTCCACCAGCCCTCCTGTCTGCTGCTCCACTTGTGCCTGTCTCTGGTGATTGTTGTTATGGCTGTGGCCCCAACGAAAGCCAGCTAGATGTGATTTCTGAATTAATTACGCATATGCAGCGCGGTCCGTTCGGTCGACCACGCGACTCATTAAAGCCGACCAAAAACACACAAAAACAAAATCAAATAATTTATATAAATAGAAAATACCGAACATGAACGAAAAAATCAAACTCAGACTCGGGCACACCAAATCTAATTCAGGTACGACCCGTTGCAAATTTGGCCAAATTTGCGAGGCCAATGCAACAAAAACACCAGCAAAAAAACAACAAGACAACAATTGGCAATGTCTGCACTTTGCACATGAACATGGCCAACCGGTTTACTTTGGGCTTAATACCCTATTGAAAAGCACAAGCACTTTAAGAACTGAAGGATTGCAGCTACACTTTGAAAAAATACGAAATGAATTTTAGAAAATTAAACTAAAAACGAAAAATACATTTCTGGATTTTACGTACATTCCACAATTTTAAAGCTACAGTCCACATTACCGCCTGGGTGTGAATTGCCGTACAATCAAATTAAATTATACTTCTCCAAAATATTTGTATACAAAGCGAAATCTCAAAAAATATTGTTTAATAAATTTAGGAGCAGCAAAAAAGCTAAAGTTATAGTTCTGTGTACACATCAACAAAGAACACTATCGAAATTTGATATAGTTTTCCTTCGCTATTGGAAAATGTACTTTGGGATCAAGAAAAGAAAATCAATGGGAATCGCAGAAAACAACCCTCCGTTTTGGAAATAATAAGGTGAGGACGATTTTTCATTATTTAGTATAGAGATGAGAACAGGCTAAACTCGTAAAGCTAACAATTCACATCGCTCGTATCTATATTCCAGATAAGTCCAACAGTAATAATTACACATTAATATTCCATTACATTTCTTGTTTAAATTTAAAAATGAGTTGAGGACTACTTTATTGTCGAGATTTCTGGAGTTTTGAGGGGCTTGCGTTCTGAACTCCACATTTATTATTTTTTTGATTGATTTTTGCCTTTACAAACAACCTCCGGGTAATAAATATTTGAGCATTTATTTAGTGTCCAAACAAAATCTTAGCTTCAAACTTTCTATAAATAAATTATTTGTATTACTTCTGTTTTGTGTCAACACAGTTTGTCTGACAATATTTTTCAGAATCACACTTTCGACATTTTAAAGTGTATTTTTAGTTGCTTAAATAGATGACTAATTATTCTCTGATAACGAAGACACAAAAGTGTCTTGGTTTTGTGCAATGTTCGTCATGCGTGTGTCCGACCATTGAGCCTTGAAACTTGAAGCGCATAATTGCTTATATTGTTATTATCGCGAATAGTATAATAATATGTTAAAGCAACAATGTTTACATAGTTCTGTATGCACAATGTACATAGAGGTACCTTAACATCCTGTATGCGAGTCTCTTAACAGATCACTGTAAAGACGAGCAGAACATTGATTAGCGTAATTCAGTCGTTCCATTCCATTAAGCAGAGAAGGTCGCGCAGCGCTCGACGAAAAGTTATTAAAACGTTTATATGAACATAACCTCTATAGAAAACTCCTCGTGTTATTAATGGTCATGGGCCCGGTGTTTCGATTAGTAAGCCTGCACCCATAACCCCAAATATCCAACAGGTTATGGGCCCAGCACGCTTCCACTGCGCGGAAAATTATAATAATCACTTGAGAACAATAGAAGGTTATAAATGCAAAAAGTGAAAAAATGAGTGCCTTTATAAAAATAGAACCACTGTGCGCAGAAAATTACGATACATGGAAATTACAAATGCAAGCCGTACTAGTGAAGAACGACCTATGGCAGTACGTGGACGGCACTAAGAAGTGCCCTCTCACGGACGGGAACGACTCCGCCGTATGGAAAACGTATGACGAAAAAGCACGTGCGGATATAGTGTTGGCGATTAGGCCATCCGAATTGGCCGTAATTGAAGGATGTACGTCAGCTGCCAACTGCTGGACAAAGCTTAGGGAAACATTTCAATCAAGAGGACCAGTGCGGAAAGCATCTCTCCTGAAGAAAATCGCATTGTCGCGGCTAAGTGAAGATGGCAATGCGCGCCAACATGTGTACGAGTTCTTCGAGGCTGTGAAGCAACTCAGAGAAATTGGCGTGACAATAGGCGATGATTTGCTCAGCATACTGCTGCTTTACAGTTTGCCCGAATCATACGAAACGTTTCGGTGCGCAATGGAAGCAAGAGATGATCTTCCAAGGTCAGATGTTCTAAAAGTAAAAATACTAGAAGAAGTAAATGCGCGCAAAACTAAGTGTGAACGTGAAGAACAAAACGTAATGTTCGCTCACCGACAAAACGGTAAACGCGATAAGCCGGCAAAAATGCGAGAGAACAGAAAATGTTTTACTTGCAATAAAACGGGACATATAGCGCGCAACTGTCGTAACAAGGCAAAAGGCAAAGGCGAAGAGCCAGAGAACCAAAGAGAGAGAGCAAAGAGAGCTGAAGAAGCCACCCTCGCTTGTCAGACCAATTTCTGTGTAAATAAAGTTGGTATGTGGTGCCTAGACAGTGGATGTACGGCGCATATGACTTCAAATGTGGATTCCTTTGAAAATATCGCAATGATCGAAAAGACATTGCATTTGGCAAACAATGAAACGACACAGATCAGTGGAGTCTGTGATGTACGAATCGCAGTTGTAGAAAATCAAACAAAAGAGAATGTAACTCTGAGTGAAGTGCTTTGTGTGCCCGATCTGAGACAAAATCTGCTGTCGATCGCAAAGATCACAGACAGAGGTTACGAGGTCCATTTCAGAAAAAACGATGCGTTGATAATGAAAAACAATAATACGGTTTGGTTGCGTGCAAAAAGATATGGAAACCTATACTACTTGGACAGTGAGCGGATCCAAGCAAACAACATAGAAGGGCGCAGTCAAAAGAATATTGACATGTGGCATTACCGCATGGGACACTTAAACGAAGGAGATTTAAAGAGCATGGCGAAAAGCGGCAAAGTTTACGGTATGAATGTCAAAGACAACGAAAAGTTGTCGAAATGTGAAGTATGTATAAGTGAGAAACAAACTACAAAAACTTATAAAACTACAATTGATAAGAGAACGACTGATTTGCTCGAAATTATACACAGCGACGTGTGCGGGCCAATGAGGAAAGAGTCCATGAGTGGTTACAGATATTATGTAACCTTTATCGATGATCAGTCAAGATATTGCGAGATATATTTCCTTAAACAAAAATCTGAGGTGTTTAAAATGTTCAAGCAATATAAAGCAGAAGTGGAAAACTTCACCGGAAGGAAAATAAAAGCACTACAATCGGACAACGGAACCGAATATTGCAACGTGGAGTTTGATAACTATCTGAAGAAGCACGGCATCCGGCGTAGGCTTAGTGCCCCATATACGCCGCAGCAAAACGGATTGGCAGAGAGGCAAAACAGAACTCTTGTGGAAATGGCTAGGTGCATGATGAGACAAGCGGGAGCGCCTCCAATGTTTTGGGCAGAAGCTGTAAACACAGCTTGCTACATTCGCAACAGGTGCCCAACGAAAGGACTATCTGGAGGGATTCCCTACACCATGTGGACAAATAGGATCCCGACTCTGGCCCACATGCGAACGTTTGGCACAAAGGCATTTGCGCTTGAGAAAGGCGTCAAGAAAGGCAAATTCGATTCCAGATCTGAAGAGTGCATTCTGCTGGGATACGCAACAAGCTCGAAAGCGTATCGGTTATACGTGCCGGAAAGGCACAAGGTGATCATATCTAACGATGTAAAATTCTTGGATATTCCAGGTTTCAAAACGAAATATGAAGAATTCTATGGCAAAGAAGACATTGACGTCGTCATCACAACAAATGAGCCAAGTGAGCACTGTGAGGATGCGATGGACGAATCCGAAGAGGAGAAGCAAGAACTACACAATCCGCGTCGCGGTCGGGGGCGTCCAAAAACTATTCGGACGGGTCAACGCGGAAGGCCACGAAAATTGTACAAAGAGGTACGATGCAGCAGCAGCAGCAATGATGAGGCGGGAGACGCCAAGGCAGAGGATGACATCATTGAGGAGTGCGAAATGGCTTTTACATGCGTAGACGGTCCGTCTACGTTGCAAGAAGCTAAAAATTCTAAGGAAGCAGACGCGTGGACTAAAGCAATCGAGGACGAGTTTTTAGCTCAAGTGCTAAATGAAACGTGGGACCTCGTAGAACGACCAGCCGATCGTAAAGTTATCGGCAACAGAATGGTATTTCGCACAAAGGATGACGGCAGCGCTGCAGGCAAGAAGAAAGTGCGTCTGATGGCCAAGGGATACGCTCAGCGACCAGGAGAAGATTATCATGACACTTATTCACCCGTAGTACGATTTACATCGGTCAGACTGCTTATATCATTAGCAGTAGAAGCTGACATGGAAATCCACCAAATGGATGTGGTTACGGCATATTTAAATGGAGAGCTCGAAGAGAGCGTCTTCATGGATATACCAGAGGGATTTACCGACTTCATGGAAAAGTTAGAATCAGGATCACCGATCGGAACAAGGGACACCCCTCAAGGAGCGGCATATCTAAAAGCCACTGCAGCTTGGCGGAAAGGAATAAGCAAATCCAAGAATCCTGTTTGTCTAATACGGAAGGCCCTTTATGGACTGCGGCAATCTGGCCTACGTTGGTACCACAAGTTGACCACTAAATTACTGGAGAGTGGATTGGAGCCCACCAAACAGGACCCATGCTTATTTGTAAGGAGACAAGGGAGCAAAACTCTGCTTATCACGATATACGTTGATGACTTATTGTTAGCATCAAATGACCCTACGTGGATGGAAAATATTAAGGCAGATCTCTGCAATGCTTTTGAGATGAAGGATATCGGCAAAGTGAGGACTTGCCTAGGCATACAATTTAAGCAGAGCATAGACAAGCACTGGATATTCATTTCACAGGAACAATATGTTGGTGCCATATTGAAGAAATTTGGCATGATCAAATGCAAGCCTGCATTGACACCAATCGAGGCAAAGTGTAACCTGAAGCGTCCTGAGATTATCGACGAAGGCGAAATGCGAAAGTATCCTTATCAAAGCTTAATTGGTGCTTTAATGTTTCTTTCAGTTACGACACGCCCGGATATTGCGTTTGCTGTAAGCTTTATGAGTCAGTTCAACAGCAATTACAATGTCGAGCACTGGAAGGCAGCGAAACGCATATTGAGGTATCTAAGCGGTACAAAGAAATTGGGCCTGTTATACAAGCAAACAGGCGAGGATCTATTTGGCGTGGTCGATGCAGATTGGGGAGCGAATCTAAGCGATAGGCGCTCCTATTCAGGGCAGGCGTTCATACTATCTGGAGCAGCTGTGTGCTGGGAGGCACGCAAGCAACGTACTGTGGCACTATCGAGTACTGAGTCGGAGTACCTTGCGATGTCCGAACCGGTCAAGGAGGCACTATATCTGAAGGCCCTACTAAACAGTGTTGGCAAAGACTGCGCCACGGTGCGTCTTTATAATGACAATCAGAGCGTACAAAAACTGGTTACTGGCTTCGGGTTTCACCCGCGTACAAAACATATAGATGTACGCCACCACTTCATCAGAGTATATGCAAACAGAACAGATGCTAGCAGACGTCCTGACGAATGGTCTGAGCGGGACCAAACATCGCGAATGCATTTCGAGTTTGGGAGTTACATATATTTAAGTTAAGCGTATTGTTATTATCGCGAATAGTATAATAATATGTTAAAGCAACAATGTTTACATAGTTCTGTATGCACAATGTACATCGAGTTACCAGTTCTGTATGCACAATGTACATAGAGTTACCACAACATTCTGTATGCGAGTCTCTTAACAGATCACTGTAAAGACGAGCAGAACATCCATTAAGCAGAGAAGGTCGCGCAGCGCTCGACGAAAAGTTATTAAAACGTTTATATGAACATAACCTCTATAGAAAACTCCTCGTGTTATTAATGGTCATGGGCCCGGTGTTTCGATCAGTAATCCTGCACCCATAACCCCAAATATCCAACAGCTTATCCCCGCGACAGACAACCTGTTAAAATTGGGGTGTTACTACTAACACTAAGCAGCTATGAAATTAACAAAATCGGTAATAGCAAATCGATTAAACCACATATATTCCACAATTTTAAGGCTTCAGTCACCAAATTTGGTTGGTAGATTGTTGGCAATGTCCTTCAAAGATCGACAGTGGACACGCCCACTTTCGCCGCCTCCAGGCCCCCGGACATGAAAATCGGATATAACTATATTCTCGTAGTCTTTTAGGTAAAGCCATTAAGTTTGGTAGGTCTATTGCTGGTAACCACCTCAGTATGGCTTCTTGGCAGCGGCAGCAAAGAACTTTTAATTTTAATGAAATGCTTACATATTTAAATATGGCACCTTGTGAGGCATAATATGTATAGCTTATTGTTAGTTGTTAGCAGCGCTCCCATTGTATAGCATTCTCTTTGTGCAGCGCTCTCTCCCTCTTTTGCTCTCTCTCCCTCTCTCGATAAAGAGCGTTAGCTGATACGCTGGCTGCTGCAGCTATTCATTCGTTTCGAATAACCCTCGCTTGTTGATCCTGTCAAAAATAAATCTTTCTGTGAGAAGGTTTAGCAGTGGCCCCAATCCTTCATATTAGTAAAACCCAAGAAGAAGAAAACGCTAAGCGTTGGCTTCAAGCCTTAATAACTAACGTTATTAAACATTATAACGTTGCTGAAATAACTAAATTATTTTATGGACATTCTGAAATTTCAACTTTCTAATTTTGAAGGCACAAAAAAAAACAGTCAAGCTCAGGGAGATGAACAGAAGAATAGACAGACACAAAAAAACACACCTGTGCATATTCAAATATCGGTTCAGAGTGTCAATACTATTAAGTTTGTGCCCTCAAAAGACAACATCTGCTTCTTGTTTGCACAGTTGTCCATTTTACACTTTAGTTTTTGCCTTTATCATAAGCAACTTATAATTTCGACCCTTAGTCGATTCCCCAGCTCGAAATCGTTTGTGTCGGTTCCGAAATATTTTGGTTATTCTGTGTTCAAATGAAGCAAAACATATAATCAATATGGGAACACACTGTTTAATACACAAAGGTAATCGTACAAAATTCCCGCAAGAATTCAAAAATGTTTCTAAAGACAACTGATAATATTTTAGCGAGTGCTACAAAAACAAGCCCGTTCCTTATGCTTATGATTGGCCTTATCATAGGTTATTGTGTGGCCGAGCTCATTTCCTACATAACCATATCTGAAGGCATCGAACCCACCAACTTTCTGGCCAGTACAGACTCTAATATCCGTTCCCCGCCATCCCATGCTGATGATGTTATACCACATTTTGATGTCCTTCGGCACGATCATCCAACCGATAATACCTCGCTGGCCGATCAGCTAAAGAAGGATGTTCGCATTCTCTGCTGGGTTATGACCAATCCGAAGAACCACAAACTGAAGGCCCGTCATGTTAAGCGTACTTGGGGCAAACGCTGTAATATTCTACTATTCATGAGCTCCGGAGCGGATGATGAACTGCCTACGGTGAAGCTAGATGTGGGAGAGGGTCGAGAGAATTTATGGCGCAAGGTGAAGGAGGCATTTAAGTATGTTTATCGGCATCATTTCAACGATGCGGATTGGTTCTACAAAGCTGATGATGACACCTATGCAGTGATTGAGAATTTGCGCTATATGCTATATCCGTACGATCCGGAGACCCCTGTACACTTTGGCTACAAGTTCAAGCCTTACGTGGCTCAGGGTTTCATGTCAGGCGGATGTGGCTATGTATTGAGTCGCGAAGCATTGCGTCGCTTCGTCGTTCAGGGTATTCCCAATCCCAAAATGTGCCTGCCTGGCACAGTTATCGATGAGGATGTCCAAATTGGTAAATGCATGGAGAATTTAAATGTGACAGCGGGCGATTCGCGTGATATCAATGGTCGAGGACGTATGTTCCCTTTTGGTCCTGAGGCCCATTTAATACCCAATAAGGATAAGGGGTTTTGGTATTGGAAATACCAATTCTATAAGTCAGACGAGGTAAGCTGAGTTATACGGTTCTTAAAATTTAAGATTCTAATATACAATCTGGTTATAGGGTCTTGATTGCTGTTCCGACAATGCGATATCATTTCATTATGTCGCACCCAAACTGATGTATGTTCTCGATTATCTGATATATCACTTAAAGCCATATGGAGTTGAAAGAGCTTCGCAACAGTTACCTGACAAACTGAAAGTGGGCGAGTTCTTGCCGCCACCAAAAGAAGAACCCGCCAATAGCAATGAGGATTCCTTTGATGATGATGATCGCATTGCCATTCAGAATAATACAAGAGGTGTACCTAGTATAGAGCCTGATGCGAGAGAAGTTGGCTCGAACGAAGTTTAATCGAAATTTAAGCCAGAACTGAAATCCAGGCTACGGTAAACTAAGAGAACTTTCATTAGTATTAATAAATAATATTAAGTTTACAGTCATAATTCGTATTTTTAACAGTTTTTTTTAATATTTTCTAACTAATCATCTCATGTTAAATCTTAAGCTCTTTTTTCTGTGCACTTAAAATATATGAAAATAAAGTTGAACATGTTTGCCTTTTATGTTACTATTTTTAATGTTATCAAAAATAGGAATTGGCTATATCTTTCCTATTATGCGCGGCTTAAAAGCCTTATCTGATTTTGTTTGAGATTGTAGCTTTTTAATTTATTTTTTAATAGAAAGAGTATTAAGACGTTGACTTTGCTAGCCGTTTTTTCCTTGACTGCATGCATTTTGTTAAAGGTAGACAATATGTTGCGCCAACCAAGTTGGCAAGAGGGCAAATGTTTTGGTCAGCATTGTTAACTAAAGTTGTGATTGTTGCTATTGTTGCTGGTGTTGCTGATGTTAGTGGCTTGCCACTGGTCTACGCAGTTGGCCGGATCACTTCAAGACCACTTCACTTTATTTGCCGTTCGCACCGGCGTTAAGTGTGCAAACAGTGCCTGTACTCAGCAGCAACGACGCCATCGACCTGCTCCCGTTTTTTATGGCCAGTTTATTGAAAAACCCGCCTACCCGCCAATCCGTTAACACGCCAACCCGCGAAAGCAGCCAGTAGCCAAGCAACCAGCTACTATCTTAGCCTGGCCAGCAGGGGCAGTTCAGGTGATAAAACTAAAACGTTGCGTAAGGCGAAACCAGCCAAATGGCAAAGTGGCTACACTCAGCGAAAATGTTGCACTGAATTGTAGCAATAAGTCGTACCTTTGGTTTTAGAAAGTATACCTAAAAAACTTAAAGTTGTGTCATTCTAAAAGATACTAAAAATATTATACCCTGAACACATCAAAAATGGGTAAAAAGGGTATAATGGTAAATGTATGTAACAAACAGGAGGACTCATCTCCGACACCATAAAGTATATATATATTTGAGATCAGAATCAACCACCGAGGCGATATAGGCATGTTCAACTGTCTGTCTGAATATACACGCGGATCTCTTATCGATAACTGCATTCGTTTCTCGAATATCGATACATTTCGATTCCCGATAGCAATACATGCGACAATTTTAAAATTTTTTTTAAAATCAGAATCTTCTAATGAATACATAATATGCATATGCATAGTATTGATCAACTACCAAAATTTTAGCAAGATCGGAGAAGAAATTCAGTTATGGTCGAAGATGTACTCTGCCCTAAGACGAGAGTGCACTTGCAGACCTGCTCACATTTGGGTGCAAAACTTTGTAAAGTGAAATTTGCCAATAATTGTAGACCCTAAAACATACAACAGTTAAACCCTAACATGGCAGTCTAGAGATCAAATTTCCTGACCGTTTTCTGAATTTCAGAAAGGGTTTTTTTCTAAAAATAAGTGTTTGCATTTCAACTTCTTAAAAATGATTTCTTTATTACGAAATCTTTTTGTGAAAAATGGGAAATACCTTCCATGTTTGTTAACATTTGAAATGATATGGAAAATTTTTCCAGTTCTTAGAGCGATTATCATTTGGGACTATTTTCAAAATTACAATGTGTCTTTTTTTCTGAGTGTACATGACCAAGTATCCAAATAGCCATTAGTTATTGGCCGGGCCACTTGCAGTTGTTTTCTTTCCGTGGCTTCCCTCTTTTTATGTTGTTTTTCTTTTTTCTTCTCTTTTGCGGCTACACTTAGAACAAATACGAAATGAATTTTAGAAAATTGAAGTAAAAACTAAAAATAAATTTCTGGATTTTACGTACATTCCACAATTTTAAAGCTACAGTCCACATTAGCGCCTGGGTCTGAATTGCCGTACAATCAAATTAAATTATACTTCTCCAAAATATTTGTATACAAAGCGAAATCTCAAAAAATATTGTTTAATAAATTTAGGAGCAGCAAAAAAGCTAAAGTTATAGTTCTGTGTACACATCAACACTATCGAAATTTGATATAGTTTTCCTTCGCTATTGGAAAATGTACTTTGGGATCAAGAAAAGAAAATCAATGGGAATCGCAGAAAACAACCCTCCGTTTTGGAAATAATAAGGTGAGGACGATTTTTCATTATTTAGTATAGAGATGAGAACAGGCTAAACTCGTAAAGCTAACAATTCACATCGCTCGTATCTATATTCCAGATAAGTCCAACAGTAATAATTACACATTAATATTCCATTACATTTCTTGTTTAAATTTAAAAATGAGTTGAGGACTACTTTATTGTCGAGATTTCTGGAGTTTTGAGGGGCTTGCGTTCTGAACTCCACATTTATTATTTTTTTGATTGATTTTTGCCTTTACAAACAACCTCCGGGTAATAAATATTTGAGCATTTATTTAGTGTCCAAACAAAATCTTAGCTTCAAACTTTCTATAAATAAATTATTTGTATTACTTCTGTTTTGTGTCAACACAGTTTGTCTGACAATATTTTTCAGAATCACACTTTCGACATTTTAAAGTGTATTTTTAGTTGCTTAAATAGATGACTAATTATTCTCTGATAACGAAGACACAAAAGTGTCTTGGTTTTGTGCAATGTTCGTCATGCGTGTGTCCGACCATTGAGCCTTGAAACTTGAAGCGCATAATTGCTTATCCCCGCGACAGACAACCTGTTAAAATTGGGGTGTTACTACTAACACTAAGCAGCTATGAAATTAACAAAATCGGTAATAGCAAATCGATTAAACCACATATATTCCACAATTTTAAGGCTTCAGTCACCAAATTTGGTTGGTAGATTGTTGGCAATGTCCTTCAAAGATCGACAGTGGACACGCCCACTTTCGCCGCCTCCAGGCCCCCGGACATGAAAATCGGATATAACTATATTCTCGTAGTCTTTTAGGTAAAGCCATTAAGTTTGGTAGGTCTATTGCTGGTAACCACCTCAGTATGGCTTCTTGGCAGCGGCAGCAAAGAACTTTTAATTTTAATGAAATGCTTACATATTTAAATATGGCACCTTGTGAGGCATAATATGTATAGCTTATTGTTAGTTGTTAGCAGCGCTCCCATTGTATAGCATTCTCTTTGTGCAGCGCTCTCTCCCTCTTTTGCTCTCTCTCCCTGTCTCGATAAAGAGCGTTAGCTGATACGCTGGCTGCTGCAGCTATTCATTCGTTTCGAATAACCCTCGCTTGTTGATCCTGTCAAAAATAAATCTTTCTGTGAGAAGGTTTAACAGTGGCCCCAATCCTTCATATTAGTAAAACACAAGAAGAAGAAAAGGCTAAGCGTTGGCTTCAAGCCTTAATAACTAACGTTATTAAACATTATAACGTTGCTGAAATAACTAAATTATTTTATGGACATTCTGAAATTTCAACTTTCTAATTTTGAAGGCATAAAAAAACAGTCAAGCTCAGGGAGATGAACAGAAGAATAGACAGACACAAAAAAAAACACCTGTGCATATTCAAATATCGGTTCAGAGTGTCAATACTATTTAGTTTGTGCCCTCAAAAGACAACATCTGCTTCTTGTTTGCACAGTTGTCCATTTTGCACTCGAGTTTTCGCCTTTATCATAAGCAACTTATAATTTCGCCGGTTAGTCGATTCCCCAGCTCGAAATCGTTTGTGTCGGTTCCGAAATATTTTGGTTATTCTGTGTTCAAATGAAGCAAAACATATAATCAATATGGGAACACACTGTTTAATACACAAAGGTAATCGTACAAAATTCCCGCAAGAATTCAAAAATGTTTCTAAAGACAACTGATAATATTTTAGCGAGTGCTACAAAAACAAGCCCGTTCCTTATGCTTATGATTGGCCTTATCATAGGTTATTGTGTGGCCGAGCTCATTTCCTACATAACCATATCTGAAGGCATCGAACCCACCAACTTTCTGGCCAGTACAGACTCTAATATCCGTTCCCCGCCATCCCATGCTGATGATGTTATACCACATTTTGATGTCCTTCGGCACGATCATCCAACCGATAATACCTCGCTGGCCGATCAGCTAAAGAAGGATGTTCGCATTCTCTGCTGGGTTATGACCAATCCGAAGAACCACAAACTGAAGGCCCGTCATGTTAAGCGTACTTGGGGCAAACGCTGTAATATTCTACTATTCATGAGCTCCGGAGCGGATGATGAACTGCCTACGGTGAAGCTAGATGTGGGAGAGGGTCGAGAGAATTTATGGCGCAAGGTGAAGGAGGCATTTAAGTATGTTTATCGGCATCATTTCAACGATGCGGATTGGTTCTACAAAGCTGATGATGACACGTATGCAGTGATTGAGAATTTGCGCTATATGCTATATCCGTACGATCCGGAGACCCCTGTACACTTTGGCTACAAGTTCAAGCCTTACGTGGCTCAGGGTTACATGTCAGGCGGATGTGGCTATGTATTGAGTCGCGAAGCATTGCGTCGCTTCGTCGTTCAGGGTATTCCCAATCCCAAAATGTGCCTGCCTGGCACAGTTGTCAATGAGGATATCGAAATTGGTAAATGCATGGAGAATTTAAATGTGACAGCGGGCGATTCGCGTGATATCAATGGTCGAGGACGTATGTTCCCTTTTGGTCCTGAGGCCCATTTAATACCCTATAAGGATAAGGGGTTTTGGTATTGGAAATACCAATTCTATAAGTCAGACGAGGTAAGCTGAGTTATACGGTTCTTAAAATTTAAGATTCTAATATACAATCTGGTTATAGGGTCTTGATTGCTGTTCCGACAATGCGATATCATTTCATTATGTCGCACCCAAACTGATGTATGTTCTCGATTATCTGATATATCACTTAAAGCCATATGGAGTTGTAAGAGCTTCGCAACAGTTACCTGACAAACTGAAAGTGGGCGAGTTCTTGCCGCCACCAAAAGAAGAACCCGCCAATAGCAATGAGGATTCCTTTGATGATGATGATCGCATTGCCATTCAGAATAATACAAGAGGTGTACCTAGTATAGAGCCTGATGCGAGAGAAGTTGGCTCGAACGAAGTCTAATCGAAATTTAAGCCAGAACTGAAATCCAGGCTACGAAACTAAGAGAACTTTCATTAGTATTAATAAATAATATTAAGTTTACAGTCATAATTCGTATTTTTAACAGTTTTTTTTAATATTTTCTAACTAATCATCTTATGTTAAAAATATAATCACAAATTTTTGAGAACTTTTGATTTTATTATAATTTCTTAAATAAAAAATATTAAAAAAGAAAAGAAATAAAAATGTAAGTTATAGCCACATTCAGCTGGGTGCAGGGTATGCTCAAGTCGAGCTCTTCTCCCTTCGAGTGTATGTCTTGAAATTTAACGCAACAACCAGCTTATCGTGCACACCACACCCATTACATAAAAACATGTATTTTTATAGCGCGCCTTTTCGAACGATTGCCGCCAAAAAGCAATAAGGTCGGCAGCAACAGCGGTGCCAGCTGTTACTGAAGTCCGTCGAAGCTTTTGCTTTGCTTTGTTTACAAACAACCAGAAAGAAAGCTTTGGTCGCCGGCATTGCCGTCGCTTCCACAGCATTGCTCTCCTTAATTCTAACTCTCTCTCTTTCTCTCTCTCTCCTCTCTCTCTCTCTCTCTCTCTCTCTGTCTCTCTCTCTCTCTCTCTCTCAGAGAGCGCGTGCGCTGCAAACGTCAAAATTGCAATCTAAAATGGAAACAAACGAAAAATTGTGAAATTGAGCGTCGGCAAAGAGCAACTAAAAGAATAAAACTTAAATATAGAGAGGGCTAGTGAAAAGAAACCAAGAAACAAGCAGCAACAAATCGCGCCCATTTTCCATTTGATAAATTAGAATCAATTCCATTTCCATCCACACTAAATTTACCATATTCGCATTTCGGTTTGTCGCGACGCGAAAACACAAAAAGTTGAACACGAGCATTTCATTTATGTATTTTTCATCATCTTTCTATATATTTTTTTTTTTTTTTTGGTGTTCTGTTTTGCCTAGCTAAGCGAAAAGGCATTTTTGGAACTAGCTGCTAGTAAAATATATCGCCTCGTCTGGTCTCGTCTCGTCTAGTATTTGTATTTGTATATTCATCGTGGCCTGCTACAAGCCAGAGTGTTATGAAACGCTTCTGCAAATTGCGTTACCAATAAGAAACAATCAAAAAACAAAAACCATAACTAAACAGTGCGATTATTTGTGAATATATATATACATAGATATATACATACTGACAGACCGTATATAGTGTGTGCATGTGAGTTCTTGAACAGTGAACGCAGCAAGCTAAGCAAAGCTTATTCAATTCTTATTCTTATTCTAATTCCAACTCTACTCTGTGCCCAATTAAATGGTGTGAAAATTCACTGCTAACTGTATTTGTTGATGACTCATCTAGTATTTGTGTGTCGTGCTTTAATTGTTGCTGTTGTTGTTATTGTTGTTGCTAATGCCGCACACGCATACAGCTCACGGGGCCTATGGAGGCTTATTTTTAGACCACCCCCTCCGCGTCAAATCGAATATTACTGCAGCCCCCATTTGCCCAGTTGATAGATCGATATATTAGACCACGCTCCATCAACATTTCACATGAATTCAAATTGAATTTCAATTCCGTCGTTTGCGGCAAAACTAGTAATTTAGAAACGCAACTGCAGCAATATGAGCTACGCACACACATACATGTATACATATATACGTATGCACATAATTACATATAAATATATGTATATATTTGTTAAATTGCCAAGCTTTTTAATATCATATTTTCACAGTATACTTTTGGGCTGAGTAAATAATTCGCTTTTCCTTCTGCTTGTTTTCCTTTCCTTTTCGTTTGTGTTTTCGATATTAATTCTGTGTTCTTTGTTTTTTAGAATTGAATTTAAGTTAGATATGTATTTAACTCACATTGTATTGCGATTGTTCTTTGTGCGAATCAGAAATAATTATTTGTTCGTTTTTTGCTGCCGTTCTAAGCACTTGAATATGGTGGATTCGAAAAAAAAATACACTTTGAATCCGGTTCCAAATCACATCATTTAAAATATCACATCGCAACAATCATAAAGCTTTCACTTTTTTTCACTTGTAGAGAAATCTGCGTCAAAAAGTATGCAATATTGATGAATGTGTATGTAAATCATCATCATTGCCAAAACTTAAGAACATCAAATTTTGCTTTGTTTCATTTTTGGTAAATTGCATCAACACAAAATGATGTATATCAATTCATTGGCACACTCACACTCACACACACTCACGCACACAAAGTCTTTGAATCGCTATAGTTTCATATAAATACATACATCTAAACATAAACATAAACTTACATACATACATCCTTACATACATATGTACATTGCATGCAATTGCGCTCGATGGCTTTTGTTAACTTGTCGCAAGCGTTGAAGAACTTACGCAATGGTTCAAGCAATTTGCGGTTTTTCCGGACGACAACAACAACAACAACAAGAAAAATAACTCGAACAATAACAGCTAGCACAGCATCTCAAACAGACAAAGCAAACACAACAACAATTAAAGTCAAAATTACTTATTACGGCGCCCTGCTGCATCAACTGAGCAGCAGCAGCAGTCGCAACAACAGCAGTCGCAGCATTTCAAACTGTCAACGTCAACGTCAGAACAACAACAATAGCAACAGTAGCAACCAGACGAGGAAGATCACTAAGCTAACCAAAAGCTTCTGCACCTATGCGAACTTAGGCACAATGACAACAATGTCTGAAGAAGCCGTTGCCAGCATGGCGCAAGAGCAGGCTGAGGCTGAGGCTGAGGCTCAGGCTCGCGCTCAGGCTCAGCTCGCAAGAGAGTACTTCGACCTGCCCTATCAAGTAAGTAAGGCGAGAGCGAGCCAGAGAGATTGAAATTGCCAATGATAGTGACACACATACACACACACGCTTGCAATAGAGACAGACAGACATCAATCAGCTGCAGGGAAGCTCATTAGCTTGCTGTACCAATTGTGTCACTCAGACAGATACAAACACACACGCACACACACACACACACATGCGCTGACAAACACACACAGCATCATATTTGCTGTGCTCGAATGTTCTATTGTACAGTTAATTGCTTTTACTGCACCGCCTTGTTCTTCCCAATCTTGCAATCTTTTGCTCAATGCAACTGACTTCAAGTCTTGCAATGTGTGTGTGTGTGCTGCACGAATTCCTCTCTATCTCACTATTTATATATATATATATACATATATGATAATTATATACATGTATATTACTGTGATATCTTTTGCAGAGCGAAATGAGCGATTCAGCACCCAACACACCCGGTCCCTGCTCGGCACCCAAGAAGTATTATCGCCACGCGGCTCATAGGTGAGTGCAAGGGTGCTCTAGTGGAGAGAGCTCGAAAGGGAGTAACCTGTAATTTTACACTACTGAATATATATCGTATATAAATATAATATAATGGTTAAGAAAATCTATATGCAATTTATATAATTGTCAACAATAGGTCACGTTATATTCTATATCAATAAGAAGGCTTTTTCTTATGAATTGTTTGTTATTGATATCTGAAATCGATTTGTATCGATATATGCAAAGCGAGGGAACGTATGGTAAACCAGAACTTATACAGATGTACATAGCAAAGATCGACTCGACGGTTGATGCTGATCCGGAATATATGTAAATACTTTATGGGGCTGAAGTTGCTGCCTTCTACCTGTTACATACTTTTGCACCTCTTCGGTTCGGGTATTAAGAAAAGACTACGAAATAAATTAAAATAGTTATGCACAATAACGAATATTGCACTCTCTCATATTTGGATTTAGTGCTATATCAGAGCAATGTGCATATGTATAAATGTAGTTGATTTTACATATAGTATATATAGGATAGGTATACGTAGAAAACTGACCGTCAAAATTGGAACTGAACTGACCTCAACTCCCACAACTATTTCTCGATTTGCTTATAGCACGACCTACACACATACATACGTATACAGTTATATGTATGTTTATCATGTTAATCTATAGAACAAAACAACAAATCGAAACAATTAATTTCATTGGCATTGACAATAATCGCATATCAATCAAAATAACCCAAATCGATCCACCTGGTTATAGTTTGTCTATATTATGTGCAAGCAGCCTTTGTTTCTTGTTTGTTGATGTTTTCTCGTTGATAGTGTCAAGGTTCACTGAAGTCAGATTTGATTCGGCTATATTAAATATATTTCAGTCTGTAATATTGTATATACGTATGTGTGCATAATTATTCGTTCAAGGGTTGTTTGGTAAAGCAAACAAAAAATATGTATTTATATATGTTAAGTTGTTTCTCAGATTGTGCCAGAGCTTGTATGTTTTACACAGCCTATTTCGCTCAGTGCATGTTATACATTGAATTCTACATTTTTTGTAGAGATCGCGTATCGCGCTGTTCGCATAGCTGTCCAATGCCAATGCCGAATGCAAAACTGTTGCTTATCGCCTTATCGGCGAGCACAGACAAGAACAACAACAACTACAAGTAAACAAACAGCAGTAACAACAACAACAAAAACTAATTCTGCAAGTCTCCTAATGCACACATATCAACTGACTTTACTAACTAAAACCGGGACATATACATATATCAACTGCATATGTAATTATGCCTAGAAACGTGTACGTATTTTTCTTGAATACCCTTCATGGTGTCATTACATTAAAGTACTTGTAAGGTTTGCCACAAGATAATCACCATTGTATAACATTTTGAGGAATGCTGTTCGAAATTGGAAGCATGTTTAGTGGCAATCAAATATAATAAATATAGTGTAGCAAAATATAGTATCTGCACTTCTCATCCTTATACACCATTCGGAAAGAGAGAAAGGGTACCTCTTGATTGTTTAGTATTGATAGATTATATGGCCCATATTACAATATATTCAAATAATTAATTACTTTTCGAGCTTATTTTGACACGCCTTAACACTCGACTTAAAGATACAATATACAATATATATCTGCAACTTTTTCAAGTCAAAACAATGAAATTTCTGAAACGGATGCCAAACCAAAATGCGATTGCCACGCCCAATTCAGCATCGTAGTACAGTTGAACACTGTATTTCGAATCGGAATTGTTCGAAGCCTTCAAGTTTTTACTCAATGATTGATTCAGTTTTTTAAATCGTATTTATTTTTAGACAAATTAAATATATTTATTTTATTTAAATTATATATATTATAAATTATTTATTTGCCATATAAACCAAATAGCTGTCATCGGAACAATTAGTCGAAAAATAAGCTTAAAGTTGTAGCACCTAGACATGCATCTACATATCTACATATCTATATAAATGTGTAATATTTACTTCACAGCCAGTCGTGAAAGAGTCAGCAGATGAACGCCTGTCCAAAAGGGTATTTAAGCTTCTGTGCCAAAGAAAGCTGTTCATTCTTATTTTGCTCATATAATCAACCAGTTTGGGGATTTTTGAGTGGGCACATTGGGCAAGTGTCAACTTTATTTTGCACTTATAAAAATATGTGCATGTATGTCTGAAAATATGTACATATGTTTATTGTATGTAATATGTTCAGTATATCTGCTGGTGTTAAAGTATCTTTACTAACTGACTCTGTCTTGTCCAACATTGACCCACTGCAAACTGCTTAGTGGTTGTTAGTCTGTGTAATGCTCAATTTAAATAACTTATGCACACCACATTTATCCTCCATTTACCCGCCCCACTGCTACTCAAGGCATATTTGCAAGATAATTTGCCTATTTGTGTTTTCGCCTAATGGAATTTGATTTGAAGTTTCGTGTTTCGTCAGATGCGATTCAGTTTTCTTTCATTCCATTTTTAATCAGCTGAAAAGCTATTTGTTCTAAGCGTAAGCAAACCAAATACCAGTCGAAATTCAAGTGGAGCATAGACTTGATGTCTTAATGGTCATTAATTGTTTATTCCCTGCAAAGCTCAAATATAAACACAATAGAATCAGCCAAAAAAAAAAAAAAACAAAATCATATGCGAAATGCGAGCAAATTATAAATATTGAGCTCAAACTTTGGCCATGTTTATCGTTCCAGTTGTCACAATGATAACTCAAAGATAACTCATGCACACATAGGTTGACTCATTATGATTCCCATAAATATGCAGTAGTAAGACATGTATATATATATCACTAGCTAATTATAACAAAAATATTTGAGCTAGCTGCTTAATTCTGTAGTACTATTGTAAATTGCTGACAAAACCAACCGATGGGCACAGAGAGGGAAGCGTGCCCCCTAAAATGGTATTTCATGTTAATATTGATGAAATAAGCATAAGTAAAGAAAACTATGTATCTGTGAATGGGTAGACAAGCTGTATAAGCTTATAAAATATTTATGAGCCGACGCACAAAACAGAAAACACTCAACAAATCGTGGTTATAATTGGGCATACCGTGTATGCAAAATGTGTGCGTACAAGCGATAAATGCTCTGAATATGAACGAATACTGATTTTATATATGCCCAAATAAATATGCATGTAAACGTAAATGTATATTAAAATGACTGCTCAAAAGTGGTAGTTGTCCCGCAATAAAATTGAATCAGCTGTACTTTTAGATTAGATTAGCCTGCTAAAATGAAACTGCGATAAATATGCATTTTTACACGCCTGTTCCTCATATGCAGCACTGTAGCTACAGATACTACGTATATAATTAATATGGCCTCAATACAACAAATCCAAGCAATTTATTGCCTCAGGTGTCAAAGCAATCATAAAATTCAATCATTAGCATAAACCATCTTGATTATGCGTATATGTAAAGAAATGTATACACATAAATATATATATATACATAATAATACAATATGACAATAAATTCATGGTTTATGTCAAACTACTCATAGAGCATTCACAAACTATCGGCTAATTTGATATGCATACATTTCCATTTTCATTATACGCGTTTCACTTTCAAAAATACATACAGTTGCGGTCAAGATAATAGTATGTTTGGGAAAATGTAATAAATAAAAAATACTTAAAATATAGTTAGCAAATTATGAACATTTTATTTAAACGTAAGCAATCAATACAATGAAAAAAATTAAATTCCTTAAATTTATATGTATTTTCTATTTACTTTCATTAAATTATTCTTCAAATTTATCATTATAATAGTAGTGAAATTTTATTATAGCGAAGTTTTCTTGGCTTTCCCAGCGGCTAAAATATTTCTAAGAACTGGATATGATGGATGGTTATATTTTACTAAGATTAGTATTTCGAAAATACTCATATTTTAAAATATTCCAAGATGAGGATCCTAACTATCTTGTTTTGCTGAATTGAATTTTTCTTCATATTGAATATGTTGAAGAGGTTTCGATTTTATCACTATAAAATGAGTCATCTTTTATTAAATGCTTTAAGAAGCAAAGCTAGTATTATTATGACCGCAACTGTGCATAAAACATTAACAACAAAATTCCATAGTCCGCTTAGCCAAGTCACAAACCCACACATTATTCGAACGCCCAAACGCGATCCCATATTTGAATGTACTTATTCGACTTAAATGTGTGTTGTTTGTGAGTTCGTTTGTTTTCTATTATTTGTACTATTTATAATTTCTCATTTGCTTTCAAATGTGTCCTCCAACTTTTGGAAATTTCCCTATGGCCCAGCTATTTTAGAGTGTACTTGTCTGTTCGCTTTATGGCGTGAAGACAAAAGAAAGAAAGAAAAAAAAGCAAGTAAAAACTTCAAAGACTCTCATAGCGACCATTAAATGCTCTACAACGCAATGTGTATATAGATGTATATGAAATGTGCGATGCATTCCTATATATTTCTGGGAACTTTATTTTTTTTGTGTGTATGCCATGTTTTTATAATTATTCTAACAGCTAGCCAAGCTATTTATCCCTAACCTTCAGTCGTTGAAAAGTTAAAATGTCAAAGCGGCATGAAGAAGCGGCGCAAACATAAATAAAAGCGACAACGCTTTGTATTTATTGCATAAAAGGCATTAAGGTAACAGCGACTCAAATTCAATGACGGACAGAAACAACAACAACAGCAGCAGAAAATAGTAGCTACGCTGCGCACGTCTACTCTTTGACACACAATGTAAAAACGAAGAGCTTTCGGCAAGAGAGAGAGAGAGACATAGAGCGAGATAGATCATGCGCGCGCCGCTCAGGTGCGTTCGTTCTCTCAGTTTTATTTGCTTGCCGTCCGTTTCGCTGTTGTTGTTGCTGCTGCTTGTGCTGCTTTCTTCCTCCCATTTCTACTACGCTGCATTCACTGAGACGAAGTCGTCAGTTGAAATCCAAACGTTGAACGAAATTGTTGCTCTTTTCGTAAGCTCAACAGCGCAAAAGTCAAACAAAAACACAAGTGTTATTCTACTTTTATTCCATTTTATTTTTGTTGTTTTTTCGTGTGTGTGTGTGTGTGTGCGTGCGTGATACTTGTACTAGTGTTCTGTTGTTGTTGTTCTGTGATAAGCACAAACTTTGTCAAAAAGAGAAACGCAAAACAAGAATAACAGCAAATAGCAAATAGCTTCGACCACGCACAAGATCATTCCACAATATATTTTTTCTTATTGCTACTACTGCTGAGCTGTCTACGCATAATAGATTCGTGACGTTTCCACGAGCAGCTGATAAGGCCTCTGTCTCTGTCGCCTCCACACAAAGTTCGCGTACTGTCTCGCGTACTCTCTCACGGTCTGTTCCCTCTCTCGCCCACAACTGCTAGTGAGTGAGTGAGTGAATGACAAACGGAGCTTTGCTTTTTGGGAGAGCTCTGAACTCGAAGACTCGCTAATCGGCAGTGACGCGTCGTCACAACTTTGCTGCTGGCATTGCTCTCTGGCACTTTTAGCTAACCAGTCACAGCTGAAGCAGCAGTAGCCGCAGCAAGCGAAAACAAACGAAATGCCGCCAACTCAACCAGAACAACAACAACAACAAGCACATTCCTATAGCAATAGCTGCAATTCCGGAGCACGCGAGCGCACACAAACCATTGGTGAAACGGACATGGATCAATCGGTGCTCAATGGACTACACCTGGGCACCGATATAAACTATCACGGCCACAAGCGTCAGTTGGGCCACAGGTAAGCCGTAACAGCAACAGCGACGGCTAAAGTTGCAATCATCAATTCACAGCAGTTATCAGGCTAAGTCAATAACAACAACAACAACAACAACAAATACTGTTCACAGAACAAACCTTTCGGTGACTTTCGTTCGCTGCAAAACTTTCGTCGGGTTTCTGTCAGTTTCGTCACGATGGCAACCATTTTGAATTTGTCTATGATTTCTAATTATAAGAGCAAAGTTTTTGTCTGATTTTGTTCGATTGGTGGGTACTATTTTTTTGCGAAATTTGCTAATGAATGTTTTTTCTGATTTTTTCTCACTCTTTCTTAAATTTTTCCCAATATTTTGTGCGATTGACTTTGACTTTAAGAATTGGAAACTGTGCGTTATTTTTTTGTGGGTGCCCAGTGTTGGAAAACGCTCATATATAAAGTTAAGAATTTTATTCCATAAAATACTACTAACTATGATATTTATTCCATTGATCGCATTTTAGGGTACAAAGTAACTCTAGCTATCGGTGTTGCAAAGCGTAAAGTACCCCTTATCCGCTTGTCATATTTATTTAATTAATTTTGCTATTGCCTTCCCACAAATCTGTTATTTCGCTACATATTGCACCCCATCACCGCGTAACTTTTGTCTGCGATACGAAAGTCGTTGCATATTTAAAGGCGTGCTGAAAATTATAATTTGGTTAGTGTAATATTTTGGTGAGCGTGTGTGTGTGTGTGTGTGTGTGTGTGGGGGGGGGGGGGGGTATTAACGTGCCCTCCATCATCCAACTCTTCCTCTCCCGCTCTCTCTTTGATTAATAGTGATGGACTTGGTGGCAGATTGCCTAATTAATGTCGTCGTTGAAAATTGCCGGCACAATTTCGATAATTTTCTAGTATTCGTCCCTGCTTCGCTACCCCCCTCGCCCTTATTGAGTCAATTAGCATTCACATTTCTGCACATGCGATTTATATGCACTCAAATCTATTCGCCACCACTAATCAATGCCGCTCGCATAGCACCCCCTTTTCAGTTTGGGGGTATCTCGTAAATCAGCTAAATTGACATTTATTTGATTTTTTTCGTTGACAACGTTTACCTCTAGCCTTTGTGCATATCAAACAATCCTCCTTAACCAAGCCTCGTCCTCTCTCTGCCTTTATCCCTCTCTCTTTCTTTCTTTGTCAGACAGATATATAAATAGTGTAATTTTTAACATCCCTGCGCGGCTGCCATTTTGTCCTTGAGTTGTGTTCTCTAGCGTTAGGCAACAGAATTGCTAACAATGAACGCTGCCTTAAATCAAAATGCTTAATTCATTGCATTCAACTCACACACTCACTCAGCCTCTCCCCACATCGACCAACCCCTTTACCCTTTTAGCCACATTTGCAACTTCGTGTTGCCGGAACTGGCAAGGCCTGCAACTGAAGCAGAAAACTGCTACAGTACCAAAAGTTGTTTAATTCAATTCATGAATTGCACAGAAAATCTATTTTATACATATATTAACAGCGATTTTATAGTTATTTTTATTATTGTTTCCGATACGTTTGTAACGCGTAATTTATGCGGCTGCTTTTTTTTTTGTGTTTGCTGCACATGAGCGGGCTGGAGAAAGCAAATTATAAAATTACTAGTAATATATTATTTACACAAAATGTGGAATGTGTGCACTACACATACGAGTACATATGCAAATGCATGTATGTGTATATTACTACTTTGTAGACATGTATAGTTAACCGTAGAGTCTAGAGTTTGATAACGCGAGAGTCGAACTGAAAATGTTACTTTGGAAATTTATTGTTGCCATCAAAGCTTATCAGCTGATAAATATACATAGTTGCAGAGCACAAATCAACAGAAATCTATTTATAGAACGTTTATTTCTAAATAACAAATTTGAAGTTGAAATGCCCAAGTCAAGGGTGAACCACCTGAAGATCGATTCAGGTATTTAACAGCCTGAAACGCGATATGCATATTGATAAATGCAGTTAATTTTGTGTAATTTGTATTTCTTATATATTATTTTTATGCGTTCTGTTTTTGTTTTGCTTGTAATATGCATATGATCATTATTGCGCATCGTTCGAGAATATAGAGAATATTTTTACTTTGTCGCCACGCAAACAAACAAACAAACTAAACAAAGTACAAATTGCTTATCGATTGCAACTAATTAACACCTGACGAATCGTAATTTTGACTGCATATAGTTAGCCAAGTGGGAATCACGTATTATCTCGCATAATAGTCGTTTGGCAAAAAATAGGTTTGGCGCATATTGTTTTTTTGGCTACGCAAATAATATGCAACAAATATTCCTATTAAAATAACATTTCAGTGTGTTGCGTCATTAAAATGCAAATAGCATTTTGGGGTGGGAATAGTTGTATCCCACCTGCACACACACACAAACACACACACGCACACGCACGCACACGCCCTCTGCTCTATTTCCCGTTCTATTCCGCATTTATCCCCTAAACCAACAAGTGCCACGTGTTGTCACGACGCAAAAGATACTCGTGCAGCGCAGGTAAATCGGTGAAACGGAAAGTCGGAAAATGGGAAAACGAAAAATTGTCAGGTTCGAAAACATGACTTCACTTGGCATTCAGAACCGCCAACGTTTACGTGCCGGTTGCGATTTGCATCCTGCATTCCTTCAAGTCCCTTACTCCTGTGTGCCACTGCCAAGCTGTGACCCCGTTAATAATTAAACATTCTTAAGATTGTCTCTCAAATGGATTCTTAACGTGAGTGCAAAAATGAGTTGGGTTCTTATGTAAACGACAAAAATTCCATTAGTATTCCTTAAAGTATATATATTCCTTAATAGCATCTGCAGTCGAGTCGATATAGCCATATAAGTGATTAGATCTGATTATATGCATAATTGTCTGCCAGTTGAAGGCTGTCTCGATGTCACTTGGCTTGTAGTCGTATTTTTGCTTCGTGATATATTTTAATAATATAGCTATCACAGGAACTATAGAACGAAAGATATCTTATATAGGCAACTTTTTTTCTTAACAAGCTATCCTAATGTAACTCAACAGCTATGCATACTGTCATATTTTTATTTTACTTAAAAAGATATCTAAACCAACATTACTTAATATACACATTTGTGAAAACATGAAGATTGGACCACTATTTCATTTTGTTGTCATAGGAAAAAATCTGTTTGTTTAACAAGGTATCAAAACAGAATTATGTAATATCTCAATATTTCACATAGCTGTCATAGGAGCAAGCGGTCGAAAAAATTAGTTCTTTTCTAAAAGAAACCACATAGAGATCGAATCACTATATGATATAGCTGCCATCGGAACAATCGATAAAAAAATAGGTTCTTGTCCAAACAACTTTTCCTAACTTAACTCAACAGTTGTGAGCTTTTTTATGCTCCCGTCTACAACGGTATTTAATCTTTAGCAACTAAACACAACAGATATATATGTTTTCATAATTTCTAACATTTAAAATAGTCATGGAGATCGGACCACTACAATATAAATCTACGACGTGCACATGTAGACACTAAAAGCTAACTCTTAAAAGTTATCGCTGCTATTCTATTGTAATGGTTCTAAGTTGCTCCATTATTGAGTTATTAGAATAAATATATCAGCATAATATATTCAGCGTATTAGATTTGGTGCTCTTTTGAAGCAAGTTCAGATGTACATAAGTAGTATCAACAATTTCTCACGCATTGGGGACACATGGGCGCAGGCAGATTCCCTCAAATCTCAGTTTGATGAATAAATAAAATCTAGCATGCGAAAACAGCAACTATGCCAAACAATTCAGTTTACCTTTTATTTATTCGTTTGATCAATTGGAATTATGCCACTCACTTGTTGGCCTTTGTCCCAAGCCAACCGACAGCATCCAATGAATAGGGATAGGGGAACGAGAGCGAGAGCGAGAGCGAGGGGAGGCGGAGAAAAGGGGAAGTCCACCCTTGGATACAGGACGGCCTGTTTGAGGGGTGAACTGCTTGTCTAATTAACCCCGCCATTCACATGCTAAGCCGCCCTCAATCAATTGACAAGCACGGGCAATGCCGGCGCACATTGTGCACAGATGTGCTCCGCACCCAATCCTTTCCCTCCACCTTCACCTCCCCCCTCCCCCTGCCCAATGCCACGACACCTCTTCAAGCCAACAGCTGAGCCCCTTGTCCGTCGCACTCTGGTCCAAGGTCTCACGCAATGAGCTTAAAAATTGAAAGTGTGAGTAATTTTCAATACCCTGCACTCTCATTCCAACAAAACAGGGCTAATGTATGTAACAGGCAGCAGGAGGTGTCAGAACGAGGGTCGTGGCTTAAAGTGTACTGATTTCAGCATACATTTATATGTGTTTATTATTTATTAAAAGTCAGGGTTTGTCAGTGTGTCGATCATATTTGTTTTGTACCTCTCAAAGACTGTAAGAGACACAATAAAAATATGAAAAATTGTAAAGATTGTAAATGTTTAAGATTGTAAGACATCTAATTAAATTCGAAATTTAGAGGTAAGCTTTATGTCGACACAATTTTTTAATCTTTCCATCTGCTTTCTTGTACATCTCAATGACTTAAAAGGATTTAAGAGAAATATTAGAAGGAGAAAATAGAGAAAAATAATTCTAGAATTTAAGTTAAAATACAAATGGAAAGATTTCAAATTGAAAGAGATAAACTCACACGCGAATTATAAATATAAACTGTGAAATTAAAGATATGTGCAGAATAAAAAATAAAATGGATAAATTATTATTATTATTATTTGTATATATATTTTCTGATTTGTAGGCTATTCTCTTCTTCTATAGCATACACATAAATACACACATACACACACTCATACACACATTCACACACACATACACACATACATGCACAGGTTTCTTTTTACATATTTACGTGATCTGCATTACATAAAGATACAGCAATTAAGCGCACAAGTTGTTCAAGAATCTTCAGCTTGCCTATTAAATGCATTCAGACCCGAGTACAGGGTATTTAGTCTAGTCGATCACTTTTTTTTTAAGTGCTGTTCTTTCATTATTTCTTTTTTTAGTTTAGTCCGAACAATGTATTTGCCACACGCACAAAACGACCGCTGAGCAGCTAAGCAGCCAAGCGACGACCCACGCAGCTCTCATGAGTAACTATTTTGATCTCCAGTCAAGGCGAGGGGCAGGCAGGGTGGCGGTAAACAAGTTCGATGTGGACAACAAAGTAGAACAGGTCGTTGTCAATGGTTCTTTATTTATTTTTTTTTGTTCCTAGTGGCCTCAGTTTGGTTTCGCTAGAAGTGCAGTTTGGACGACAAAACTGTCGCGAATCGCATTTAATTCGAAGGGACGAAAAGGAAAACGAATTTCTGCGCGGAAAGCCTTGTGAGTGTGATTGTGAGTGAGTGTGCTTAATTGCATTGTTTTGTTGTGGGCATTGTTATTGTGCTATTTATAACCAAAATCCAGCAGGACACAATCGCCAACCGTTATCGATGCCGAGCCCCTGGGCAACAATTAAAGCTTTAATGCTGTCAATCCAAATAAAAATAATAAACAAATCCTTTCCCGAGTAGTGACTTTTATATTTAATGTCGCGCCTAGTCAGGCCACATTCCATTACACTAGTAAACAATCAATTGTGGAAGTAAATTAAATTTAAAATATAGACAGTTAAAAAAAACTAGTTGCCCAAATATACAAATAAACCAGGGTGCTCCCGAAGCGGAAGCACAACTTTAAAATTCAGAAACGGAGGACGTGATACATTTACTGCTAATTACGTCAAGCTTCACCACAACTATGATCTAAATACGTACCAGAACCAGAGTCGGAACCAAAACACCATTTGGTTTGATTCCCTTGTAATATTCGAATGGTTCAAGTAGTGCCAAAATATCTTAAGTCCTTTAATTGCAGACAGTCCCCGTTTCATATGTAGCAGTAAATTTATGTTTGTAGTTCGCCTGAACCAGACCCAGTGCCCATTTTATTCTGTTACCCATTCAACTATGGTGCTTTACTTTCCCTTGAAGTTTAAAACCCTTTCGTTCGGCTGTAAAACCACAATTAACTATTCAGCATTCGAATTGGCCAATTACTCAATAGTTTTGTAATTCCTTTAATTGAATAATCACATATTTGGTTGCCCTGCTGTTAACCTCCTGACTCAGTTCAGTTGTCCTGGTCTCTTGTCTTAAGCTGCAAAAACAGAAGTTATTCAATTTTGTGCTGAGTAGCGTAAATGTTTTCCTGCCGCACTTATTGTCACGTGTCTATCTGTGTGTGCGTGTGTGTGTGTTTGTTTGTTTGCGTGTGTGTGTGTGCATTGTTGCTTGTTAGGCTATTTGGCTTTGTGGTTATGCTTATTAAGTCAATTATCGCCCAATTGTGCCGCCAACCAAATCGCATGTGGCCATCAAGTGGTTAAGAGCCCAAGGTCCCTGATTCCCTGATTCCCTGCTTCTCTGCTTCCCTGCTTCCCTTCTCTACTGCTGCCTGCTCTCTGGTGTCCCGCAGTGGATGCGTGTCTGTCAGTGTTTGTTTGCTATTTGGATTTTAATTGGAAGCACATACAGTAAAGTGACGGCAATTTTATTATAACAGTCGACTCCTGTGCGTTGGTTGCTTCTGCACTGACCTTGGCTCGAGTATTTCATTTATCCGGGTCTGGCACATTTGAGGGAAATTGATTTTCGGCTGACGCCAGACTTATGCGTGTAATTGAATTGAAGTGAATTGAAGTGCTGGACCACCTTGAATAGTCACAAACAAACCGATGCGAGCTGAACTGCATTCCGGTTATTGATTCACCATTCGAGACAGTCGAAATCTGTTGCCTAAATACGAATAAGTCAGTGTGTTAGGCCAGAAATAGATGCGCAAATTTACCGATTAAAATGCAGAGTCCTATCCAAAATTTATTCGTTTTAGTCCATTCAATACCAAAACTGAAGCAAATAACGAAAAAAGAAACATTTAAAACAATTCATAAGCTGCTTAACTGAAACCATTTACGTACCTAGCTTACGGGGTTAAAATAAACACATTTTCATTCAATTTGGGAATTTGTTTTCGTTAAGTTTGACGACTATACCCATATATAACTAAGTTGAACAGAATACAGGCATTATAGTTACCTAATCATTGTGAATAAAATCATTAACACCTAAGGTGTTTTATTGTCGCATTCGGTAATGTAGTCAATGTAGATTTAGTCAATAATATACGAGTATATATTTTTGTTATTCAAAATGGCTTTTTCTCTGGCTCTGACTTTTTTGAGTGGTTACGCTGTCAGGTTTGTCAGCTTGTGGTCCAAATTGTTTTCTGTCGTTCGTGTGTGTTGCCAATGCAACTGACAGCCGCTGGACAAAGTAAAACAGCGACGACCGCACGACACGTGGCTGTGCAACAGCAGCAACAGCAACAACTAAGAGCAGCTGCGACAGCTTTGAATGTCTGACTTGCAACAAAGCGGGAAACATAATCTATAAAATGTAATTCAACTAAATGGGAGCAACAATGTGCATTATTACGTATACGCAGCATTAACACAGCTACCCACGTGACTTTCCCGCTCCGAGTGAAGAATCGAAATTGAGCAAAATGTACTATAGACAATTTTAATCTTCGTCTCGCCAAAGCTTGTAAAGTATCCAAGGAAACCAACCAGCCAAGCAAAATTTATTGCTACACTTAACTTAATTGCAATACAAATTGCGACTAATTTAAAAATGTATTTGCATTTATTGTTAAAGCAAAATGCAAATTGATCAATTTGACACGTTCATTGTGAACTGCGACGTTATTTACAGTAAATACACAAACACACAATGGCCCCGGCAATTGCATAATTGAAAGGATGTCGCCTGTTGTGCCATAAGCCATGAGTGTTATAAGCTCTTTAACAGTTGTGTTATGGTCCTTCTCCTTACTCGTCTCCCGTGCCCGGTGTCCATGCTGCATGTAATTGCCCACAGTGGCGTAAATAGTCATTATTGCTGTAACTGCAACTGTACGAAAGGATACGGCGCATTTAAGTTATTTACTGACATGTTGTCGTTCACACTTCGATGCAAGGATAACAGCTATCGCAGCCACTTGATATTCTTTTTGCGTGCTGTTTATGGAAGTGTCCTTCCACACGCACACACACACACATACACACACACACACACACATACACACACACACGCACACGCACGCACACACACGCACACACACACACACATACACACATAGAAGCGCTTACCTCTTTTATCGATACGAAATTCAATAAATCGTCGCAAGAAAACTCGAAATTCTCGTAAACATGATTTACCAATGTTGAATGTACAGAATGTTGTCCCTTATGGGGATATGTACAAGTAACAATTTTATCAGACTATGAAATTGCTATAGTCGAGAGCTCGACTGTGTTTCTTATCCGATCTTAATGAAATTATTACAGTTGATCAATAATATATCTGGAAGGCTATATATTTAGAATTGTGTTTTGTGTTGCTCTCAGAAATCGACTTGTTATCGATGAACATAAAAAAATACCGATAACTTATATTCCAAATTTATTCCTAGCTCTTAAGGCAGAACTTCGCTTAAGTCTTATCACATAAACTGAAGCGGAACACAATGCACAACAATAACGATAACAATAACAATAGCAATAACAACAGCACAAGCTCAAACTCAAACTGTTGCAAAATCAATTTTAAGGCAGCAACAACAAAAACAACAATTGCGCGACAACAGCAACATCTAGTGGCAGGTGTTGGCGCAACAACAATGTCACGGCCGCTAAATTCGTAAGTGTCAAACGTACTCATAAAATATGAAGCAAAATGAGCTGAGGAAACCTAAATGGTCCATTGCTTATACATACAATGCACTCAGAAAAAAACGTATAATATTTTTGTGAGTTTAGATGTTCAAACGAAAGTTTAAATGATCGATTCCCAAAAAGAAAAGCCAGTCTAAAAAAGGAAAGCAATCAAATTATGTTTGCATTAGCTGAGCCTTTTAGGAATGAACCCTATAAGCAATCATTTGGCTTAATCCTAAAAGGCCCAGCTGATATAAATATAATTCTATTGTTAAATGTAAATGTAAAATACATGAAATGTGCTTTTGTTTCATAGCTTTATGTTTTATATGTCTTTGCAATCAATTGAATGATTGAATTTTTGTTTAGCAACATTTTATTTTATTTTGCTACGTTTGATTCACAATCATTGCAGCAGAACAACTTTCAAAAATATTGTTTACAACATTTTTTTTATTCAGAACAATCTGTTAATTAATAAAAAAAAATGCAAATGTCAACAACCCAATTAAAATGGCAATTAACAATAACAACAACAGCACCAACAACAACATGAATTTCTAAAGAGGAAGAATAGACCTCTTTCAGCCATGAAAACCTTTTTCTACACTTTTGTCTGTGTGCAAATGTTTGTAATGTTTTGTGATTCGAGTAACGTGCTTGGGGATTTGCTCTCCGATGCACTTGGGTAATCAGTTTTGATTGCAGGCAATCGCATTATCAATGCATTCGAGCATTCGTAAATAAGAATATTGCCACATATAGTATGAACTCCCATGATCTCAATTGCAATAACAAGATTTGCACTTGATTGCGTCCATGCAACGCCTGATCACTTCATCATACTATTTGAATGACATACATATATATACAGACGTACGTAAATATATATTTATTTCATAAAAAGCCAATTGCAGCATTTTTATGCTCGCTCTGCTTTGGCTCTTACACAGAGCCATAAATTTATATTTATCATACGCCGTCTTACACCCTCATTTTTAAAGGACATCAATTCTCATATACATATACATGCATATACATGTGTGTGTGTTTGTGTGAGCTAGTGCCTAGTTGCGTAGTTTTTAACATTGCAAAGTATATGGGATGCGAGGCACCAAAAAATAAACATTAAAATCAATGGTAAAAATATATATAAAAAAGAAACTCGCTAAGATCAAGACTTTCCACTGACTTACACTTATTGTGCTTAAAATATAACTTTAGCGATAGGAAGGAAACTTTTTGTGTCCAGAGAGTGTTCGACAAGTTATTGAAGATTTGAAATTTTGGGTTTAGGTAATTTAAATAGCCATAATGTTACATTAACTAACTTGACAACAACGATAGAATTCCATGTTAGCGACCCTGGAAGCAAAATAGTATAATGTATTTTCCTTAAAAATCGACGTATTTCATTTAACATCAACACCAAAGAAAATCATACACAAGCGATTTACATATATAATAACAGTTAAAAAATGAAACACATTACAATGGCATATTAAAAAAAAATGGATTAATTAATTGTATTATGCAAAAATAAAGCTTTGTCATATCTATAATTATTAAAGTCTGTGTCTCCTTGGAGCTGTTTTGCTTCGACTAATAATTTAGCTATATTTCCAATTTTATCAAACATGATTTTGCCAAGGTTCAAGGAGCTTATTTCTCTAGTGTTAAGGCCCCTAGCTGAGGGCCATTCTAGAATCTAGTCGATTTCTACACTGATTTTCACAGTTTTTAAATTGCGGGCACTTTTAATTATCTGAAGATAGTATTTGCTCATATGCAAATATTGAGTATTTAGCTTAAGCAAGTTTTTGTTTGCAATGTCTGGCTCCATTAGAAGCTTCTTTTTTAAATTGAGATAGCCGGGTTTATTTATCTCCCGGAATACCGATTCTATTGATTTCCCCTTCTTTATTCAACGCCTCTACATGGTAGAGTCAAACTTGTGGGCTAGCTGGAGACTCGTTGTCTGGCTGTTAGCCATGGAGAGTTAGTTAGTTGTTTTGAAATGGTTTTTACAAGGTCGCACAGACCAAAAGCTTTTAACTCTACATATTTTTAAATAATTAGACATAGGTATATTTATTTAATTATTGCCAAAGTGCGACGAATTCTATAATAAACCACAGCGATTTATGGCATTGCATTTTCTGTGTATTTTTAGAATTATAAATATTTTTTTCATTCCTTTTTTAATTGATGCGCCGTCTGCAGCAAATTAAGCAAACACAACTACGTCAACGACAACGACAACAGCATCAGCAAAATTAAATCGTCAGATTAGCGACAATTTATTTGCATTAAGTTTTGGCTATTTATAGAAGAATAGCAATAGCCAGACTTTATAATATAATAACTTTATTGGGGTTTTCGGGTTATTTTTGAGATTTCTTAATGAAATTCTGTTTTTCACTTGGCTCGATTTGTATGTGTAATGTAAATATTTGCAAAATAATAATTATATAGTTTTTGTGTGCTCACAAATATTTTAAATTCTTGTTCGTCCCTCTGTTTGGCTGTCTGTCCTCTCCGATTTATGCATTTTTTTCGAAATTGGGTTAAACAACAAGCAAGTCCCAAAAAAACAGCAGGAGTCTGCCGCAAGGATGGAACTTTTCGCTTATTTGGCAAATTTTCAAGTGAGGCGAATTGCAAAAAGCTTCAACAAAATAAATAAACCCACACACAACGAACAACAATAACAACCACCAAATTTAGCGAAAAAGTAAAAAAAAAAGAGCAGACTCAAACTGAAATAAAAAATATTTACTTTTGAAAGCTTATTGAATAACTACTTGAGAGCTTTTGTTCAATGCAAAGTTTTTGGCATCAGCTGAAGGTGAAATAAAATGCAATTAAGATAATATCTATATTTTGCGCTCTTTTTCAATAGTTACAGCTAATATGTAGTAGTTGAGCTTTGCATAATGTTTTCGTTCATTGTTGCCATGAACTGCATAAAGGGCAAACAATACAACTTTAATCTTTTGACAATAGTTTTTGTTTTCTGCTGCTCTGCTAATCGGCTAACTAATTTTGAAAACATCTCAATTTGGCTTGAAAGCTTTTGCAAGTTGCCTTATGAAATGCACATGCCCCCTTTTCTATCCCTTTTTGATATCAACTCAAAAAGAATGCGAAAACTAAGAGAGTCCTTCGCACCTCCTCATCCGCCCCCACAAACGCAACGCTGCTGCTGCTTCTAATGAGTTTTGCCGCAATGGGGGCTTGTCGCTGGTGGGCGTGTCCTTGCCACAGCAAAGTTGTCAGTGACCAAACGAACGGGAGAGCGTGTCGTCCCCCAGAAAAACTTTTCCTTGCACTAATTGTTGGCCGCAAAAAGGGCCAGCAATGAGGACACCGGGCACCGCATCGAATCCTATCTTTGAAGCATTGCACACAAGTTGAAAATCATTTTACAGCAATTGATTTGGCATGCTGTTTTAGCGCTAATGCCACATACCACGTATATGGCATTAGCATTATATATATATATATATATATATATATATACATATATATATATATATTTTTTTATTTTTATTTAATTTTATTGATTCCACGACATTGGCGCACTGCAACTGCGACTTGATAAACTTTTGACCTAGCGACAGCGGAGGTCAACCGTAACCAAGTTAATGATTGAGAAGCGAATTGTAATTTCGTGACAACCCGATTTGAATTGCTCTCGACCAGCGTCAGTCATCAGTAAATGCCAGCTTTACGAAATATGCATAATAATATTTACAAATATTTAACTCATTAATTAAAGACTTTGTCTTTGTTTAGGCAATAACAAGAAAGTAAAGGACTACCATCTTAACAGAAATGAAATCATTGTATATTAAGGATAGTTCTTAAGAGTTAAATACATATAGTTATATATATACATATATGACAGCATATATATCAATTTCGATTGCATGCTTAGCTGTATATTTATATATATATAATAATACAGTTTTTTCGTTATAATCGAATGCTTATTAATGCCAATCACAATTTTATTAATTACAGAGTTTTTGTGAACCGGTCGCTGCACTTGGAGAATATCAAGTACTATGGTTTCGATATGGATTATACACTCGCAGGTGAGTCATTACAATAGTTACCACTCATTTTCATACTTTGTATCTTGCTTCATTTAGAATACAAATCACCGCAATATGAGCAGCTGGGCTTCAATTTGGTGAAGGAGCGCCTAGTCTCAATGGGCTATCCGAAGGAGATATTGCAGTTCGAGTATGATCCAACATTTCCAGTGCGTGGCCTGTGGTTCGATACGCTCTACGGAAATCTGCTCAAAGTTGATGCCTATGGCAATATACTGGTCTGTGTGCATGGCTTTGAGTTCATCAAACAGTAAGTGTTACCGTACTACAACAACTTCTACATGGTATTAATTGAAGCCCCTCTACAGTCATCAGGTCTACGAGCTGTATCCCAATAAGTTTCTCAAACTGGACGAGTCCAGGGTTTATGTACTGAACACTCTATTCAATTTGCCGGAAACATATTTGCTGGCCTGTCTAACCGATTTCTTTACAAACAGCGATGAATTTGTTCGGTGAGTTCGGAATTCTTCAAAATATGTTGAACAAATGTGGGCATAGCCAAAGTTTCATATAGCCAAAACTATAATTCTGTTCTTTGCCAATGACTCTATTTCCATCTACTTTGTACTATTTATATTTGTATTTTTATCTCCCTCGCGCTCTCTCTCTCTCTCTCTCTTTCTCTCACTCTGTCTCTCTCTCTCTCTCTCTCTCTCTCTCTCGCTCTCGTTCTTTATGTACTCTCTGTCTGTATATAATTGTAAACTCAACAGCGTTGAACGCGGCATCAAAGCTGGTGATTTTTTATTTACCTATAAGTCGATTTTCCAAGACGTGCGACGCGCCGTCGACTGGGTGCATTCCGATGGCGATTTGAAGCGTCGTACCACACAGGTAAGTGACAACATCCAATTAACCTCCTTGATTAGCTCTATGAACTTCAGGTCAAGTCAATACTACCTACGTTTATTAATTTTACTCTGTCACCAAGACATGTATCAATCATAAATGTATTTTCCGGATAGGCACAACATGAGTCATTAAAACTTTCTTCATCATAGATACTTTTCTTTGCTATCGGTTGACACATGTCACACACTTTGTATGGGAACGTTTTACGACAATTAAGATTTGTTGTGCGAAATCTTTTTGGTTACTCACTCAACGTGAACATTTTAGAAAAGCGGATTAGAGAAGAAATTGAACAGTTTGTTTCTTAACTACTTTGAAATGAGGAGTATAATATAATATTCCTCTTCGCTCTCACTTTAATCTTTCTCTATTTACAACATACATATTTATTAGCCATAAAAGATGATTTTTTTTTTTTAATATAAAAACTATACCTTTGACACTTGTACATATTTATACTTAGCTAAAACATTTCATGTGTCATCCTGCAGAACATGGCGTACTATGTGAAGAAGGACAAGCGGCTGCCAACTGTCCTGTCGCGCATACGTGAATCCGGAGCCAAGCTATTCATGCTGACCAACAGCGATTACACCTACACCAATGAGATCATGACGTATTTGTTTGACTTTCCACACGGCGCGACTGACGATGAGTCACATCGCGACTGGAAGAGCTATTTCGATGTGATTGTGGTGGATGCGAGGAAGCCGCTGTTCTTCGATGAGGGCACCGTGCTGCGTCAGGTGGATACGAAGACGGGTGGCTTGAAGATTGGCACGCACATCGGTCCGTTGCAGCCGGGTCAGGTGTATTCGGGTGGATCGTGCGAGCTATTCACCAAGTTCATCAATGCCAAGGGCAAGGATGTGCTCTATGTGGGCGATCACATCTTTGGCGATATACTCAAGTCGAAGAAGATACGCGGATGGCGCACGTTCCTCATTGTGCCGGAGCTGGTCCGTGAGCTGCACGTGTGGACGGACGAATGCCAACTGTTCGCGGAGCTACAGAATCTCGACATTAAGCTGGGCGATCTGTATCGTGATCTGGACTCCAGTGCCAAGGTCAAGCCGGATATATCGCAGCTGCGAACCTGTATACGTGACGTTACACACAAGATGGACATGTCCTATGGCATGATGGGCTCCCTATTCCGATCGGGTTCACGCCAGACCTTCTTCTCCAGCCAGGTGGTGCGATATGCCGACGTCTACGCCGCAACGCTGCTCAATCTCATCTATTACCCGTTCTCCTATATGTTCCGCGCTCCGGCCATGTTGCTGCCACACGAGTCAACGGTCGCCCACGATCAGGCCCATCAGCCGCCGGCGCCGCCCTCTAGCTCAAGCTCATCGTCAGCGGCTATTGAGGATGCCAGTAGTACCAGCAGCATCATAAGCGCCTCCAAGCTCAGTTCTGCACTGCGCAACGACGATGCTGTGTCCATCAGCAACAGTAGCAATGCAGCAGTCAATGCCGCCAAGGATGCCAAGGATACCAAGGATGCTAAGGATGCCAAGGATTCCAAGGAAGCCAAGGACGCCAAAGATGGCAAGGACTGCAAGGACTTGCATCGCGCTGTGAGTTATAATTTTAAATAGATATATGAGCATTTCCAGAAGCCACGCACTTATCAGTCGTACGTCATAAAAATTGACAAAATCAAAGAAAAGTCAACTTATTATTTTTTTTTTGTGCTTGATTTTGTTCAATACTTTCGTTTTTAATTAAAATACTGAGAGTTTATTCTTAAATACGGATCCGTGACGTAATAGCCAAATTGCAACTTGTGTAAATATGATATGGCATAATGTTATTTTCAAGTTTGTTATAGTATTTAAATATTACCAAGTCTATTGATCAAATTAATTTTGCAATTTGTATAACCTGAACGTAAAAACATGCAAAAATGCCTTAGAACAATATATTTAACAGCTGATCTGATCAGGATTTCTCGTAGCGAGCTCTAGGGACTTACTTGTTATTTATTTTCATACTGACAATTTAGTTCATCTTTTAACCTAGTGTTTACATTTATTTTTTTCTTTGGTCACGTTTCTGTTTAAATTCCTAAATATGTATGTATGAATTTGAAGAAATCATTTATTTAAACTGAACTCTATTTACAGAGCTCTATTGTGCACACGCGCCCATCTACGCCCACTGTGGTGACTCACACCCACGATGAGGACTACTCGGAGGAGGAGGAGACGGCCAGCGGCGCTGAGTCGCCATTGGAGCAACTACAACGCGAAGCCTCCGACTAATTGTGTCAGTGTCTGTCCACCATAACCTCCCCCAACCCCCTCTTTGCGGAGATCAACGAATTTGCAATCCAGTTTCTTTCGTCAATTTAGCAGTTCTACTCCGTATACCTAAACGAATGTTGCAGGCTTCCTTGTTCTACAGGTGCAACTAGTGAGAAACATGCGATTTTTTTTCTTTCGATTTTACATATACAGTTATAAAGTCTATACAATAAAAATATATGTACACATATATACACACTAGCTGGTTGATTCCAAATGCCCGAAATATATAAATGCATTTTGTAACAACAAAATGAATCAAATATGCTTTTTACTATTTTTTTTTTGCGTACTGAGCTGACTTACTTACAGTCCGTCACTTGCTTTGCGAACGAATCGATTTCATACTCTATATTTGTGGGAGTGAAACATTATATTAATATTCTGGCTGCAGTTGCCAACTTTTATTTATCACAGTTGGACTGAAATCTCTGTGATCTGTAAAATGTAACATCTTTTATTGACTTTTTTGACATAGCAATAGTAATTGGTAACTGGTCGCTGAGAATGGTGACTGTTCGTGTTGAGATTTTGATACGAAACCGTTAATATAAGTACAGACCATTTGTTAATATTATCAGTCAGTATTGGTTGTGTTGGTGGTAGTGGGAATTCATGGATCATGACTCGAGCGACTCAAAGAGCTTTTCAAGCAGGTCTCTCAGTTCGATAGCAAACGACAACTTTTCAAATGCATCAGTTTGTTTATCCGCTAGATGATCTGACAGCATGATTAATTGCTTATGTAGTTTTGTGCCTCGCAACATTGCCCTGCATTTGGCACTGAAACCGAACAGCTTCCACAGGCAAAGCACCACCAGATGGTGCTCCACATAGGGATCGATGTTTGTATCACGTTCACCAAGACCATCCTGTACTGGCTGTGACACAATGTCCCGCAATAGATCCACGAATTCGGTCAAGGCGACCAACTGCATCCTGTTGCCATTGGAGAAGCACATATTGCGCAGAATGCGGAGGCAGCGCAGCCGCAGGATGCAAAGTGGAGGATTGCGACGAACGGCACTGAGCAGTGAGTCAAAATGACAGATCTTAGAGCCCTGCTCATATCGGGAGAAAATTTCCCAAAATGCCAGCCAGCTAAGCCGCACCTCCGGCTTCACTTTGGTCGCTTTGGTGCATCGGCCGCTTGCCGGCAGTACCGTATCAAACATGTCCAGGACACGCATCTTGCTCAGACCCAGGCGACCCTCGATGCAGGAGCAACAATTGATCATCACTCGTAATGCGGCGTCAATAATTGAGTCCGCATGAGAATTGTCGGCGGTTGGCTCCTTTTTGGACGTCTCGTGTTCAGCGAGGCGCACCATTAGTTGGAGCAGCGAATGGGAGTGGTTGGAAAGCAGCAATGATGTCTGCTTGCACATTTCGAGGGAGTGTTCGGTGAGCAGCATCGATAGGCGCACGGTCATGTGTTTCAGCATCATTGAATGCGAAATCCAGGGCCACAAGCGTAGCAGGACACGCACAAAACGAATGGCCATTTGGGGATCCGTGATGACGGCATGCGACGCACTGTGCCAGTTCATCAGCATGTTGAGCTGCACGAGAAGATTGTTGATAATATCGCGCGTCTTGTGTGCACCCACCCGCCTCACATAGACGGTGGCACTGCCCACAGTGGCATCATCAAGGAAAGTCTCGATCAGGTGGAGAACGCGTTGCATCAGCTCGCAGCTAGTTGCCATGTCCGTCACTTGAGACGACAGCTTCAGCAGATTGCCGAGCACTTCACAGACCTGCACATGACTCTTTGTTGGTGGATGCAAAAAGCTGTATTTGCCGTTCGGATAGTGCAGCTCAAACAGCCGATCCAATCGATGATAGAGTTGAGAAGTTCCGGTTCTTCTTGCATAGCGTTCCATTGCTTGTTTCGGATTATTTGGCGTTTTTGATTTAGGTTTTTTTTGCTTCGCCACAGTTTTCAAACTTAGTATTTGCAGTTGTTTATTCAAGGTGTTCTCCCTATCGCTGTCCGTGTTTGTGTCCGTGTCCATGACCGTCTCCCCGTCATCTTCGTGCTCATCACTAGTGTCGTTCACATATTCTTCAAATATGACTAGTACATTGAGTTCATCTCTGGAATTAAGCACCTTAGCCAGCAGCAACGATAGTGTTGCCAGTGTATATTGCTGCACAGTTCCGTGGACAAAGTCCAAACTTAGGCCATACATGATCAGATCACAAAGCATATTGGGTTGCGAGCGAAATTTCAAACAGAGATACTTATAGGCATCCTCATCCTTGAAGAAGACCATTAGCAGCTTAAGGAGTTCAATGAGATGATTTTGCGGCACAGGTAACTGCTGATCGAGCACAATGTCCATCAGCGAATAGTAGCCATCGATCAGCAATGTGTCGCGACAGATGCTCCGCTGTATGAACTGAACGTTGTGCTGATAGCACAGTGAGTAGAGCCGACAAATATTGCCAGCGCACAGATTCATATAAGCTAAATGTTTTGTCATCTCGGTCTTTGGCATTTTCATAACATCGCTGAGGGCATTGATAAAGGCGGACTGGACGTGAGTAGCACACGAGATTGGGTTCAGGACGATTAGACGGACGCAGATACTCACATAGCAACCAATAATCTCGCAGGAGTGTTTTGCGCTAGACCTGTCGCCGTCTGGTCTTATACTCGAGGCCACATGCAGTGCGCCGAGTGCCAAGTGTGCCTCTTTGTGGAACGAGTGACGCTGCAACAGGAGGTTGCAGGCCTCGATGCCAGTGTGTGGCATCAGCAGCTCGAAGAGACGTCCGGCCAGCTCACGCACCAGCATCAGCTCATTAGCATTCAGTAACGTGACGAGGCAACATTCGGCCAGGCCACTGGGTAGAAAATCATTAAAGTCCAGCAGGACGCTTGGCAATTTGTCACCGCTGCTCGTGCACCAATTGGCCACCGCCACCCAGGCCACAGTGCGCACCTCTCCATCACCATGACCGCAAAGACCCATCAGGTAGCGCAGCACCTTCAATCCAGAGCCAGACTTCAAACTGTCCGCAGGCCTGAACTTGCTGTTCGCCTGCAGCTGACAGATGATCAGCAGACAGTCCCTTTGCCACTGGGCTCCAGTCTGGGTGTTTGTTCTCAGACTGCTCGACAGCTGCACGAACTGCTGATAATAAGACTATACGCAGATAGAGAATGAGAAAGAAAAAGAAAGAGAGAGAGAGCGAGAGAGATAAAGAGAAAATTAGAACAGCCAAATTATAAATACTATTTGAAATAAATGTAAACATTTTAGCTTTACAGTTGTATTCTCCGTTCCCCGCGAGTCTGCATACTAAATTTAAATCGTCGTAGATATTCAAGCTCGCCAAAAAGTTTTTATCAATATTATCAAGCAGTGAATCAAGCAAAATGAATCAATTATACAATTAATTATATTTTCGAAATCAGCTCTTGTAGTCTCCGAGATTGGCGCGTTCATACAAACGGACGGACACGCAGATGGACGTGGGCGATGAATAATATAAATATACTGTTAGGCTCGGAGATGCTTCCTTTTGCCTGTTACACAACGCTGTAAAATAATTTTAGATCATTTCTTTCTTTTTTCTTTAATAAGTTACATTTTCTGACCTGTAGCTTGGCGTCATCAAGATTCAATGGCTGATTGCTCAGCTGCCGCAGGACCCTTAGAAGACAACGGACATGTTGGAGATTACGCAGCTGGAAATTGGTGCGAGTCAAAATGCTCAGCTCCATGAAGAGTTTGTTGTGCCAGGAGATGTTGTTGGTCTGGTTGTGTTGTGGCGACGATATGAGCAACACCAGACACTCGGTGACCAGGTGCAGCAGATGCAGAGACACATTGCTATCGTGCAGTATCAAAACGAAACTGTGATCCGGATCATTTCTGAGTGCCTCGCACAATCCGTGCAACACAGGTGTCAATCGATGGCGCAAACAGCTGCGGCAGAGCTCCAATAATTCGGTATACAACTTGCGATCCGCATCGTTGCTGGGCATTAGGCGCAAATACTTGTGCAGCATCATCCACAGTCGTTTGCATTGAACGGACTCCACATCGACGCGCTTGAAGACCAGAAACATCTGAATGCTGGCCACCAGCTGTTGCAGCATCTCGTGGCTGCTGCAATTGCTCGCCTCGGCCAGTTGATATTGCAACTGCCGATGCACTTGGGTGGCATGAACCAATGCCACCTCTGATGCTCGCACCTTCAGCGACTCCCTAATGTCCAGTTCATGGATGGTGGACATCGTCAGATCCCCCGCACTGCCACAGACACAGTGCGCCAGAAGGAGTCGCCAATATTGGGCATCAAGTGCCGCACTGCCCGCAAAGTGTGTGGCACGCAAATGCTCCTGCATGGCCAGTCCACGCATGGCGAATGTGGGCGAGACACTGTTACTCAGCACGTAGGTGACCGGCAGCGACATTGCGGATAGATCCACGTCCACGTGGAGGCTGCCCTCCTCCACAGTGATGTGCTCGTCAAAGAGCAGCAGAAATATGCAGGTGCTCGCCTCGGCGCACAGCTGTTGCGAGTGGGGCAGCAGGAAAATACATCGCATCAAACAGACCAGCAGCTCGACATTGTCGCTGAACTCGCGCCGGAAACGTTCGCTGCAACAGAGCACACGGAGCAGAATGCCCACGGCCGGCTGCAGTGTGTCCGCATCATCAGCAGCAGCACACAAAATGAGATCATGTATCACCCTCAAGCAGAGCACATAGGCGCCATCGCAGCTCGCGTAGGTATGGGCAGCCAACCAGCTGTGCATCAGGATATTCAATTGAACGAGCGTCGATTTGCGTATGGCTGGCTTCAGATCGGGCGTACCCAGCAGACGCAGCAGCGCCGGCATAGTCTTTGTGGCTGGTGCACTCCGGCGATCGCAGAATATGCTGGCGTACTCAATTGGTGGGTTAATCACGCACAGATTATGTCCGAGCAGGTCCAGGGACAGCTTATGCATAGCTGGTCGATATTTGAGCTGATGGTCCTGTGTGATGAGGATGTAGGCCACACGCGCCATGGCATCCTTACGCATTTCGGCATCCGGATGAAATAGATAACAGATGTTGCCGCGCAACGCTTGCGGCGTCTCCACATATTGGCCATCCGGCTCGAACAACTGCCAGAGCAGTAGCTGCAGTTGCGGCTGATTGATGGCCCGACAGACGAGCAGCGGCACCACTGGCATCACCATCTTGAAGATGATGGCAAACTCGCACGCTGGAATCAGTTTGGCCAAACCCAGCAGCATAATTAGATAGTCAACGCACCACTGTTGCAACGCCTGTGGCGGAAACGATTGCAATGGACGCCAGCCCGCCACGAGCAGCTTTCGCAACAGTCCGGTACCTATTGGTAGACCCAGAATGTGCTGGCGGGCCAGTTGCAAGTTGCTGCATCCGGGAAAATAGTTCGTTTTGTTCATGAACGCATGAAAGTGCTCGACAACGGGCTGTTTTAGCAGACGCAACGCGTAGTTGCGCAAATCCTTGTCGGGCAAATCGAAAACGGTGAGAAGCAGCGTTTCCGCCTGATTGCGCAGCTCTGGCTTGCTCATATATAAACTTGTGCACTTGACAATTGCATCGCAGAGCTGTTGCAGCAGGCACTCACTGCCCAGTTGCACAAGAACGTAACTTATCTCACACTGTTTCGCCAACAGCTCCAACGGTGGCAGTCTTCTTTCGGCTAGTAGCTGACCCACAGCCAATTCATATGCGGCCTTCAGCAGAGCCATTTGCTTTTGCTCCAATGTATTCTCTTCAATGATCCGGCCGTATAGCTGGGACAAATCATGCCGGCGCTGCGGCTCACACCACAAATAGCTGCTGTCCAGGATCAACGGTTGCAACAGCGTAAGACCAGTTGCACGATCGATGGTAGATGCATTCTGCATTATCACATCCAGCAGCAATCCATTAAATATCAGAGATCCCAATCGTGGCATCATTAGTACTTTGGCCATGTGGCGCGTCTCGGTGACATTGGACAGATCGATGCTGTTGCAGTAGCTTATCAATTCAGGCACCATTGCCCCCAGTCGCTGCACATGATGCCCGGGCATGGGCGCGCCTAGCTGAGCAAACGTTTTGATCACCTGAACAATCAGTTCGATCAGTTGCCAATTGTGAGCACAGTGCTCCAGCTCAGGCCGCTTTACCTGGTCCAAGCAGCCAGTTAGCAGCAGACCCAAAGCGCTGGGAATACGCAATTGTAGATTCGCCTCTAAATCCGATTCAATACATTTCGCATAATGAATTGTCCTGGTGCGCTTGCCAATGCGATACTGCATCAGCTTAACGATCGTAAGCAGAGCACGATTAATGTGGAACAGTGTTTCGGATGATTGCTGCAACTTTTGCATGTGCAGCAAGTGTAGGTACATGTTCGGCGTCTGCAGCAGATACTCAACGGGATAGTCGCATACTTTGATTTGTATATTGATCAATTTCTGCTGCAACTGCTGATCGTTTTCCACTGTTAGTCCATCCACAATTGTGGTCATTGTGGCTAAGTCGTTTAGGCTGGCGCGCGACCAAGCTGTTTCATAGTCTTCACCGTGCAGGTGGAAGCTATCGACAGAAAATGCCATTTCGCTTATGCTGCTCTGTGATTCACCTGCAAAAATAGTAATAGAGTTGAAAATATTTTTCTTATCAGAGCAAGAGAACAACTTATTTTGATTTTTGCTTTACCTGAACTATTGTACATAATATCAAGCAGACTCTCTATTTTGTCCAGCAGTTTAAGGCAACGTTCTGTCGACAGACCACGCAATATTTGTCGTATTTTTCCCAACTCTGTTTGGAATCGGCGGCAAGGAATCTTGCGTATAATCACATCGCCGTAGTCGGAGCGCATCAGCTCGAGCAACAAAGCCAGGACGCGATCGGGGGCTGTTGGTGGTGTGAAGCCAAACCAGCGGATCAGCTGCTTTACCAGCACCACCGGCTTAAAGTTGATTGCCTCTTCGTGATGCAAGCAGCGCATGAGACTTGTTTCAACATGTTCGAATGCGCGCATGCGAATTTCCAGCGATTCATTTGTCAAGTCAATGAATATGGCTTGAGGGAGGGCGTCCTTCTCTTTCGTCGATGTTGACATTTTGCGACTCTTTTTATCTGTTAAGATTTCAGACTTTTAGTATGGTGCAAACAGTTTTCTGCACTTACTTGTTCTAGTCTCTTTATTTCACATCAATCAAAACATCTTTTGCAATTTCCAAACGCATTTTAAAAGCGTCGCCAACTTTTCCGCCTATAATGAAGCCATCAATTTTTTTTTTGCCGCCGTTGTCTTAAATAGCTCTGTTACTTTACATAGCCAGCATTTTTGCGCCTTACTCATTATTGCGTTAATGTTGCGCGCACTTACTGCAACGGTGTTGAGGTAACACAATTAGCAACTGGTAACATTTTTCCTGTCTGGCAGCACTTGGCGGGAATTTAAATCATTGAAGCAATGAACTGTAATAATGAAACACATTCTACAATCTTTCATTGTAATTGCTTAAAATGTATAATCACAAGAAACAGTTTAAAAAAAATAAATAAATATGTTGCGTCGAGTTTGTCAGCTTCAGCATATTACCACAAATCAATTGCTCAGCGTGCTCAATTGGAGGCGACAAATACAGCACAGCTAAATCATATTTTTGTTCTCATATTTATTCAAAAGAAAGAAAAATAAAAAAAATGTAGTTGCATATTTAGAGTTAAAAATGGGCTGCAGATACACAAATGTGTGAAGCCTTGGTTATATTGATTAAAGCTTGGCAATCTTGTTGCCATCGCACTGAAGGTCGTTATAGATGTGCTCGTTCTGTAAATGGTTCATCACCTCAGTGACCAGCACGCTCGCATTGTCCTGCAAGAGGCAGAGAGAGATAGAGAGAAGATTATATGAAGACTTCAATGCGATTCAATTGGAATGGGTTGGGAACACTTACATCAAAGAGCACATTCTGCTCTCCCTTTTGGTACTCGCCAAAGAGCGCAAAGACATCGACGAATTTGCCGTGGGCGCCAAATCTGTCGGAGATCAGAGCGGACAGATGCTTGATAGTCTCCTGCTCTACGGGCGTAGTGTCTGCGCGCGCAAAGATCGCGCGTGGCAGCTGCACCTCAACATTGCAGTCGGTATAGTCGGTGACGGGACGACGCTCCAGAGTGGGGCAGACGAGCTGCCAGTCCTTGTGCTGCTCCAACTGCTTGACAGGCACAATCAGCACCTCCTGCTCCGTGCTCGGTGAAACGTTGCACCATTCCAGGCCGCGACGCTTGTTCAACAAGGCGGCGCTCAACCGAGCACGTTCACAGTTCCCATCATAGTGACTGGACAGCAAAGAGAGCGAGAGGGAGAGAGAAGCAGTCATATTAGAGAGAAATTCTTGAAAGGATTCTGACAGCGGTGTCTTACAGTGGCGCCTTTTGCAGTGCGTCGCGATTGAGGGTGGGTGGGGCAACGGCCACCAGCATTTCTTCGGTCTTCAGCTGCTCGAAGACCAACGGCAGCAGCTTCTGAGTCCGAGCTTCTGCATAGCTTGCCGCCGGAGCGATTAGCATATCGGCCTTGCTGTTAGCCAGGGCCTGAATGCAGTCGGTGGATTGGACGCATTCGATCTCAGGGCGCGCATCACGGGCGTAGGCGGCTTGATGGAGTGCCTGACACTTGGAGAACTCCGTATCCCGCTGGACGCAGAGGCGCAGCTTGCGTATGGCACTGCCATCGCGCTCAATCACATCCTTGTAGCCGGCACGCTCCAGATACACCTTGGGATCGATGGCCTCCGGCTTGCTGTGATAGGCGGCGTTCGGCTGGATGAGCAGATGGGCGGCGGCCTGCTTATTTTCGGCATGCAGTCCATTGTCAAAGAAACGCTCCAGGCGCGCCTGCAACTGATGCAGCTTCTCCGGGCCATGCACGGCCAGCTCATTGGAAATGTAGCCGCTCCAGGGGCGCTGAGCCCAGGAGCAGGCCGGTCCGGTGATTGGGCGACGGGTACCATCCTCGCACAGATACTCAAAGTCCTCGGCCTTACCTTCAGCGGCGGGCGCATCTGCGCTGCCGGTCAGACCGAAATATTTCTTTATGTATTGTACCTTAGAAAAGGCGACCTCGCCGCTTCCCTTGTCCAGGCAGCGTATGGCACCATCATAGCCACTGTATATGTCCGGATAGTTGCACTGCGCTGGCTTCTCGCACAGTGCGCACAAATTCGCGTACTTCTTCTTCAGCAGGCGATCCGTATCCGGATGCGCCGAATAGTTGCCCACCAGACACGATTGCGTAAAGAATTCGGACAGCGCCTTCAGCTCTCGCTCTGTGGCCGAGATCTGTGGATCGGCGGAAACTTTTAAAACGTGAGTGTTTTTCAACTTTGTGATCGGAATCCGGTAGCCGACATTCCGGCCAAAGCCCGTGTGACACGACTTGGCACCGCGCAGCTCTTGCAACGTGTGAATCGGTGAAGATTTCTTCACCAAAATAATGCCCTCATAGCGGAAGTCGGCTGCAAAATATAAAAAAATGTTCGCATGTTAAACAGAACTTTCACTTCATGTTCGGATACAAGACATACAACAGTAACCATTCTTGGGAATTCAATTTCAATTAATATCATCATGTAGCCATAAACTTGTTTGTCTTATTTTAATCCGCATATGTATATATACATATATAAGTGCTTGACTTCAAAATTCTGTACTGTATTGCATAGTATGGGGAAATTGCTAAGATTTTAAAGTCATTCAAAGCATCAATACATTTTTAAACGAAATTAAATAACAATTAAAAGTTTTTATTAATATTTGACAAATATTTGAGAATCGTATAGTATCTCACAGATGGCGCGGCTATGTGCCTTTGTGCTTTGCACAATTAAATCTGCCGATAGGGGGCTCTTTTACATGTTTGACATTAATTTAGATTTAATGTTGCTAATATATGCTAATTTGCATAAAATCGCTCTTCTGTGTTACCAAAAATTGACGCTGTGCTACAAATCTGTGTCGAAATTTAAATGGTCCACGGACGATTTTAGAGGCTGTTCAATTTTGGGAAATCAGACAGAAATTTGCTTCCAGATAAGATATTTGCCGTGCTCCCATTTGCGAAACTGCAAACATTTTCAATTTAGAAAACGGACGCTGATTTCAAAAGTAAATAGCAGCTTTAAATGCAAAACCAACAGAAGTATAGTTGAAAATATTCTTAGTATCCTCTGTAATATTTTACGATTATTTTGTAGTATTTATTTATGATGCGAACTAGCCAATGATTATGTTTAAATATATACATTTTCCGTTTTGGTTCGGGAAAAGTGAAGATGTCAATTAATTTAATGTAAGCAAAAATTCAAAATACTTTTAGCAAACACTTCGCAAGTGCCAAAAATGTAATTTGTATCTTTTTACACCTCAATTTAACGCGTTTCTGTTTTGAATGTAAACTTTTACGTAGCAAAGGAAGATGCGAAGCACCTTAAAACGAAAACAGCCATTTAAAGCGCGAGCGAAAAAGTTGTTTTCGGAAATAGGAACAGTGCAAAATATTTCCGGTTTTTATATAATTTCGAGCTTCTGAATTCGAATCAGTTGTATATTTATGTATATCAATATACATACCGGTTGAATATTTCTGGTAATTCGAATCTAATTGTAGCCGGTTTATATGTATCACTTCTACGAGCACTCACCATTCTTGTCGTCCTGGGTGCGTATCTCGGAAATGACACGATAATCCTCGTTCTTGCGATGATACGCCATGTACATGTCCTCTGGCTCGCTGGCAAGCACATCTGCCTTCCGCTGTTCGATCATCTCTAGGCAGTCGACACGATCCCGTCCCGACACGCACTCCATGCGTATGCCCGCCTCCGATGGATCGGCCAGAAGTTTCTGGCAATCGCTGAAATAGATTTGCGGCACACACAGCCGATCTGCCACAAAATTGGTGATTTTAAATTTATGTTGAACTCGAACTAGAAGTAGAACATTCTGCAACAGAATTTGCGCTTACAAATGGGCTCCTCGGCGGCTACATCGCTGCAGTGCAGCATCAGCAGTAGCGTTGCCACGGACAGAATCCAAGTTGTTGTCGCTGATCCCATTGTCGCTCTAGCTCAACTGTGGAGTTCAGCTTGCCGGCCGGCGCTTTTTATAGCCTAGCCTCTCCAAGCGTCTTTTTTCCATTTGCTTTTGCTCTATTTGCTATTATTTTTCGAATTTTTCTGTTTTTGTTTTGTTGTGTTCTGTTCTGATTTGTATTTTTTTTCTTTTCTTCAAATTGCCGCCCTCACCCTCTCTCTCTCTTTCTCTCTCGCTAATTTTGCCAATGTTTTGATTGCCGGTGATCATTCTATTAAGCGACAGCTGGAAAGAAAGAATGCTTTAGTCGAGAGAGCTCGACTTACGAGATACCCTAAGCCAAGATTACTATATTACTATTTACTATATGTTGAAAATTGTGACTTTGTTGAGATCGCAAATCGCCTTGTATCGATGAAAGAGAAACTTGTGAAGTTATCGAAATTAACTAAACTTTATCTGCGTATGGAATACGAAAACTTACATTCCAAATTTAACATCTGTAGATTTTCTAGTCACCAACATGAGCGAGCTCATAGAGATAAACAGACAGACAGACGAACGGTCAGAGAGACGGACATGGCTAGTACTACTCAGCGGTTAATGCTGATCTAGAATGTACTTTATAGGTTCGGATATGCTTCCTTCTGCCTATTACATACATTTGCACTTCATCATAACACCCTCTTTCAGTTCATGTTGAGGGCATAATAAACAAACGAACGATATACTTACCCATACGTGCACATACACACATGGACACATACATGAACGTATATAATTAACATCTCGAGCACTTTGCCAGATCGGGTTCTTCCCATCCAAGCTGGGGTCTGCGCTACACAACAGACGGCCGGTTCATGGGTTATGGACGGTCTTACACACGCACACACAAATATTAAATTTCATAGCTTAATCAATTAAATCAGAACTCATAAATAGTTTTAAACTATGTATTCACTTTGTATTCACTTTTTTATTACAATGTTAAGCCATGTACTTGCTTTGTATTCACTACGCATTGGCCATTTCCATTATTTTGACAGATAATAATGAAAAGATCCAATTACTTTGACAGATAATAAAGAAAAGTTCCAATGGATATTTCAAAAAAGTAAAAAGGATTGTAATAAAAAGTGAATACAAAGTAAATAGATAGTTTAAAACTATAATTTTCTGAATATCAATATATTAGTATTATAATATTATTATATTATTACATCCATATATTAATATATATGTGTGTAATTACAATAGTGTATATAGATGTATAAGCAATATGATTAATGCGTATATACCATTTCTGTATAGTGTATATTTATTGCTTCCTGTTATAAGAAACTATTAAAAAGAAAAACCAGTTTCCTTGTGAGTTTGCCTTCGAATCAAATGAATAATAATTAATAAATATAGTTATCTCTTTAAAAAAAAGAAGACAAGGAAAGACTTTCCATTAAAGTGTATTGTTCAGAAATAAAAATTGTAATTTTTACATTTTTCATTTATTTTTAAAGCATTTACCTAAAAGTTATCTAAAAATAATTAATTACAACCTTTAATACTTTCTTTCATTATTTGTAGAAAAATAGGTAATCGAAATTTCCTTTTGTTGTACAAATATTATTTTAAAAAAAAAATATATATGTACATAAATATATTTATATGGTCATACATATATTTATAGATTATATTTGAAACAGGTTATCGCAAAGCACTGTCGCTTAGGCCGCAGAACCTTTAGAATAATTCGTCGCTAGTGATTTGATTAATGCAACTTAAGCACTAATGCCCAACCCAGCGACAGCTCATCATATCGTAGGGGCCTAAGTACATATATATACATAGTGCCTACCGCCTTCTAGTCGACCTGTAGGAGGAGCAGACAAGAAGCGACAGTCAACTCAACTGTCATCATTATTTACCCTGTGTTTCTGCTTGTTGCTTTTTGCTTATTTCTTAGTCGAACAATTGAATTATTTGCATGTCAGAGCCGGTTTTTGTAGATCCCACAACGGGCAACCCCATCGAAGCCCCTTTCCGAATATAAATTTTTTGCGATCTATTTAAAATGCAAGTGAGCAGGCGATTCTAGTCGAAGTAACGCTGAGGTGTGTGTGTTGGTAGGTAGGGGGGTTGTAGGTTGCAAAACGAATTGTCAGCTTTGTGGACGGCAGACTGCTTATAAACGAAGCTTAATGACATTTGCTCGTAAACAAGATCAGAAAAGTTATTCTTATACACCTACTTAGAAAATCGCAACGAGAGAACTTAATTATGAATTTTTTATTTTGTATTTTATTGTTGTTATTGCAATTGTTGTCGGGCAGGGCACCGGGTTGAACCAATTAAATTTTGCTGCTTTATATATGTATGTATATTATACACTAACTCTGCTCTCAGTTTAGTAACTATTTAAATAGTCCTCTAATTGGGCCTTTAACTGGTTGCACATATAAACAGATAGATGCATATTACCATATATCTATGTGTATGTAAATATATGTTATACGTCAATGAGAGCAATTGAAGAACAAAAAAGTCGCTCCAGCGCGACGGGACTTTCCCAATGACGATCGGGTATTTTTTTAATAAGAATTTAACCTTAGCTCATCGCACAGGGGCATGCTGCGCAATCAATTTAAAGATCCCTTGATTATGGTGATTATGCATAGGCAGAACTATAATTATAAACAGGCAACTGCAGTCAGGCGAGAAGCTCAATTGAAAGCCTCAAATTTGATCTGGAAATTACTATTCCAAAAAGTAGCAAACAATTTAAAATGTTAATTTTTAAATTTAAATTTGAACCGCCAAACCTGATTTCTTCAAGTGGCAGCGCTGAAAGCGGACAGCACCATCTAGCGGATGTTATGTCAATTAAGCTGCCAAGGCAGTGGCGTTTTTTACATTCACGCTGGTGATACAGACAGCAGTGAGCTGGTCACACCGAGTTTCGATACTCGAGACAACTGACACGTCAAGTAAATTGCATGCAGTTTGGGAGGCAAACAGTGAAATAATTTAGCAACAAATTACACAATTATATTTACATTAAATTGAATTATTATTAATTTACTAATCGCGGACAGCGTTGCTGGTTTGTTAACAGCAAAGATGACACAAGTGCCGTGCTACACAATCATCAACTCGCCGGACCTCGAGGTCCCGAACGAAATGCAATTGAAGCAAGATCTCGAGAAGGGCGACACTAATGTGAAAATCGAGACGCTGAAGAAGGTTATCAAGCTGCTGCTGAATGGTGAACGCTATCCGGGCCTGATCATGACCATCATACGTTTTGTGCTGCCTGTGCAGAATCACACAATCAAGAAGCTGCTGCTCATCTTCTGGGAAATTGTTCCGAAGACCTCCGCCGATGGCAAGCTGCTTCAAGAGATGATACTTGTATGCGATGCTTATCGCAAGGTAAGTCCGCAAAACAAATCCCAATCCCCATTCCAATCCCAATCCCAATGACTCTGATTGCCGAGTGATTGGCATCATTCGATTTTATAGGATCTGCAACATCCAAATGAGTTTCTGCGCGGCTCCACGCTCCGTTTTCTGTGCAAGCTCAAGGAACCGGAGCTGTTGGAGCCCCTCATGCCAGCCATACGCGCCTGCCTGGATCATCGCCACTCGTATGTGCGCCGCAATGCGGTCCTCGCCATCTTTACCATATACAAGAACTTTGACTGGCTAGTGCCGGATGGGCCCGAGCTGATTGCGAGCTTCTTGGACACGCAGCAGGACATGTCGTGCAAGCGGAACGCCTTTCTCATGCTGCTCCATGCCGACCAGGAGCGTGCGCTCAATTATCTGGCCTCGTGCATCGACCAGGTGCAGAGCTTTGGCGACATTCTTCAGCTCGTCATCGTCGAGTTGATCTATAAGGTGTGTCACGCCAATCCCGCCGAGCGTTCGCGCTTCATACGCTGCATCTACAATCTGCTCAACTCGTCCTCGAATGCAGTGCGTTACGAATCCGCTGGTACGCTTATCACGCTCTCGTTGGCGCCGACGGCTATCAAGGCGGCCGCCGGCTGCTATATTGAGTTGATCGTCAAGGAGAGCGATAACAATGTCAAACTCATTGTGCTGGACCGTTTGATTGCGATGAAGGAGAACGAGAACATGGAGAAGGTTATGCAGGATCTGGTCATGGATGTGCTGCGCGTCCTTGCCGCCCCAGACATTGAGGTGCGTCGCAAGACACTTGCCCTGGCTATGGACTTGGTCTACTCGCGCAACATCAACGAAATGGTGCACGTGTTGCAAAAGGAGGTGGCCAAGACGCACAACGTAGAGCACGAAGATACGGGCAAGTATCGCCAATTGTTGGTGCGCACACTGCACACGTGCTCCATCAAATTCCCGGATGTGGCCAGCAATGTAATTCCCGTGCTGGTAGAGTTCCTATCCGATACGAACGAACTGGCTGCCGTCGATGTACTAATCTTTATACGCGAGGCAATTCAAAAGTTCCCAGCACTGCGCGAACTAATCATTAAGCATCTGATTGAGGCCTTTCCACAAATCAAGTCCTCGAAAATACATCGTGCCGCCGTCTGGATACTGGGCGAGTACGTGGAGAGCGATGTACAGATTCTCGTGGTGATTGCAGCCATACAGCAGACACTCGGCGAGATTCCCATGGTCGATGCCGAGCAGCACCGTCTTGCCGGCGATTCAACCGATGAGCAACAGCAGCAGCATCAGGGCACAACGTCTACCAGTGGCGAGGCAACGAATAGCACCGGCGCCACCACAACAACCACCACCAGCAGTAGCAGCTCCAACAAGGTCACCTCAGATGGCACCTACGCCACGCAGAGCGCCTACAGCCTGGCACCGTAAGTTCATAAAAAGAAAATACCACCTGCCTATTAGACACGCGAATTGGAGTTACTGAAGAAGACAAGTTGGAAACAAGTTTCATAATTTCGCGGAGTGGTTAAGATTAAGGTTATTTACCAATTCGATCGGCTTAGATTTACGTTTATAAGAATGTCCATTTGTCAATAAGTCGGAACGAGCAAAAGTATTTTGGTTTTGTGCAATGTTTCTCAAGCTGTCTGGCAATTTTTTTTGACACTCTTAGAGATAGAGACTTGAAACTTTAAAAATATGCTGGTCTGTGCCCGTGTGAGACAAAGTGTAGAAATTGAAGTGCTAGCTCCACTAGGAGACTAGGAAATCGATCAGATCGATAATTGCAAATCGATAAATCTAAAAACTAGGTTTGGTTTTTAGGTTCTTGGTGTTGTTCAACGATCGACATACGCCATGCCCTCCTCCGAAGCGCCCAAGCTACTCCGTCCCTAAAAATTTTATGTGGCTATATTTTTGCAGTTTTTGAATTATAGCCGTCAAAATTGGTAGGTGTAGGTGATCAGAAATTTTTAAGGCGACGCCCATACCTGCGCACATAATCGCCAAAGCCGATTTCTCGGATAGTGTAAATCGATAAATCTGCATATTCCCTACAATTTTAAAGACACAGTCACCAAACTTGGAAGGCAACTTACTGTAAACCTCCTTCAAAGATCAACATATACATTGTCAAACCACGCCCACATCCTCTGCTCCCAGGAACTTCGGCCCTAGAAATCTGAAATGGGCATGTCTTCCACAATTTGTAAGCTAAAGGAACCAAATTTAGAAAGTATCTTGCTGGCAACTCTCCTAAGAGATTGATGAAAAATTGGATGGCCACGCCCACTCCGCCTTCCTAAACCGATACACCTGTTAGTGTCAATCGATAAAACCATATATATCACACAATTTGAAAGCTAGTGATCAAATTTTAAAGGTATATTGATAGTAGCATCCTTAAAAAATGTTGGACCACACCCACTCCCGCTCCTAAAAATGAAAAAAAAAAATTTAAGAATTATAGTTAGAAGGTAGATTACTAAGATCGTCCTCCAACATTTGTTTTTTTTGGTTACGCTCACTCCGGCTCCAAATTTTCAAAAGCCCATATCTCCCGCAATTTATGATTTACACTTGCCAAACTTGGAAGGAAGATTACTAGACCCCTTCTGTAATAATTTTTTTAGCCACTCCAAACAAAACACTGAAGTGATGTGATAAACGAATGTATGTATGTATTATAAATATTGAATTCTCCAAATTTCTCGTTCGTTCGCAGCGTTGCCAAGAAGGAGAAGCGTCCACCGCTGCGTCAGTATTTGATGGATGGGGATTTCTTTATTGGTGCCGCTCTTTCCGCAACGTTGACGAAGTTGGCGCTGCGCTATGTAGAGCTACAGTCAGATGCACGCACACAGAATCGTCTAACCACACAGGTGATGCTCATTATGAGCTCCATACTGCATCTGGGCAAGTCTGGCTATCCCAGCAAGCCGATCACATACGATGACTCCGATCGCATCATGGTTTGTCTGCGCACTCTCAGCGATCGTACACCAGAGGCAGTTGCTGTTTTCAGCCACGATTGCCGCACCGCACTAGGAAATATGCTGGATGCACAGCAGGAGGAGGATCAACGCATGCAGAAGGAGAAACAACGTGCCACGGCTAAGGTGCAGCCGGATTCGCCAGTGCTGTTTGCACAGCTCTCGAACGGACGAGACAATCAGCTAGGCGAGAATGTATTCGAGTCGAGTTTGAATCAAGCATTGGCTGGCAGCAAGACCGCCCAGCTCAGCGATATGTCGTCGCCCAATAACAAACTGAATAAGGTTACCCAGCTAACGGGCTTCTCCGATCCGGTCTATGCCGAGGCATACGTTAATGTTAACCAGTACGACATTGTACTAGACGTGCTGATTGTCAATCAAACAAGTGAGTTATTCTCCTAAAAAAATCCTTCCCAGTTATTGTAATTTTCTTGTGTACAATTCGCTTAGATGACACTCTACAGAACTGCACTTTGGAGCTGGCCACATTGGGCGATCTGAAGCTAGTAGAGCGTCCACATCCGGTGGTGCTGGCGCCGCACGATTTCTGCAACATTAAAGCCAATGTGAAGGTCTCCTCCACAGAGAACGGTATCATCTTTGGCAATATAGGTGAGTGAAGTGGAGTGGGGTGGAGGGATACCGGGAGACTTATACCACTGATTGCTAAATCACAATATCGTCTTGCAACATCTTGCAGTATACGATACGGCGCTGAACACGAACGTCGTGGTACTCAACACCATACACATTGACATCATGGATTACATCATACCGGCCAGCTGCACAGACACTGAGTTCCGTCAGATGTGGCAAGACTTTGAGTGGGAGAACAAGGTTACGGTGAACACCAATTTCACCGATCTGCACGAGTATCTCAAGCACCTGCTAAAGAGCACCAACATGAAGTGCCTGACGCCGGAAAAGGCGCTTTCCGGCCAATGTGGCTTTATGGCCGCCAACATGTATGCCAAGTACGTACCCAATCCTTACAGCAATTTACAGATGTTTGCTAAACAAACCTTAACTACTTATCGATTGCAGATCGATTTTTGGCGAGAACGCCTTGGCCAATCTAAGCATTGAAAAGCCTGTCGACGATCCCGATTCGAAGGTGACGGGTCACATACGTATACGCGCCAAGAGTCAGGTGGGTTTTCATTCAAATTTCATTCCCTTTTGTAATGGCCACTCACCACACAAACCGTCATTTGTGTTATCCACAGGGCATGGCACTTAGTCTGGGAGATAAAATCAGCTCCTCGCAAAAGCAATCGGTGCAGGCTGCCTAGTTGATGAGTAGCAACAGCGACGTGAACAGCAGAGGCAGCAGCACCAAGCACAAGAAATCGAAGCATATTTGAGAGGTGGCCGAGCCACGGCCTGCATTCCGCCTGATTTTCAATTAAAAGCAGATTACAACAGACTATTACTTACATACATCTTAAAGTAACGCATGCAATTATCTACTTATTTAATAAAGTTAACCACCCCAAATTCAAGTATTTTTTGTGTGTGAAAGCGAGACAGTCCCATGACATGACAATGTGATACATTGTGTGCTGGAGCGAGAGAGCATACACTCCATGCAGTTCTAGTGTTGGCAGTACCAAGCCACATCTTAAGTGGTAACCCAATGGCCAGCTGAGTACGACTTCTGCAAATATCACTTCGTACATTCAAAAATGTTAGTTGAACAAAACGAAATGGATTTGTGCTCTATATTAACTTAAATGAATGAAACTTATGTTGTGGCATCACATTGCCCATACTAAGGAGTTTTAAGTTTCAATTTATTCCATAGTTTGCAAGTTGTCAAGGATTTTACGTTTTTTTCGACTCCAGACGACCCTATTATTAAATTATCCTAACTCTTTCGAAAATCAACCTTAAAGAGAATACTAATTCCATTAAAGAACCAAGATAAAAGGATATTTGCGGTAGGTTAGGTTAGGTTATATCGGCTGTCAGCCCGATGGACTTAGGCCATATTTGGCCCGTTGTGATACCGAATGGGATCCAGGGGGGGTTTCCTCCTGCAGTCGTGCCTCCAAAGCATTTTTACAGTCAAACATTTGACCAGCCAGATGCGTTAATGAATTTCGCTATCTTGGCCGGTCTCATATGTCGGAGCTCCGATAAACCAATTAGGAAGTAGTTTCCCAGGATTTCCAGCCTTTTCCTGGCAAGTGCTGGGCAGTGGCAGAAGAAATGTTCCGGAGATTCCACTTCTTCCTCGTTTTTGCAGCTTCTGCAAAAGTGATTGTATGGCACCTGGAGTCTGTTGGCATGAATGCCGACCAGCCAGTGCCCAGTTAGAGCCCGGATCACTGCAGAACAGTTGGTCCGACTTAGACTGCACAGCTCTTTGCTGCGCTTGGAGTTGATGATTGGCCATGTCTGGTGTGCTATGCGGGCACAGGTGGCATTTTGCCATTTTTTGCATGACCTGCGCCTGTACTCCGTCTTAATGTTGAGCTTACAGGTAGCTAGAGGCATACTTATACCTTCCTTGCCCGCGAGGAGTGGTAGTACAGTATCTTTCCTAGTTAACTCATCGGCTTTACAGTTGACTTCACTGTCCTGGTGACCAGGCACCCATATCAGGCTAATAACATGCTGTTTAGCTATCTCGTGTAGAGATTTGTGACAGGTTATTATTGATATCGAATTGGAAAATATCGAGCTGATGGATTTAATTGCGGCCTGACTGTCAATATATATGTTTATATTGCTAGGGCTAACTTTGAGCCTTTCTAGGCAGTCTATATCTTCCTTTATGGCCAGTACCTCAGCTTGAAAGACACTGCAGCGTGTTGGAAGGCTAAAGGATAACTGTATGTTGAGTTGCTCGGAGTAGACCCCTCCGCCTACGCGGTTGTCTAGCTTGGAGACGTCTGTAAAGAAGGTTTGGTTGCCGGTGGACCGGGGGCTGCCATGAACCCATTCCTGCCTTTGTGGGAAGTATATATTGAAGGGAGTTTCCAGTTGTGTTACTGGCACGCAGTAATCTGTTTTTGAAGGGATGATTGGCTTCTCTTCTAGGATAGAGGCATTGCCAGTGCTCTGAGTAGCCCAGTCAAGGGATTCTCTGAGTCTTTTGGCCGTGAGTGTTGCATTTTCCATTCCTTATCTTTCCAGACACGGGATGTCCAGGATAGCGTCAAGTGCCTCACTAGATATGCATAGTTCAGCCATACGCTGAACTTTGTTTAGTTTAGAAAGGGTGGTTTTCTTTTTAAGACAGGGCCACCATACTGCGACGCCATACAGAAGTATAGGTCAGACTATAGATGTGTATAACCATTGAACGATATTTGGGGACATACCCCATGCCCAATGGATTTCCTACACGTATATAGAGCGACTGTTGCATTTTTAACCCGTGTTTGGATATTTAGGTTCCAGTCTAGTTTCCTATCCAGTGTCAGTCCTAGGAAATTGGCACTGTTGTTGAAGATCAGATTCACATTATTTAGTCGGGGTGGGACAAGAGAAGGGACCTTGTAATTTCTTGTGAAAAGAACCAGTTCCGTTTTATTTGAGTTTACCCCTAATCCACTCTGTTTTGCCCAGCAAAAGTATGTATTTCTGTATATATATATGTATGTCAGCCTTATTCTTGCATATTACAATTAATATTAAAAATATCGCTTTATCAAAATTTAATTTGCCTTTCCTATGCTTATTTGAATCACAATTCTTATTGATGGTCTATTTTGTTTATTAAATACATACGTATATTTATTTTATTATATACGATACATTTTTTTATCACAATTAAAATTAATTGAATATTATTTTATCGGCGCGGGCTTTTAACTAGCGGTGTTATCGCACACATCGATAATCACTTAAGCGATAGTTGATCTATCGCCATTTGACAGGGCCAGCGCTAGCCGCTGACGTGTTTCCAGTTACACAAAAACACGATTCAATTTAGCTCTCAGCATAATTTCGCATATTTAACTGACAATATGTGATATTGTGATTCTGACAACATATTAGCATAATAAATGTTCAGACTTACACCGAAAGTGAGGTAGAGTGCTGCGGTAAATAATTGAACAGTTAATAACAACAAAATGATTGCAGGCTCCAAATTAACCAATACAACAACAACAACAGGGATAGCGGTTAGCACTGAGAAGTAGCGGCCACGGCAACAACAAACGAAGTGGAAAGCCAGCCGCACTAAACTGTAGCCGTGGCCACAATCGAGCAGCAGCAACTGCAAACACATAAACGCAGACAGAGAGAAACACATACGCATTGAGGTTGCCCCCAACTTAAAGAAACAGCACAGACATGGCGCTGCTGACGATGATTGCCCGTGTCATAGATGGCCTGCCACTAGTTGGCACCATGCAGGATGATGAGCAGGTGCGTTGACACACACACACACACAGACACACACATACACACTGACAGCGAGACAGACAACTAGACATACATGTATGTATGTGCATATGAAAAAAAAAAACACTTTCACTTTTCGCATGTCTTAAAGAGCGGACGCAGCATCTTGGACTATCAAAATCAAGCGAAAATGCTATTTCGCAAGCTGGGAACACACTCGCCGGCGCGCAGCAGCATCGAAACCGGACCATATCTATTTCAGTAAGTTCACATTAAAGCTGGTTCATGAATCCGATTAAACATAAATTCATACAATTGCTGCGGATGAAGTCGATCTTGTGAGTGGCTATTTAATTGACCTAATATGACTCTGTTTTTCTTTCATTGAATTATCGCCCAATCACATCGTCTTCACACCCGGCCACAGCTATCTTATCGAGAACGATGTTTGCTACTTGGTAATGGTTGATAAAATGTATTCAAAACGCTTGGCATTCAACTATCTGGAGGATCTGGCGCAGGAGTTTCACACAAACTATGGCAGACGTGTCAATTCGGTGACACGCCCTTATGCCTTCATCGAGTTCGATGTGTACATACAGAAGGCGAAAAAGCAATTGACAGACCGCAGGCGAAACATTAGCAACATCAATACACAACTGCAGGATGTGCAGCGTATCATGGTCCAGAATATTGACGATGTGCTGCAACGTGGCACCGTGTTGGCAGGTGTGTTAACCATAAAAACCACATAGCCAAATGCTAACCAAATTATAATACACATTTTATCATGCTTTTTTCACAGAGCTGGACACAAAAACGCAAAACCTTTCGATGATGTCGCAGAAGTATAAAAAGGATGCCAAATTGCTAAATCGCAAATCGATGTACGTGAAGGCGGCCGCCGTTGGCACTATATTTCTAGTGTTTATACTATACTTTTGGGTTTTGTAATATATGTATGTACGTTAGTCGCATTAGTTGTTAGTTGTTAAATTGTAATTGGCGTTGTTTGCGATGCGCCGATGATGATGATTGCTGTTGTCTCTGTCGTCGTCGTCACTGCCGGCCAAACGTCATAGACGTGTTGAATAGAGGAGCAGCAGCAGCAGCATAGCGGCAGCAAGTGTGCCGCTTGTTATAAAGGCCAAAAGACATTTAAATATATTATATTCTAATTGTATAACAACAGCAGTAACAACACTAGCAACAACTACAACAGCTAGATAATAATGTCCACTAATTGGGTGGCACGCATTTTTGATATGCGCCGCGCTTGCTTTAATTTACATTATGCTTTGGGTTTAAATTTCATTTCCACATACACACACATTCACACACACACACCCAGAAAGAGAGAGGCAACGATAAGCGAAACAACTCCATAAACCATCGATAATATACACAGTTCCATTGACTTCTGTTTATGACTTTCTTTTAATTGGTTTGCTGTACATCACGAATTGAATATAATATTGCATGCCGAAATTTAATGGCAACACCAGTTTGTATCTTTTATGGAGCGTCCCAGGCGAAGTGAAAATGTAAATTGTAGAAAATGTGTGTAAAAATAGTATATGTATATGATATGCTGATCTTGATAGTGTCTAAAGACGGTCGGATGATATGTAACATCAATAAAATACAATTTTAGGCGATTTATATAAATTTATTAAGAAATTACTATTTAAATGGGCTTTTCGCCTAGAGGCTTTTTTGCTTATTGGCAATAAGTTTTCGAGCTCGCAGAGTTTCTTGGTACTCCATTCCCAAAACCCAGTGAAAATGCGTTAGTTATTTTTTGGTAGTTTTTAATGATTAATTTTTCCATTATATATTTTCTTTCGTTTTGAGTGATGATATATTCTCCTATTTCTTGCAATATCTGCGCTGACAAATATGTATGCATGTGTGTATGTATATATATATATATATATATATATATATAGTTGAATGCTGCTTTTCTGGTTGCGATTTTGCATATATATTTTTAATATCAAATTTTTACAATTAGGAAAAAAATGCGCCGTTAACATTTACACATTTATTAACGTAATTTTTGTATAATTTGCTTTTGTTAAGTATATGTCTGTACGCGTCTACATATGTATACACATACATATATATATATTGTTATAGTGTGTTAAGTTGCTTGAACTAAATTCAAAATTATTATCGAAAGCGCTTTGAGATGTACTCAGTAAAAAGGTCCAATCGATAAGGAGCAATTTTTTAAACCAAATTTGTAGAAATTGAAAACAAAAAAAACTTAAAGGGCTTACGAGTGCTATCGATTTGTTTTATTTTGTTTTTTTTTTTTTGGCTATTTCTAAGTACTTGACTTGGAATAAATATTTTTCCATACACATTGAATACATGTTTAATTTCTTTTGTTTTGTATATTGTTTCACTGGATATCATGTATATCAATTACAATCTTTATATTGGCATACATTTACTTGTTTTTTACTAGAAGCTCTGGCTGTGTTCGGTTGGCTATTTTATTACTTTAGCACATATAATTTGTTAAAGTTTTTAAAAAAGAATTTGAATAAAAACATTTATTTTAGCTGTGAAATGAGGGGACACAAACCTGATTCAACTTTATAAATTGCGATTATAAAAATAAAAAACCCTTTGTACATATATATATATATATTTCTTTCGCGCGATATCTAGACAACATTAATATATATTGTGCTCTCTACGCAAATCTAGTAAGTACGACAAGAGCAGAAATCATATACTGTATATGTATTTATCTCGTATCTAGATCTAAGTATGCTACACATCTTTTCAAACTCCTCAACTACAGTTTGCTTACGGAAAAAAAAGTATTTCATATCTGAGCATGAAAAATGCTATACAAAATATGGTTATACAATTGTAAATTCTTCCACTCTGCTGCTCATGAGTAACACTAATGTTTATTTAGATATTGCTTTAGCCTATTTTTGTTCATCTTGTTGGGTTTATTTATTTATTTATAATTACTATTATTTTTTTTTTTGGCTTGATTCGTTATCTTGTTAGTCGTCGTTTGTCGTTGTTCTACATTCGAAAGGCAGTTTTTGAGCATGGAGGGACAATGTGAGATTCATGAAGAAGCTTTAATTAATAAGAATGTTGAATATATGCGTATAATACGATTATACATCGGTGAGAGTAGAAGAAAGTTTTTGAAACGCTGCGAATAATTTGTACAAATTGCTGTGTAAAAATAAAGGGAAACCCGGAATCTGCAGAAATATATATATAAATAAATATATATATAAATAAATATATATATATATATATATATATATATATATATATATATACATCTATATATATATGTACATACTTATACCATATGTATTATATGTATATACCTAACACGGAGTACGGCTTAGATCTAGTAAAAAACAAAAAAAAAATATTTATAATATATGGTTGAGTTGTGTTTAAAGTACGAGTACCGTAATTAGCTTAGCTTAGGAAAGAACGTTCTTTTGTTTTGTCATAGTGTTGAGTAGCGCATAAAGTACAGTAGCACTGGCGTACTTAAAGGCTTTTGCTTACACTGCTCAATAAGTGCTCATTTTGTATGGACTCTCACATACATATATAAGTGTATTTATGTAGGTATGTGTGTGTATAGTATATATGCATATGTATTATATTAATGTATATGTATATGGTACTATTCCTGAAGACGACCCATCCTCGAAGTTCACTTGATGCGCTGATGATCGGGCGTGCTCTTCAATATGTCCGGCTGATGCGGATGCGAATGCGAATGATGATGATGATGTGCCGCTGTCTGCGAATTGAGCGTACCCTGATGGCTGCCACCGCTACCGCCACCAGCACCACCACCGCCATGGTGCGAACTGCTCAGCGTATGCGAATGCGTTGAGTTTAGCGTGTGGGTTGCATGTGAGTTAAGCGTATTGTGAGCCGTTGTGGTTGCATTCGTGGAGAAGCCCGTGATGCTGCTGGCCGCGCCAACAACGGTGAGGCTTGTGAGGCCAGCGACGCCAGCAATGCCACCACCAGCAGCAGCAACGCCGCCGCCTGGTCGCTGCGACGTGCGCAGGGAACGATGCGAACCGTTGCGGGTGAGGGAGTTCATCTGTGGTGTACCGGGCACCGTGTGTCCCAGCGCATTCATATAGTCGGCAATGAGCAGCGTGATCTCCAAGATTTTCGGCTTGCTCATGGCGAACAGGAGCTTCTGTTCGCAGCCGCCGGCTAAAGTGCCGTCATCGTGTGACACCACCAGCATAAAGTCGTCCTGACAGCCACCGAAGGTCATCACAGTGCTATAGGGATACCGCGCCACCGGCGCCATCGTCGACAGCTCGAGCACATTGAGCGCATCCTCGGCAACGGCCAGCCAGGCGACGGGCGAATTATTGGTTGAATGCGGCTCGCTTTGGCGCGGCTTAGCCTGAAAGAGGCAGGCACCGAAATAGGTCCACTTGCGGCAGCAGGTCAAATAGATGCGTACACAATCCAGCGTAGAGCGCCCCTTGAGCAGCGTCCACTTCGATATGAGCAACTCCTGCACATCCTTCACCTGATCGGCGCCAAGTGCATCACGATAGCGATACGGATAGAACTTGTCAAGTGCCTTGAGGCCCACATCGCGCGACTTCTCGTGCGTGTAGTCACCTATATCGATCTGTGACATCAGCGATGCCAGCTCCAGCGCCAGTTCGCGCGAGAGTGGAAAACGTCCCTGGACAATCTGGGCATTTGTCTGGTAGCAGAGCAGCAGTCGCTCCTTGTCCGTCTCGCACTTGATGGTGTGCTTCCAGTACAAGCGGTTCTTGTAGCTCAGCTGTATAACGCGCGAGTTCTCGAACTTGCCGGAACCCTTTTCACGCAACGCTGTCTCCCACTTGCTGATCACATCGCACAGCTTGGCCAGCGGCTCCAGATAGTGCTCCAAATCCTTTTCAATCGGATCATCGCTGAATAGACAAAATCCATTGGTGGCATCCCGGGTGCCCAGTTCTTGGGCGAGAGTCGTCTGGAATTCCTCGATTGTGGTGGAGCCATCAAAGGAAACCACCTGCAAAAATCAGCGAGATTATAGATTATAATCATAAACGTTTAAAACTGAACTAGTTAACTGAGCTCAAGCCATAAGATCTAAATGAAAACAAGTACAAATGCTGTAGACGAGTGAGCTCGACCTCGAAATATCCTGAACCCAGCTGTCCAATATATTCTTATTTTATTGGCAAATGTCCCTTTAAAAGTTTTGAACCCACGCACAATATTTTCTTAAGGCAGACACACTAAAAATACTTGCGGCTGCTGATGCAATTTGGGTAGTCAATAATATGAATATGCATGTTAATTAGAAGCCTCTGTCTTTCAAATTCTGGCATTTATTGCTATCGGAAATTAAAATGTATCGATAATCCAGAAACGGAGGCAGTTATTGCCTTTGTTCCAAATTTGAAGTCTCTAGCTCGTTTAGTCTCTGAGAGCCGTGTGTTCATACAGACGGACATGGCTATATCGACTCGGCTGTTGATCCTGATCAAGAGTATATATGCTTTATGGAGTCGGAGATGCTTCCTGTATACATTTGCAAAAATACTTTTACCAATTTTGAATGAGTTCAGGGTATAATTAAATAATTACAGCAAGCAAATTTTGTGAAAATGGTGAACATCGATCTTATAAAAGAAAGTCAAATTATCAATCTAACTTCTAAAGCTCCGCAAAATAAAATGTTCAGAACGAGATTTTTCAATTATGCAAGGATTGCACAACCTACATTAGGTACGTTATATATTGTTTCGATTTTACTAATTATAGAAAAGTGGAAAGTCGAAAATACTTTCCAGTATATAATCTTATCCATCTGGAACAGCATACAAACTGACTTTAGTAAGTTCTTACCTGATAGGTGGTATTCATCATGTGCACGGGTATGGCATGTGGCAGGGAGTGATGATATGGATTCTTCAGCAATATCGAAAGGACCTCCATGCGGGATGGCTTTGTCTCGCGTCCTCCGTTCTTAAGAGTTCGTTCCAATGCCCGCTCACAGTAGGCGGCGTATTTGCCCGTCTCCGTTTTGGTGTCGGCATTGCGGGACAAATGTAGTTTGAGATACCAAAGCAAACGACTGGACTTGGGCACAAACAATGAAACGGCCAGGGCGAGCAGTTGCCAGCCCTGGACAAAGCTATACGCGGGCGGATTTGACTTGCAATCGATAATCGGCGTCGAAACGGGCGCCTGCTCAAAAATAAATGAGAAAAAATATTAAGGTCAGTTAGTGGAAGGCAATGGAGGTGAAAAGTTGTGTATTGGATTAGGCAACTCTACAATTGACTACTATAACTGAAAGCAACAGTATAACACTGGACAAACGACATAAACAAATAACGTATATTGTATATCGTATATCGTATATCGCAATTCGCAATTTGTTTTGCTTATCGTATATCGATTATGGAATGACAAGACAAATTTCCCCTCATACCTGTATCGAAGTGGGCGAACTGCCGTTGGCTTGAGCTTGGCCAGCCTGTTGAGTATCACAGGTGAACAGGCTTTGGGTGGCGCACAATAGTAGTTGCTGTAAATTTCGTGAACATTGTCGTCGTCGTTGTCATCGTCGGTACAGTATTGTGTTGGTAAATGGTTGGTATTTACGGGTTTGCGGTTATCGGTAATCGGTATTAGATTTGGTTCGATACACATACAAACGAAACGGAAAACACGTTTCAAAACCAATAAGAAACCGAATAGGAGAATGGAAGAAAAGCCAAAAAACATTTGCTGATAAATTTTTGTATGGTAAGCTGACAAAATGTTGAGTTTTTTTTTGTTTAACTAAATGCTTCTAGTTGTTTTTTTTTTTTTTTTTTTTACAGAGATATATGTATGTGTGTGAACCGCTAACACAAGTTATTCTCTTGCTTTTGTTGTTGTTATGTTTGTTTTGTTGTAAGGCGCAATAGGTAAAGAAAACGAGTTACTGTATCAATAATGCAAAACATTCAAAGCCATTGAACAAAAAAGAAGGCAGCAAACTGTGCGAAAAATAACAACAGAAAACTCTACAGATCAACAGAGAAGAAGAAGAAAAATACGAATATGATGTATGTATGTATGCACAATACATACGCTTATGCTCGGCCAACTTAAACGTTATTAACACTTTATCAATAGCAAAGTGAGGTTATTTGCAAACTTGTTATTTTGATAAGCGAGCTGCGCATAAACACTAAGCAGACAATTCAATTTGTCCTGTATTGTCTGCTTAGTAGTATAAACGTAGCGCAAGACTGGATATGTGTCTGTGTGTGTGTGTGTGTGTGTGTGTGTGTGTGTGTGTGTGTGTGTGTGTGCGAGTGTCTGTGAAGTAGGATACGCACACACTGATACTTAAAGTATACTTTGAAGTTCAAAGTTTGAACTGTTTCTTAATGTGGTTCAGGTTGTGTGAGTGAATGCTATGGTGACTTAATTGGTTCATTAGGGTTCGGTTGCAAGTGATGTTCGAATTTTGTCATAAAATGTGAAACTATCGATACCATAAACGCTCTGCTATGCAAATTAGTTTTTCCGGTTAGGAGCTCTATATATAAATATTAATATATATATATATATATATAAATATATATATATAAATAAATATATATATTTATATACATGTAGTTGTCATTAAAGCGAACAAACGATCGGTTACATATAACAGAGAAAAGTTTGAACTTAATTGACAATATCGGGCCCCTCCTAATATATTATATTGTCATAAATAGAACCAAGAGTTTAGGCATTACTAATCGTTCCTCAACAATATATTGGAACACTGATCTCAACTATCAAGATCAGTCAAATATGTACTATATATACATATGTATCTGCTCAGGAATTATGTACATTATTAATTGCCCCTTCTTGAGTACGTATGTATGTATGTAATAATATGTATGTATATGTTTGTTATGTTTGAGAGATGTGCGTTGTATATTTGTACATATGTATGTTCTTTAAAGGTAGTTGTAGTATAGTAGTGTATACAAAGTATACTTTGTAAACATATAGTATGGCATACTACTCGTATAGAATGTATGAAATTTACAGCAATTACTTTATACAATGATAATGAAACACCAAGAATCAGATAAAAATATACACAAGAATATAACTTTAATTGTTTATTTTGTGCTGATTGCTGTCTTTTTGTTTTGTTTTTGATTCTTTTGAAAGCTATATATGTATGTACACTAAGAAGTATGTGTGTGGACAGAGCTGTAAAATATGTGTACACATAGGTAAAGTTTGGCAGTTATGGGGGAAATTCATTGTCTGTTCACTACTTGAAGTACAAATCAAAACAAATTAAACGCAAAAATGAAAAAAAAAAATATATATATATATATGAAGAATAATCGAATTGAATACGAACAATTAGTTAGGAGAGCATGCTAAAAACTACAAGAATAAACTATTGCATGAGTATGATATGATATAGGTATGTTTGTGTGATTAACTTATCGATTATAAAGTATGTGTTAGATTTGTCGTAAGCTCTTTCAAATTAAAGCAAAGCTTTTTGTCGCTGATCCTTTAACAAAGCGATGATTTATATAAGCAATTAAAATAAAATTGAAGAATAATAGACCTTTGTGGTATTTGATATACGATACCTAGTTGCATGGACTTTTCAGGAAAGGTAACACTTGGAAGCTGCATTGAGGAAAAGCTTTTAAGCTGTTTGATTGAAGTTTTAAAATGCTGTAACGTGTACATGAGCAGTGAGTGATCTGTGTGACAGTAAAGGCTTTTGGAAGAATTATTTTTCCTTTTTTAAGTACAGAATCGAAAGCTCTGTAAGGACTTTTATAGTTTGCCTTTACTCTGATAAGGAATCGAAGGCCGCGTGCTAGACATGTACACAACTAATTAGTAAGTGGATTAGTCAAGGAAATTACAGAGAAATCAATAGGAAATGAGAATGTTAACAACAAATTTTGGGGGGATACAACTAAAAGTGTCTTTAAAGGATAAAAAGCTTTGCAACTTAAAAACTTACACGCGTTTGCTTGCCCAGTTTCTTGTTTACCTGGACACCGACACTTAGTTTCTGACCCATATGTCGGGAGGTTTGCTTAATTAGAATGCAAATCATTTCGGTCTGTAGTTCCGGCATGTCCAGGCAATGCTGCAAAGCATTCTGGGCGAGCACCACATGGTAATCGATGCCTGGCTGGTTCACAGCCACAGACATGAACAGCTGAATGCTCTATGTAATAAATAAATATATAAAGGGTTATACGAATATCAAAGATCCAAATCCGGTTAGATAATGATCTTACCTTGAATAGCTTGATGGCCTCCGGCTGCATAGTCTCGGTGTGCATCGAGGACAGTGGCGCTGTTATTGTATCTTTGGTGTGCAGCAGTATGGGATGACGCCAGAGTACACAGTCTAAACCAAATTTGGGAAAGGCCGTTACGATTTATATACAGTTGCAGTTCACATTAAAAAATAAATGTGCGATCTTTTGTTCTTTTATTGTCGATTAATGTGTAATGCTTAGAGACATCTCTATACAAAAAACATATGAAAGCAGGTACCGATCTTTGAACGAGATACTATTCAACGAGATATTAACCAAATTTGGTGCCTCTAGGAATTGGAATTGTGGTAGATTTTTATCGAATTTATCGATTGCCTAACCAGGTTTTAAGTTGAGTTGCGCTCATTCAAACAGACAGACGGAGGGACATTTCAGAAAATGCAATATAGTCGGTATAATGAATATTTTTATCGAACTTAAAAGAAAGCTCTTAAGATAACCATTTAAATGGGAAGCTTCTCAACTCATAATGTACACGCAATAATTATCGAGATGTGCTGTTTTGGTATGCACTAATGTAGAATCTAGAATCTACAGTCAAGTCAATATTGTCCATTAGTTGCATTGGATGTTTATAAAATTTTTCCTGCCCCTTTGCCTTTGTCGCAGGCTGCACATACCCATACATATACATATGATGGAGTTGGACAGATCATACCACTATACACTAATAAGTAAATATATGTAACATTACTATTTAAAATTGCAACTTCCATTATACGTTCAGCTAACACTACTCAACACTTCTATTGTGTATTATTTGAACTTACTTGGATCCCCATCGGTTTCCATTAGCTTCTGCACGAGCTGCTCGTACTGTGTGCCTGCACTGGGTCCTCCGCCAGAAACGACAGTGAGATGATATAACCAATTGTCGCGCTCCGGTTTGCCGGATAGAATCAGATAGGTGGGACCCTGATGCGCCGGATAGATGGCGACGGTGAGTCTTGCCTGATCTTGCGCGGCATCCTCGCGTTCCTCAGAATCAGAATCGGACACATGCTCCACTTCCTCAACGCGTGCATCACGCATATTGATCTGACCCAGTGGATTCTGTGTGGATTGTGATGATTTGACATTGTAGAAATTATACTTGATACACTTTACTTACCGTCTCAATAGGCGCCTTGAAGTAGAGAAACATTTTGCCAAGTAGGACGCACCAGCATTTTTTGGCATGCCCGTTCTTTACCTTGGTCACCCAGCCCTGTACCGTCGGCTTCTGATCGTCTCGACTGAGCAGCAGTTTGGTTGCATTACGCCGCTGCACATTCTGCAGCACGCGAATCCAGTCGTCCATGGTGGCATGCGAATCTGCGGTTAGATAGTACACCTTCTTGCCCGTATCAATCTCAAAGGTGGAGGCGCCCTCCGCCCGACTGATGCGACAGGCCTCGTCCAGTTGGATCTGTCCCTGCGGCTTGCGCTGCACATCGTGCTGGCTCTTCCAGTAGGTAAGGCTGCCGTTCTTCAGGACAAACCAGCGTTTGCGCCAAGTCTTCAATTTACCGCCCAGCTTAGCCAGGTGACCCATCTACGTGGAGGAGAAGGAGAAATAAAAAAATAGAAGATCTAAGGTTAAGGCAATAAAATGTAAAGAAAAAAACACTTGACATATGTTAACATAACAAAACAATAAAACAGAAAGCAATTAAAAAATGTAGAATAAAAAACGCTGACTTAACTAATTTTTAATTTAAGAAATTGAATAATAAGTAATATGTATATATTGATCTCGATTGATTTAATTTATTTATTTTTTAATTAAAAACAAATTTTGATATTTTTTTTTGCTTTAAGAGTTGTAAATTCATTGAAAAATACTTGTTCATATTCAAGTGCATTTCAGTGTATGTATATTATTAGCAGGCACCATAATCATGGTTTATGTTATAGAAACCTAAATTATTAGATTATTTATGCAATCTTAGTTGTTTGCTCTCAAAAATAATGGTTATTTTGAGTTCAAAATGATTCAGCTTGCGCAAATTTTATTTGATTTTTGTAAGTTTATCGTTGTTTAGCAATACATTGTATAATTCAGTCTCACCTTCTCGAGCGACTCGAGTTTCTTGCTGGGCGAGTCGACGTAAGATTGGCGCATCAAAAGCGATGGCATCGAGGCGTCCATGCACGTGGATTCGGAAACGGCATCGGGTGGCAGGGCATAGTCATCGGAGAGGCCTGATTCAAAGGAAAGATGTGAAATTACTGTGCCACGCATGTGGGGGCTCACGCGCAGTTGCGTCGGCTGCGCGCCAGAAGGCGTATGTAGGCGTGGCAGCGTGCTCTGTGCTCTGTGAATGGGCGCTTGTAGGTGTGGCAGAGTCTGATGAAGCTGATAATGTTGTTGTTGGTGTTGGTGTTGGTGTTGCGGTTGTAGTCTTGATGTGCTTGTGTGGCCTGTTGTGTGTGTGTGTGTGTGTGTGTGTGTGTGTGTGTGTGCGTGTGTGTGCGTGTGTGTGTGTGTGCGTGTGTGTGTGAATGGTAAATGGTGGTTACAAATGAAATGGCCCCACAACAAGAGCGTGGAGGGGTGAGGCGAAGGAGATGCAACCAGTTTGAAGTTGTTAGAATACATGGATAACAAATTAGTTGTTATAGAAAAGAATTAAGGACTTGCAATCGCGACTTGAACAAATATCTTATCAAAAACGTATGCTATTTGTAATGCAAAAGAAATGGATTGGGATAGGGGATAGGTACAGGGATAGATTTGACGAAAGCTTAAATGCAATCATTGCTCAACAAATGTATATATATGTTATATATATATATATATACATTCGATATCAAAGTATAATAATTTGCGTTCTTTGGAATTTGAATGTAAACAGAAAAATTACACAACCAAAAAAAAAGAGACAACGATTGTAAAAATGCCAAGCAACAAATGTATAATCAGGTAAGGAAAACAATATGCATTCGATTGGGACAAGTGTAAAGCGATATAAGAATGGGATATGTTAGTACTAGCTGTAACATGGGAATATACCAAAGCAAGCAAGAAATGCAATTGGAAAATGAGTTCAAGCTTGGGCAGCACTTAATGTTAATGGCAGCAAGGGTATACAGAACACAGGATAGCATTCTAGTTGGCTGTTAGTTTTTCAGGCGGGTGATTTTCACCAGTTTCTTCGTTAGTGCTGTTATCGCTGTGGTTGATGTTGTCGATGATGAGCTACCGCTACCGCTACCGTTACGCTTTACTGGTTTTTACGGGGCAGATGCGCGTGCGGGGAGTACAAAAAAATGTTGGGGAGTGAAGTACATACCACGGGCCTTGGCATTTTTGGGGCTTTCGGAGCCGCTGCGCTTGGCCGGGCTCAGGCTCGACGAGGTCTTAAGACTTTTCGAAGGACTCGAGGCACTGCCAGATGTGGACGTCTCCGTGTTATCCGTGCTGGATGAGTTGTGCGAATTGTGCGTGAGCATGACGGCGTGATCTTCACCATCGCTCGAATCATCGCTAGAGTCGCCCGTGAAGGGCATCGAGCGGATTTGCGAGGCACGCCCCTTGACCGTGGCATAGACGGGCACAGAGATATCACAGAAGCCGCCGCTGGCGGTTTGTTGCTGGCGCGTCGGTGGCGGCTGCGGTGTGCCCGGCGTTCCGCTGTTGCCCAACGTTCCGTTCGCATCCTGTCCATGCCCTGGCCTCGACCTGCCATTAGACAGAGTTAGCTGACTGTGCTCCTGTACATCGGGCGTCGGCTCATTGCTGACGTTGCTTTCGTTGCTTATATTGCTGGTGCCAGTTCCGTGGCCTGTGCCAGTGCCAGTGCCAGTGCCAGTGCCAGTGCCAGTGCCTGTGCCGGCGAGTCCATCGTTGGCCACCTGATAGATCTTGGCCTCCCAGCTAGGGAAACGATGCAGTGGCGGTGTGGGCGGCCTGGGCACGCCCACCTCGCTAGTTGTGGTTGTAGTTGTGCTCGAATTGCCACCGCTGGCCATTAGCGCCGGATTGTTCTTCATCCAGGCCGGCAGTTTCTCGCACGAGGGCGTATAGATTTCCGCATAGTCGTGCGCCGTATCCGTATCGGAGCTATCCGGACGAGTACTTGCAGCCGCTGCCGTCGAGTGCGTTGCTTTGCTTGAGATGCTCGACAGCGGTGCCAATGTGAGCCCATCAACGGCCGCAACTAGATTGCGTTCCAGCTCCTGCGGCTCCATTGACAGATTGCGTCGATGCTGATGATGCGGATATGAGCTGGTCAGCGGTCGGCTAATAATCTCCTGCGGATCGAGACTCTCGCTGCGTCTACGCGTTTCCGGCGTGCTGGCAAAATCCTGCACATCCAAGCTCAAACTATTGCGCACAGGGCCAACAATGCTGTGCCGTTGCGACTGATTGGCAATGTGATTCTTGAGCAGCTCCAGCTGCTGATTGCACTTGATATTCTGTTCGCGCAACAGCTGATTTTGCTCTTCGAGATCCCGCAGCTTATTGTTCACCCACTCCTTGATCTTAGCTGCCTTCGCCTCGATTTGGCGTGCGTCGTGCAAACGCAACTGCCGCTGCTCCTCCACCTGATACTCCAATGAGTTAATTGTTTTCTCCGCCTCGTTTTTTGGCTGGCCGCATGCTATGCTGCTGCTGCTGCAGCTGGCCAAAACGCTCTGCTGACATGCAGCGACTAAGGCTGCAGCGGCAACTGCCTGTTGTTGTTGTTGTTGTTGTTGTTGCTGCTGCTGCTGCTGATGTATGGGTGAGCTGGTGGCTGTGCCCTGCTGTGAATGTAGCTGTTGTTGTTGTGGTTGCTGCTGCTGTTGTTGCTGTTGCTGCTGCTGTTGTGCTTGTGCTTGTGGCTTTGGCCATTCACTAAGCCGCTGCTCCATAGCACGCACCTGCAAGCAAAACAGAAAGAGATGAATAGAGAGAGAGAGAGAGAGAGAGAGAGAGAGAGAAAAAGTGTGGGCAAAACCAAGCTCAACTACTATCAAAAATTGTACACTGAAAAGAAACAATTTTTTTTTACTTATTTACTTATTTCACATCTATTATCCTACGCATCCAACAACATCGACAGAATATGAAACTTCATTAAAAACTGTTATTTAGTAGAACACATATACGTAGTAGAATACATATATAAATATAAAGTCAATCTTCAAACCAGTATGGACGTATGCAATACAGCAATATATACAACCGACGGGTGAGTACTTCCCAATATTGAAAATATTACTCTATGAAACATTGAATGTACTACCTGGTATATAAACAACCTTGAAATCCACAATGACTTGGATAGGAAAACATTTATGAAAACCCACTGGGCTGAATGGCTGTTAGTCGCTTGAAAGGATGTCGTATCATATCATATAATGTTAAATAATTGTAACAAATTAATTAGGTAACATACAATCTTTCAGTATATTCATTAAAAGTAAAATCAATCCTGTTACGTCATTGTATTCATACAATTTTTAATATTTATAAAATTTGTGCTAAGATTTTCGTGCTTGAATCACAGATTGCGCACAAAATAATAAGAAAAACATGTCGACCTAAACTTTGTGAAATTCAATTAATTTGCTCCAAGCTGCGGCTGTAAAATGAATTGTTCGTTTGCCAGGGATAATGGTTACATATGTATGTCTGAACTGCAGACCGGGGATTAGATGTGCACATTGTGTGGCAAGAAGTTGAGGCAAAAGTAGAAGTAGCCAAGTCTTTAACAGTAATGTAGCTGAGCTGCATCGATCTTTGAGTAATTGAAAAGTTTCTTTGTCGCTATAAAATAATTTTAGATGTTTTTAAAGTTTTTGGCAGGATTATAGTTAGAAAGTTGAGTGTAATAAGTAAAGCTGAAACTAAATACTAAGTCGGCTAGCAAATAATTTGAAACTTTTAGCGTAGATGCACATTTGTAATTTCAACAAGTAATATCATTGATATGACAAGAAATACTAATAAAATAATGAGCGGAAACTGCTAACTAGCCCAAATTATATTTGATAAGAAAGAACGGTTATATTAGGGACGTCGGAAGTTTTATTTCCTTGTAGACCGAAGTCATCTACATCTAAATTTAAACAAATTCGGCCGATTGTTTCTATGAAAGCTATATGATATAATATTTTAATATTGATGATTTTTTGTATGAAATATGAGGAACATGACACAAATGTTATGTAAATTTGATTTTGATATCCGTTTGGACGGATACATGCTAGATTTCATTCAGATAAACTGAGATATTAGTTTGCAAAGAAAAAAACGATGGCTCTATGACTTGGCTAGTGTTACTGATCATGAGTATATACACTTTATACTTTAGTACATTGTAAAATGTAAAACAAAATTATAATAGCCTATACAAGAGTAAAAGATCTTGCTCCTTCTGTAATATATAAAACAGTCAATATTATGGATAGAATTTGATACTAGACTAGAATCAAATAAGACGACGACAGCAAATGTAGAAAGTTCAGCTTTAAATATGTAAGTTGATGAAAACCCGTTTTTAGGTTACCCAATATCAAGTCCAACTATTTCTAATTAAAATAATGCTGATTTAAGAGACAGTCAGCACGCTCAGGACTCAAAGGATGCAAGGACTGTCAAGCGCGTTGCTAAATTATAAGCGCAGTGGCACAATAAATTGTGTAATTAAACGCAACCATTTGTAGCAGACTATGGTGAGTTTTTAACACTTGCCTCACAGCTTCTGCTGCAGTTAAGCAGTTGAGAATAGCATAATTAGATGTGGCATGCAAGCACTGAATGCCTGGGTTCCAACGAATAACTGAGAGGCAAAAATTCCAAGAACAAATTTTTATGGGCACACTGTTTGCCGCCAATGCAACTGACAGACAGAAAGCAACTCAGAATCGAACGGAGGGAATAGTAAGAGTCACGGAGGCAATGATAAAGCAGATACCTTGACGCAAAGGACCCAAAAGAAATAAGTTAATTTGGCACGCCAAGTTGTTCAGGTTGCCCTCGAGTCTGGTCTCAGAAAACCAAGGAACTGAGAAATTAGCAGAGAACACGAGCTGGCAAAGTAGGAAAAGTAAGCCCGGAAACACTGTGAATGCAACACGCCATTTGGCCAAGAAGTAATGTGGCAACTACCTCTCGTCACCTCGGCGTTGCATTATTAGTTACCACTTGTTTGGATTGTGGCTTTGCTCAAAGGACAATGCATATGGGTCAATTGCTCAATGTTCGATGTTCGGTGTTCAATGCTCAATGTTCAGCTTGCAGGTCGAGGAACCCGTTTCAACTCCACTCAGCCACTGACAACATAAAGTTGCCTCAGCTGAAAGCTGAAAGCAACGTCTAATGCTCCGTGAAGCTCAGCTGGCGTATGTTCAAAATAAATAGACTGCCAAAAATAACCAAACAGAATGTCAGGTTATTGGATGCGACGCATATAAAATACCAAAGTTTATGCTTGTCCTGACACGAACACACATAAAGAATCATACACACACACACACACACTCGCATATACACTGCAGCGGGCCGAGGATAAAATGAGTTATGGTCATGCAAAACCAAAAAAATTTACACCAAACAAAGGCTTAGTCTCTACTTATTACCTGGGGGGAGATGTGTGTTGTGGCAGATCGGGAAATGTGTATTATGTATAATACATTATATTTAATCTTTATTTTTGGTCAATCTCCCCGAAGAAGTTCTTTTTGCAGCTATTTAATCATAGCCTAACCAGTCAGTCATTGGAGAACACTAATTTTCTTTTCGTTTCCAATAATCTATTCTGAAACCGCGCAAAAAATAATGTAAGGAAAAGTAAAAGATCCATGTGAAGAGTTTGCTTCGTGTGGAAAATAAAATCGATACAAGGTGCTCTATTTCTTTTGACAAAACGATTATAATCATTTTAGTATCAGCCAAACCATCAATTTACATAGAAAGCAACAAATTAACTCTTTAATAAAGTAAACCTCAAATAATACTAAGACAACAAATAATGAACGATCCAAATATATTGTAATCTATCCAATCATTTTAAAAATAATCCTGCTAAATAATAAGGTGAGTTACCCTAGCGCCGAATGTATTTTGGCAAGGCAATTATTACTTCATTAATATTTATGATTTTGAATTCTGCCGAACAATTTTTGTTGCATATTGCTCATGCACTGGGAAATCATATCTTTCCATTTAAAAAACATTTAGCTAAAAAATAAAATGTCAAACTAAGCCCCTCTCAACTTTGGCTTTGACTCTAATCCAGACCGAAATACTTACTTGACGTCAGTGTCAAAATCGATAAAAACATTTCCAGGTTTTTAGGCCGAAGAATATAGTCACAATAACACACAAAACTATACAACTTTTGTAGAATAGTCTGGCTTCACTATGCATCGAATCAGAGCATTGGCTGTAGGCAAGTCGTTTCGGTTGCAAGTTTCTGGCCAAAAACTTAAGCCATTAAATTTAATAGCGCCTCACAAAAACAAAAAATCTAAAAAAGTGGGCAGCGTTCTGTGCGCTTATAAATCTTGTGCAACTTTTACTATATATTTTTATTTTTGCCAATAAAAGTTTTCAATGTTCTGGATTGCTGCTAAAAAGAGAACAAACAGCAGTAGAAATAAGTTTATCTAATACATGGCAAACAAATGTTAGATATGAAAATAAATCTACGCCCTGTCAGTCCAACTAAATCCGGTAATTTGCACCATTTGATTAGATTTGCCTGCCACAATGTCTGTGTGTGTTTGGGGAGCGAAAGGATGTCTAAAGACCTGTGCAGCTGTTGAGTATCGAAAGCACAGTCTATTCCAAGTTCTGCGTCACATAAACCAAACTGAGTCTGTTCTGAGTCTCTCAGCATTTGTTAAGCATTCCTCCAGCAGCTTGTTCTAGGTTCGCAGTGGGAGGATTGGGGGGAAGAGTAAAGGGGCGCTCGCATTACGGCTGAGCGCAGCTGCAACTGTCAGGGAAAAAATGAATAAGAAAAATAGGGAAACAATTCGATTTTTATTGCGGAACGACATTTTTATTGCCAGAGCAGACAAAAGTCATAATAAGCAGGTTGAGGAGGGTGTGTGTGTGTGTGTGTGGGATGGGGGTGGTGCTGTAAGCAGACAGAATGGAGTAGAAAGTGGAGCTGTAAGACTGGGCCCAAATGCCCGCCCACTTAACATAAATTCTGTCTGGCTTCGCCATAGTCTGCTTGCATTAACTACAAAACCCAAAATCCTATACAATAATTTGCCCAAACGCACAAGACGATTATGGATTATATGAAGTACATGGCGGAGAAACAAAAAGAATCTCTCAGTAAAGACTGAATAAAATATGAATGATTTAAACTCATATATATTTTGGATTTGCATGCAATTTCTTAATTGACATTTTTAATAATTTAATTATTTGGGGGCAGTGACAAACTTTTACGTTTGGTATTTCAAGGATAGAAGATGTGCAATGAAAACGCGAATGATAAGAATAAGGAAGTGTGCGCAACAATGTGCGGAAGACCGATTGAATGCATTCATTCAGTCATGGCCATGTAAAAAACTTTAAAGCAGCCTCCACACACCCAACAACCATCTTTCCTTCTGCCCCTCCCCCACAGCATTCCATCTTTGTTGTTGGCTCATGCTCATGCTCATTCCAAGCATGAATTCTGTTTTTATCGGTAAATGAGCAGACACAATTAAGTGACGTAGGTTTTGAAGGGTTGAATGAACGATAGCCGCTGCTGAGGGTTGTTGTGGCACTGAGGAGCTGGACAGACGACTAACAACAGCGAGTCACAAAGCTTGCTTGCCCACTAAATGACTTGTTATGGAAAATGTGTGTAAGCTAAAAGCATTTGGTGCCGGGAGCCGGAGTTGGGGATAGGGTCAGGGTTTAGGTGAGGGCTAATAGATTTGTCATTTGTGGTGACGCAGCTGCTGTGTAGGGGCATGCGGTAGTAGGAGGTAATTCACACTTACAGAACTCGCCCTCATAGTCGATGATTAACAAGTCTAATGGCAACGCTAGATGGCGCTACGTTTCACCTATGAACTTTGGAATGAGGTCTGTTTGTAGATAAAAAAGAAGCCTCCTAATTATTTAAATGCTCGCTATTATTAAATATTATAGTATTATATTGTTACAACGAGTATAATACTTAATATTGCAATAAATATTGATAATTGGGTATTTAAGCCATTTAAATATCTAATATCTTTGAATTTCTTTGAATCTGACTTGCCATTTTGTAAACACAAAACTGCATAATTCTGCAAAACTTTAAAGTATTCCCCTTCAGCTCCCTAGTGGTACGAGAAACACCTCGCAAGGCCCTCCCCAATTGATTCGTTCGTTTCGAGCAAGACTTCTGTTATTTATAATTTAATGGCACTGATTGAAGTCTCTTGGTTTAAATCTTGGCTTTGTCTAGGCAGCTGTTTTGTCATTTCTAAAAATATGCCGCACAGTAGTGCCTGGGGGTGGGGTTGGCCTAATAAGGATGGAGCTAGAGTTGTGACACTTTATTGTGTGCACAAATTGATGACGTTGCTTGGCAATTTGTTAATTCATATTAATTCATGTACATATGTGTATAAGCAGAAATCTGTCAAACTTCTCTCCCTTCATGACTGCCACCGTCGCCAAACCCCTGTCCCCATTTTTGATTGCTTGCGCTCTCTTGAGTCTTGGCATCCACTTTGGCTGCACATCATCTTTGGCTTCTTTCGCATGTGCCTTCCCGTTTTATTTGTGTTTCTTTGACTTCATGAGCAAACACAAGAGCAGCCCCCTCCCCCCACGCATATGTTTCCACTCCTTCTTGTCATGCCACATTTTCGACGTTTAATTTCGAGTCATGATTCCATTGTTATTTATAGTCAACAGAGCGGCGGCAGCAGCAGCAGCAGCCACTCTAGACAACACTCCATAAAAAGCACTAACTAAAGCGCTAACGTCTCTGTGCCCCAAACCAAATGGTGGCACGCGATGAGACGCGTCGTCGTTTTGTCTGGGGTAGTTGCTGTTGTTGCCACTTAGCTGCTTGCAGCTTCCGTTGCGGCTTTAAATGCTGGCAATGCCGTAGAAATTGTAATTCAATTTAAGCATAGAGCTAGATAAAAATATAAAAACTTTGCAACATAATAGCGCAGTTTGTCATTTGCCTGCCGCCGCTCCAGTTATTGTTTTTGCTGTTGTAACTTCGTTGTCATCGCAGTCTCCCGAATGATTTTTCCATTAGAGTCAATGTCAATATTTGCTGCATGTTTTGGCAGCTTTGAAATTGAAAATGTGCTTGTTGCAAATTATTCCCGACATGGCTGCTGCTGCTGCTGCTGTTACTGCAACCACTTCCATCACCAGCCGCACTGTCTTAGCTTCGTCTCCCGCTTACAACATTTAAACAAATCTCGCGAACATTGCGGCGTCTGTAATTATGGCAGCTGACTGGTGCACGATGCATCCTGGTAATGTTGCTGCCCTCACGAGGGGCACTCGTCAGTCGACAGTTAGTGTGAGGCAAATGCAAGTAGTCAGCGTCTTCGGGGGGCGTCTTTTAAGCACAAGCTTTAAAACTTCAATTTACAAAACTATTTAAATTATAAGAATTATAAATGTACATATTAATGTGCATTTAACTGTTTAATCTATTTCCTTTTATTTATTATTACTAAAGCTATTATAAGTTATCTTCCATAAGAAGATCGTTGCATACTTTTTACTACAGGAAAGAGGTTTCATTTTGGCTAACACCACTGTCTGGCTTATGATAATTAACATAATTATCTCTAGTACACGCGCAAACAAATATCCCTAAAAGAATAAAATAGCCCTTAGAAAATTTACTTGACTCTATTTCTAAATAGATGAAAAATGTTCTGAAAATTAGAAAGGTTTTTTCTGTTTTTTTCAGACATATATTTGTAATAATTGAAAATATTTCTAAAAAGTAGTAGCTCTGGTTTTAGAAAAAAAATCGTCTCTAAAATTCAGACTACTTTGTTAGATGTTTAGTTGCTGTCTGCCAACTGCAATTGCTTATTATGCTTAAAACTCGAAAGGTTAATAACAAAACAATATAAATACAAAAATCTAAAATAAAAAATGTACTCTGGAATTATAAAAAGAGAAACCCCTGTTAAAAAAAATACTTCCATTTTGGAAATATACTTTGTGAATAATAAGATACATCCTTCTTGGCACCCAAAGTATGGCAACTTTTTAAAATTCAGGGTGATTTTTTGTTGAATGTTATTTTTGTATTCTTTCTTTCTTCCGTTTGTCTGACCTATGATATAAGAAATAATTATATATAGGAAACCACCTGGGAAACCATCGATGGTATACCCTAGTCTGGGTTGAGATGCAGCAAGCTTTTTATGTTTGGAGGCCGTAATGGTTCGATCACTTGGGAAACTCAAGAAACTCAGGGAGCTTCCGCTGAGACATGCCATCATTGTATATCACACTATCAGTTTTTGTTAGTATGGTTGATTTTATAATTATCATGCAGCTGCTTATTGCATCTTAAGCTATTTGCTTGCAAGCTGAAGCTGACGGCAAGTCACTGGCAAGTTGAACTTAATCAGTTTTGCAGCAAGATAAGGAGTGTGAGTTTGTGAAGGGGGGCAAAAACTTAGCGGCTCCTTTTGCTAGGCAAGAAACTAAAACAAAAGTTTAGCTGCTGATAAAAGTTTTAGAACAGCCCCCAGCCCGTTGCAGTGGACCTCACCCATTTGGGATTAGACGAGGAACTTGGTAATATGCTGAATTTAAAGTGCGACCTGATTGGCCCACAGCTACACGGCTGGCAATGGCAACACTCAGCTGCGCATTTCAGATTTTGCAACTTGAGACTATCTTGTGGATATAGCGTCGTCCTACGGATACTCCTCATCGGGAGTATATTTGGTCACATTGAGTTTAGTTGAGTTTTTGTCAAAAGGCAAACAATGTGCCCGGCAAGAGCTGCAGCATCAGCAGAAAGGGGCGGGGCATTATGTCTTGCGGGAAAAACCATCGCAGCAAGAGGACAAAGCAAAGATGCCGACAATTTCGCGAGAGCAAATATATACATATATTTATTTATATAAGTATGTATATATAAATAAAATGCATGAAGTAACAGCAAAAATAGTTGGAGAGAAAAAAGTTGTGCGGCTTTCAATAATTTTCCTTTATACCTTTTCTACCAACTAGACGGCACTTGACGGCAACTGTTTTTGACAGTGGGTGGTATGCGCCACGCCGTTCGTTTTTTATCTCTGTGGTGAAAATGTTATTTTTACGCTTAAATGGCGTCGACTGCAGCTGCCCGCTGTTCGGGTGAAATCCAAAATTTGTGATCGAGATATTCACTTCCAGCTAACAGTTCCACAACAACAACAACAATCTGAAATACCCAATTCATTAGGATGCGATTGCCTTTGGGGTCTACGCCTTTTGCCCCGCCCATTGTTAATTATGCGTTGGGAGGAGTGGGAAGCCCCACAGACTGCACAAAGTATAGCGTCTGGCTGAACGCCACCTCCTCGTCAAATTGCACATTGTTTTCCATTTTTTTTTGTATTCCAAACTTCTTTTTTTTTTTTAATTTTGCAAAAGGCTTTTGTGCAAATTTTGCCTGGGTGCAGAACAAAAGTGCATTCAAGTGGAAGTGAGAATTGGGGTTATGGGTGCGGGAGGGGGAGGGGAGGCGGAAAGAGAGTTTCGCAAATGCCTCTATCCATTCAATTGGCCAACAACAAAAGTGCAAAAAGTTGTCGCTAAAAGTGGCGCCATCTATTGACAAACTTGACTCAAGTAGAATGCAACATTTTTAAAACGTTCAAATGTTTAAGAGCTAACTCTCAGTTTCGCGGCAATAATTAAAATTATGTTGTGAGTGCTTTTAAATTGGATTGAGTCTTTTTCGTTTGAATCATCAGCGGCTATTGGAGTTAGTCTGAGTAAACATTGTATATTTTAAGTTAAGTAGAAACTACTTATAAGCTTCTTCTGGATGGAGCAACAATTTAATATTCTAATAAGATTAAAAATCGGAGTCTTAAGAAAGTCTTAGTTGAAAATGGCATAAAACAAATCATTTAAAACAATATTATATTCAACTATTCGCTTGATTAGTTTTAATAGTCGTTTGCCAGACGAAATAAGCTTTCCAAAGGAGCTCACAATGGTATAGTACTTATTATAATTTATTTATTATTACTTACATGAAACTCTTTGCTCCATAAGTAAGCTTGTGCTTGTATGCAGTCTTTAAAATAAAATTTGCAACTTGTCTGAATGGTTCTTAAATGTTGACACAGAATAAACGAAAATCCCATTTAAATATTTATTTCCATTCTGAAATCTCAGACAAACTTTTTATTAATAAGAAATAATGTTCTTTTTTGTGTTAGAACAAAATCCAATTAGGTTGAAACCACACCCTGGAAAAAACATTTGTATATCGTTTAGAATATCATTCGCCCTTTTTGTATGTGTGTTAAGCCAAACTTTGGACTGCAAACAGGCAACGGCGCTGCCAACTTTTTGATCACAATTCATAAACGTGAACAATTCGTTCGATGTCGCTAACCAATTAAGCGTGAAGCAACAATCCCCTCTCCACCTCCACCTCCACAACAACAACAACAACAACTAACAACCAACAACCAACAACAACAACAACAATAACAACGTCAAAGGCAAAGACAACTTTATCCAAATGCGCCTTAGAGAAACTCAGCGATGCGTTCGACGTTGGGAAAACTCGTGAAACAAACGCATACAACGAAAAATTGTGAGGAATTAAAAGCATTTTTCCCCTCTCATTACTGCGTGTGTTCTTTTTGTTTCATTGCCGGCACTTGCAAGTTTTTTCATTATCTCGTCTTCTTTTTCTTCTTCGTGTATTCTGCTTATAAATATTCGATTCCTTATAAAATAAATGCGCCACAGCTGATAGATCGCGCAATAATAGAACCTGTCCTAGCTACGTCGTACGTCTTCAACCGATTGCCACAAATCCGTTAGACCGTTAGATAACACTATACCGAAAATTTATAAATATTTTTTAGGTATATTATTCTTTAAAGTCATTTTGCTTGCACGCAATCACAATGCTTATTTACAAATTCCAGACAAAATTATTGCACGTTTTGCACTATAATATCTCTCAATTTGAGCTGCAAAAAACTTGACTTTATCAACTTCGAGTAACTTCTATCAAGCGATCAAACTTAATTCTGTTTGAAAATATCGAATAACATTCACAGAATTGTTTGTTGTATTGTGAATTTGCAGTTGTTAATTATAAAGGTTATTACAATTAGCTCGGTAAAATAATTATACACACACTTCTAGTAGATTAGAGAAAACTGTGATGTGCCTTTAAGGAGTCAGTCAAAAGCTAGTTGTGAAGACATAAACAATAAACGATTATATTCAAATAACAGATGTACATATATAAATGCAACTCAGGTATTGCCTATTCTATTATTGGGTTTCAAATTATAAATATTGGTTTTTGCATAGGCATTACGTACATTTTGAGCACAGTGTGCGTCTGCCCTGCTCCTTTAAGATAGCTGCCATTTTAATAGGCCTTTGAATACAATTTTCTCGCCGTAAGAGTTTTATATACGCAAGTCTTAATGCAATTTTCGTGAGTTCACTGGAAAAAGGCACACACGAATGACGAATCATCTTATTAGATCAGAAGTTCATTGCCATGATATGCTGGTCTAAGGGTTGGGGGTTGTTTTCCAATATAGGCAACAAAAAAAAAACAAAAAAAAAAAACACTCGGTTTTATAATAATTCGCGAGGCAAAACTTTTTGTGTATAAACCGGTTTGGTGGTGGGCGGAGAAGGGTAGGGCGTTGATCGCGAGTTCTGTTGCTGCTGCTACGGCAGCTGTTGAGGGTTGTTTTTGGGCAGCCCTTACAAAGTTCTTTGTTATTCGCACCATAAACAAAAAAGAAAAACAAAACATTAAATCAAATATTTAAGACATTTAGTAATCACGACAAAAATCACTTTGATAATGCTACAAGAAGCAAGTAGGCAACGCGTTCTAAGACAATTCAACAATTGGTACCGTTCTTAAAAACTGAGAGAAGCCGCCGAACGACGTGCACGACTCGAGCAACTCTGAAGCACTGAATCGGCTGCCAGCCAAGTCTCAACCAACAAGCACCAAGTACCAAATGCGAGTGAGAGGGAAATTTGAGTGGTGGAGGTGGGAAATTAGTAAGTGTGTGTGTGTTTCATCCTAGACAGCTGAGAGAGGGAAGTTTTAGCGAAGCGAAGCGAACCATTTGCCATGCGTGTGTCTGTGTATTTTATTTTTGGGGTGGCAGGTAATTCATCTTGTAATATATGTCATATATCACACTCTGTGGGTGCACGTACATTGTGTGCACACATAGATACAAATATAAATATAAAATAAGCACATATTATAGTACTCTAACATATCTAACACACTAACCGCAACAATAATAAAGGGGCAAACTTACAGCAAACATTACCGTTCATTTTGGCCTTAGTGGGTTATCAGTTATCGGCCATTTCGCCAATAATGCGTCTGGTTGTCGTTCGTGGTTCGGTTGGACATTTAAAATGGAAATGAAATTTATAGCAATAAAATACGTAATTCAGTAGCAGCCTGCCCCTTGCCCCTGCTTCCCGATCGAAATGACTCACGCAGGGATGACAAAGCTAACGGTATTGGGTTGCGACTGCTTCTTAAGGAACACTACGTGCCAAAACTTGAAAGCATTTTTCTATTTTTATTTTCATGGTTGCAAGGATTGACAATTTTGGAATACTAAGAGTTATTTGCTCTAAACATTTTTCAAGTGATTTCTAAAGTATTTGTATCATATATTAACCACGTCACTCAAAACTATGCCGAAGCATTGTAAATTGTCAAATATTCATTCATATTTTATTTTTTATTATATACACATATGAAAACATTTCAAGGTATTTCATTGGTCATTTGACTCTCATTTTCCTAACAAATAAAAGTACTGGGTAGATATGAAAACTCCAAGGCAAGGTCTATCTTGCTGCTAAAATCTTGTATCTTGTATCGGAGTGGCGTCAATGACTTTGCCAACTTTCACCAGATGTGTGAGCGGGCTGAGTAACAGACCAAACATAAGTCACTTTGCCATCCTTCCGGCCAGAAGTGCGTGTCATGTGGCATGGAGTGGAGCGTGGCTTAGTTGCATGTCAGTTGTCAGATTATGTGTCGGAACAACACTGAGAACAGCAGCAGCAGCAATAGCATCTTGCCACATCTAAACAATTTATATCGCACGCTGCTGCCCAAATTTTGTGCTAGCTCTTCCAGCTGAAGGCAACCCGGCATATTTAATTTAAAAGTATGTACATCCATGTAGCATGTTGCTTGGGTTGTGTGCCACAAGTTCATACCACGAAGTTTGAAGCTCTTTCGCTGATTGTGTACGGTTGGTGTCAACAATTTCGCTGATTAAAAAACAACAAAGCAGGCAGCTGGCATCAGGCAGTGAAAGCAGCCAGTAGAAATGAGAATTGGACGCCATATGAGATGATGCGAAATGACTCAGTTTCATGGTCGTCCTCGACATCCATCAGAACGCCAGCCAGCATGAACATTATTGGCTAGACGCATTCAACAACAACTCTGAAGAAAACAAATAACAAAAAACTATAAAAACAAAACCCACGAAAATAAATCAATCGTTGGGTTTCCCGAAGATAAAATACCCTTGCACCAATTTTAATCATTTTGATCAATACCAAAAGTCAACCTTTAATTTTCATAAATTAAAGCCATTGTATCATGTGATTTATTTCAATCAGTCTAACTGCAGCAAAGAGAATAATTGTCTAGTTCAATTTAGTTATCAAAAATTTACCTAATGGGGTCGGATAAATAAGGCATTTCTAAGCTATTTTTATTTTATATAAAGAGCAATAGCAGCTAAGCTGGAAGTCATTCAGCTCATTATGTCTTCGCATTACTTCAAAAGTTATTCACGTATTTACAATTTAGGATATATTTTATTTAGTATGTTAAGGATGCAACAATGCAGAAGTCTCTTGGAAATCAGAGCTTTCAGAAATTTGTACAAAATCTAAAGTATTAGTTACAAAACGCACATTCTTGGATATAATTAACATGACATGTTTCATATAATATAATTTTAATTATTTATTCATACGAATTACAATATGGATCATCTCGAAAACTGAAGCACAGGGTATAATAAATTACCACAAACAACAAAAAAACCTTCCTCGGTATGAGTGCTGAAGTGAGTAATACGCCCCGAGTAGACTGGCTGGCGGCCAAATTACAACTAGAACTACCCTTAGCATTATTATAACCCTCATCCTAATATTTACGCTCACTTCTGTCTCTCTCAAAAACGCACTCCTCGCGTCCAATAAGTCACTGATTAAAGCACCATTACGAGCATTTGAATTTTGACCATAGCAAATCGCAATAAGGCCCTAGCACAAAGCTGGGCACAACAAAGTATCTGCTGCAGCAATGATGTGGCACATCATTCACATTGCGGCAACTGTTGCATAGGCCCCGTCGCATGGGGCGCTATTTTTAAATGCATATTAATGTGTGGAGCCAACTCGCACAGCGGCGCGCCAAATGATGTCGTCGACTTGCTGATGAGTTTTAAATAAAGAAATGCAACAGAGCAATACAACAACTGCGCGAGAGTGCCTTAGTCAAGGCATTAGCTCAAATGGCAGATACCCTAATATACATGCCTGATTGCTAATACTCTATTAATATTAATTATAATGCATTTATATACAACTTTAATACATTTTAATAGTACAGCTATTAATACAGCTCTGATATATGTATATTTGATATATGTATGACAAAATAGTCATCAAATCGGATGGCTCTTGTTTTTACACCTATCAAGATAAGTTCAAACTGTAAGTCAAATATCGATATTTATCGATATTATTAAGCTGATTAAGTGATAGAAAAAGAGGCAATAAGCTGGCTGGGCATATACGATTATGGTTATTTAAGCTCAGATCGACTGGTTCATATACGGGCAGACAGCTGTATGGCAGTACATCGCTCCGGCTGTTGAGGATGATCAATCCACATATATATTTCTACAATGAATACAATATATACAATACATAAAAGTAGTATTATATACATTGGCACAATATGATGTTATCCTTTTATTTTAAGTTACTTTCTAATGGACACAGGGTATTGTAAAAAGACCACTTAAGTCGAGAAAAATCCAACGCATAAAACGCATTACATCTTTCAAATGTGCAACGGCAACGTCGACCCCGAGGGCCAACTGTGAGTGGGCGGGCGGCGGCTGCTGCTATTGCTGCTGTTGTTGCTGCTGCTGCTGCTTCTGCGGAGGCGGCTTCAAGCGAAAGTGGCGCCGTCGCCGTCGACGTCTGCATCAACGTCAACGTCATCGTCATCGTCTGCGCTGCAGTCTGATGACGGATGCATGCATCATTAATTCAACTGAAGCAGCGCACACAAACAACAGCAACAAAAACGGCAACAGCAACAAAATGAGGCAAACGCCAACGCGCTTTTGCTTCTTCATTTTGTGAAGTTTTATGCACAATCATTGTGAAAAACGGGCTATAACGGAAAAACGGAAAATGGTTTACTCGATTGGTCCAATACGACGCATAGATGCGCTTAACGTAAGAAATCTATAAAAATCAGCAGCGATGTCAGAAATGCTACATGGTGTAAAGTTGAAGGAGTCTCCGTATATATGTATGTTGGGAAATCACAAATGTGGTAGTCTATATATAAATGAAATAATATCAAATTTATAAATAATAAATATAAATTTAACATCGAAAAATTTGTATAATAAATCTGGGGGCATTGAAGGTAAATTAAGTAAAATGTTCATTGTTCAAGATAGACTGCAAAACATTGAGAAAACCCAGATAAAATCCAATTGGGCAAAAAATTGTTAAGCTTTAGTAGCTCTAATAATATAATTATTATTTAGTATTTTATTCATTCTATTTTTGATAATGTCAATTTGAATTCAGTTCGATAAATTTGGCTTAGATCATAGCTAAGCCCGGTTTGAATAGGCTGGCAAAAAGCATTAGTAAATGAAATCAGCCTTTGGCTCACATCTGATGTATGGTATAACATGCAACTGCAACTGCATCTGTAACTGTTTGTTTTGTTTCCAATCCAATTCAATCAACTTGGCGCTTTGTTTGCGCAGAGATAAATGGCCACTGTGCTCGAGTTGATTAGTGTTTGAGGAACGAGAATGCGATGAGAGACAAGCGAATTGTGGATGGAGCATAATGTGGCGCATACATACAAGCCATACATAAGTGCTCTTGCATTGCCCTAGGATGGCACGTGCCCCAGCAGCGAATGCAACGCGAATGTTGGCGCATCAATCGTCAACTCGTTGGGCAGAGCGCGGTGGCAAGAGCCTCATGCATTCGATCAACTCATGCAACACCCACGTAGCACGTTAATTGATTTTGCAGTTTTGTGGCTGATGAACTGGTTGCATGTGTATAAAAGGGGCAACAACACACAACAACCACAACAAACTGCAACAAAGCGATGACGACGCACAGATAAGTGGCTAAATAATTGAAAAGTCCCATTAAAAGATTGACCCAATTCGCCACCCCCATCCCCATCCCGGAAGGGTTAAAAGTTCAAATACGAAGTGCGAATTTTTTAATTGAATTCTGTTTACAAGCAGCTGGGGAGACTGGAGAAAACTGAAGCGGACGGTGGGATGGTGAGCGCCATAAATTATGCGAAGAGTTTCTGAGTGATTTTGAAACGCTAGATAAATATAATTGTATTTTTTTTTTTTTTTTTTGAGTGTTATGAATTAATTTCAGATATGATGGTGGAATGGGGGTTTGGATTGGGTGAGCTGGTCCCTTTTTAGTTTTAATTTTAGCCAACTAACATGCACGAAGCGTAAAATTAAAATAAATTTGTTATGTGGCTGCCATGGGCTCGTGCAGCTTGCTGATCCGTTCGTGCAATACAGCGGCATCCAGGTGGGCGTTCCAATTAGACAACCCAATCGAATACAACACAAAATTGAAATGAGAATTTCAAAAATGTTTCAAAAATCATTGGGATCTTAGCTAATTATAGCCCATATAACGTGACACCATTTGTTTTAGTAGCAATATAGTACCCAGATTCTAGAAAATATCATCTATCGCTGGCATGATTGAGATTTATTAAACGCCACTGCATGATATAAGGCAAATCAAACATGTAACACAAACATATTGATAAAGTCAAGGGCAAAATAGTTAAAGCCACAAATTTTGAGCTTACAAATATTTTCAAAATGAAATTTTCTTTGTGAAGCACCTTTGCTAAATTTGATCATTGTTCTCGATTGTTGACTCTAGTTCGATTTTATTCCTTTCTTTAAGTGTTTTCGCTAAAAATTATGTGTGTGCCTTTCAGCGCCCTCGAAATAAGGAATGGAATTCTAGAATTCTTCACCAGAAGCAACAGCTGAGTCGATCTACAACTGTAGACATCAAATTTAGAATATAAGCTCTTGTTAACGAAACGCAGATTAAAGTACAAATTGTTCTGGAATACATACGGTTATTGCAATCTTTAATGAAGGTTAACACTTTAAGATATTTTTGACGGTCATATTACATGTGTATATGTAAACGCCTATTTATAATAAGTCGAGAATTCCTGAGAGCTCAAGCTAGATGGAAACAGTAGTTTTGACAGGCTTACCTTTTTTCTATAGTTATCCATTCATAAAAATGGTTCGTTGCACGGGTCTTAAAGTTAAAGTTGTTATCGTTGTAATTATCGTTGTTGTTATCGTTGTCTTATGTTAATGTTGTCAGTTGTTTGCCAAAGCAGGTGGGCGGAGAAAGATTTGGCTCATTTGTCTGTGTGCAGCTAGTGGAGCTGCCGCTGCTCCCATTTTCTTTGTTTGTGGCGGCAGCAAACGCAGCAGCGGCGACGCTTGGCAGCCGCGCGGCGACAAAGCAACATTTTATGACATTGCCTCAGTCATGGGTTAATAACAAATTCACTTCAGTTGTGGCTGTAATTGCTGCTGTTGTTGTTATTGTAGCGGCTTTTGCGTCTGGCAATGCCCCCAAAAGCGTTGCCCGCCGCTGGCAATGCTGAGAGCAACAGCAGCCAGCGTACTAGCGAGGCAGCGATAGAAAGAAAGCTGTTCTTTGCACTGCCCTGTTTATTGTTGTTATTGTTGTTGCTGCTGCTGCTGTTATTAATTTGCCTAATTTGTATATTCACGTATACATGTACATATGTGTGTATGTATTTTAATGCAGTCGTTGCTTTTGTGTTGTAAATGGACGTTTCCTATTGTGTGTCGGTTTTGATATGTTTGTTTTGCTATGTTTTTGTTGTAGTTTTTCTCTCTCTTCCTGTATTATTTGTTGCTAACTGCTAACAATTGGCATTATTTGTTAATGCATAATTCACACACACACACATAAACACACACACGCAAGCGTATTTTTTTTTTGTCTCCTTTGCTGTGCGTTGTTTTCTTCCATTGCCTTTTTGCTTATTTGCTTTTGCTTTGTGGCTCGCCAATCAGCTGTCTGCCATTGACATGTGCGCGCTCTCGCACTGTTCTCTCGCTGCTGCTCTCTGGTATTCTCTCTCTCTCTCTCTAGCTTCGCATAGGGTGGCACTCACACATTTACTCACACACATACACTCGCAGCCACATGCACGTTGTAACTGTAAATAGCTTATTTGTGTGTGTTTGTAGGTTGTGTATATTTTTGCGCAATACAATGCGAAATTTGGCCTATACTTTACTACGTTAGGCACTTTTGGCTGTCAGCAACAACAACACACATACATACATAACACGCATACAAACAAACACGTTGAAGCTACTGGAATTTTCGATTTAAATAGTTCTTGAGCATTTTGAGCAACAAACCAAACTTAACAATTTCAATGTTTTTGTAGTTTTTCTTGTGCTCAGTTTTCGATTTCTTTCTTGTTTTTTGTTTGTTGAACACTTATGTATTTAATGCGTGTGCCGATTTGGGGCCACCCCTCGCGCCTTTCACTATGCACTGAATATTTAACTTTTTTCTTTTTGCTTTTTACTGTGATTTCTTTGAACTTGCAACACTCGCAACACTGCGCCGAGCGTCGTCGTTGTTTATTGTTGTTTTTGCTACTGCTTGCTGCTGCTTTTGCTTTCGCTTTTGCTGCGTTTGACATGCAGTTAGCTTGTTGTTTTGTAGCTTTGGGCTGCAGCAACTTTTTGCCGAAATGGTGGTCGAAAATTGTTTAAACAAATTGAAACGCAAAAATAAAAGGCAGCCCGAGCAGCAGCCTGTGTCGGAGCAGCTACAAGTCTTCTTTTGCACAACTCTTGCGCTGTGCTCTTTTTTACGCTGGCCTATCGTCCGCTTGCTTTAGCTTCCTTTCCTCTTTCCTCTCATTCGTCGTTCCATTTCTCGTTCTCTCAGTCAGTCAGTAGTCAATCGGTTTTTTTTCGGTGGTTGTTTCACATTTTGGACTTTCTTTTGATTCTTAGCGACGTTTTCTCTCCTCTCCTCGCCCCGTCTGCTTTAAGAGCTTATCCTTTGCTCAGGATGTGCGCACAGCTGTCAACTACATAAAAAGCTGCAGCTCGGCATAAGACTCTCTGGCTTGCAGTCGCTTGCTCAACAAACGCACACTTAAAAATCCATTCCACGCACTCACTCTCTCTCTCTCTCTCTTTCTCTCTATCTGGCTCTCTCTTTCTCTCTCGCTGTCTTGCTCTCTCGGACAGCTGCTGTTGCCTGTCATCGAGCTTGAGGCGAAGCAACCCCCGAAAACAGCGCTTACAGTTTGAGTGCCACTGTGTTGCCGCTCAAGGTTTGATATGCATTCTGCCAGCTGTTTGTTTTGTTGTTTGTCATTTGTATTTTGGCACTCACGCACGCACGCACGCACGCACGCGCGCCTTTTCATTGTGTTTTGGTTTGCTTGCAACGCCGGCGTTTTGCAACACTGCGCAATATGTGCCACGTGTGACTTTGTGAATGCAACAGAAATCGCATCCACTTAATGCATTTTAAAGCCTACAAGCAACAAACAGCCATCCCCGCCCCTTCCGATAACACACGCCGGCAATGGCAAGCTACCGCACTTCCTGGGAGTTGGGGGCTGCGTTGCACCTATTTGCCACTGGCGTTGGGGTAGATTGAAGTGTGTTTTTTGTTTACATTTTTGTCTATTAACGCATAATTCATTTGATTGCCACAAGATACACACAAAAGGGGCAAGAAATGCAAGGTGTAACAAGTAGCGTATGTGGGGGGAGGGGTGGGGGGTCCTCTGAGCAAATAGATAGTTGAAAAATATATTTTGGATTTTGATAAGGCTTATGACTGAGGATTATGACTGAGAAAATGTTGTTAAAGATAAAACCGGGTATGGAAATATCTTAGAAGTGTAAGAACATTAATAAAAAATTGGAAAAGAATCAAGGAATTTATGTTATGGACTTCTGATCAGCCGTATTATCCTTTAGCAGTATCTAATAAATTAGATTCTTATACTCTAATCAACAATAATTAAATTAGTTCAATGCATCGAAAACTAAATTGATTAATGATCAAAACGCAGCTCAAACTGTAAGAATTATGATTTAAAAAAAAAACATATTGTTTTTTAGTTAGTTAGAAGACGTATTTTGACAATTCAACGAACTAATTTAAGTAACTTTTCTAGTAAAAACAAAATAAAGACAATTTTGTTAACTATAAAATAGAGAAAAAAAAAATAAACCAAAAAAGGGAATGCTCACGCCTATTTGATATTCCATTAGTGCATTTTGATGAGTAATCCTTTTGGTTCTTGTACAGTTACATACAAAAGAATGACTCGCTCACTTCTCGTGGCGTTTAAGCAATGGCTTTAGTTTTGGCTAATAGTTCATGATGAGTGATGCATTTGATAATAATGAAAGCCACAAAGAAATCCAAGGAAGGGTTCCCCCTCTAGGTAGATAACTAACATCTACACACACACACACACACCAGTGTGCTGGCAGGCTTTAGAATATCATCACTGCGAATCATAGTTTGTCGAATGATGCGACTGATATGACACGGGGAAGACACTACATGCGAAAAGTCCTTAATCGTCATTAACATGGCAATGACCAAGTCGATTCTTGTCCTGAGTAGTGTAAGCTTGCCGAAATGACTGATAGGATAATGCTTCTACCGTCTCCGTCCTGTTAAAACTTGGCAAACCTCCAAGCACGTGTTCTGGTGCGTCGTCATTAAGTTGTCGGTACAGGTTCCGGCAGGTTCCCTGCATGCAAAGATAACCATGGGATTATTACGTATTTGTGCAGCGACCAGAAATAAAGACTTGGAGCTTGGACCCATTAAAATGAGTAACACTAATAGAAATTCACAAACACAAACAAAAATGAGGGTGGCGACGCGTTCGCAAAACGTGGAACGATGTTGACATCTCCAGTATGTGTGGCAGCGCCGCGCCAATCTGGAGAAACCAACGGATAAAGAAATAAACCTGGCGAAGCAGCATAGCATAGCGCTAAGCGACCTCGGCCAAGAAATTACGAAGCTGGTGGAGATGCTAGAGGATGGCAAACGGCGCACTATTCACCAACTGATGCGGAACTGCATCTTCTTAGACCGGCGGTAGAAGTTAAAAGGAAATAGGGTGCAGGAACACTCCACGGTAAGAGGAGTAAAAGAGTAGCCGACTCGGTTGCTCCCACAGGGAACCAGGCTACGAAGGAGGTCAAATCCGTTGGAGAGGCACAATATAGGCGAACAGTGGAGGGAAGTCATCCCCAAGAAGATGTCCAGAAAGCCAAAGATATCAGGAATCTGCAGGAAAAATGCGCGCCCAGACTCCATAGCAATTGCGGCAACAAGTGAGGCTGGTTATGCTGAGATACGCAAGGTAAAAGCAGACGATAAGCTGAGCAAGTTTGGGAAGGCGGTTACCAGGATAAGGACTAAAGGGGTGACCCAAAACGGTGAAGTACTGCTGCAACTGGATAAGCCAGCAATGGATACCTCGACCTTGTGGGTTATACTCTGGGTGAGCAAGCAGAGGTTCGGTGACCACGTGACATCGGATCCAGGAATCTGGATAAGATCACGATGAAGTAGGATATTCGCGACGCGCTGCGAAAACAATTAGTCTTGGAGATATCCCTGGACGATATCAATACGATACGGGCAGACCCAAGCAGCAACGATTAAGCTACCAGCAAATAGCGCAAAGAAAGCGTTGTTGGCGAACTCGAGAACAGGACAGGTGAGCTCTGGACGTAATTCGAGTACCACCGTATCTGTCTAGCACTGTATTCAACTACCTATCCGGCAGGATTTTGGCGTATGATACAGAAGACGACCCAAGGAGTTACGCGGTCACAGCAGAAGATCCACAGGGTTCAGTTCTAGGCGCACTGTTGTGGAACATAATGTACGATGAGGTACTTAGGCTCCAACTACCTCAGGGTTGCAGCCTCATAGGCTTTGCAGATGACCTGGCACTAGTCGTTGTGGCCAAGGAGCACAAGGTGGTAGAGACGGTAGCGAACGCGGCAATAAAAATTGAGGCATGATGGATGCAGGTTGCGAGCTTGGAACTTGCCAGACATAATACAAGCAGTAAAGCAATTGAGTACATACAGTGCAAGCCAGTAACGACGTTGTCTAATCTAAGGAGTCAATAAAATACCTGGGCGGCATACTGGACAATAGCCCTGCTTCCGGCCCCACATCGAGTAAGTCAGCCAGAGAGTGGCCAAAATGCAAATTGTCCTCTCGCGTATGCTGTCCAATATTTGGGGCCATAAACCAGGGAGACGCCTATCGCTCGCGAGAATGGTAGCCTCCATCCTACTGTACGCGGAACCGTTTTGGGCAACGGCAGTGTCCAATAAAAAAGGGCTGCGAAAGAAGCTCTGCATCCTACTAACTGAGTGCGCTACGAGTAATTTCTGGCTTCCGCACGGTCTCGGACGCAGCGTCAATAGTCCTGTCAGAAATGGTTCCAGTGGACGTACTAGCCAAGGAAATGACGGAGATTCGTACTAGAGCGACAGCAGCGGCGGACGCTATCACAATGGTGACCATTTGAAGGACAGTGAGAGCAGCGACGATGGACACCTGCCATGAAAGATGGAGAGCGGCGAGGAATGGAAGATGGACACATCGGCTAATCCCTAACCTAGAGGAGTGGATAGGGAGGAATACAGGTGCAGTAGACTAGCATCATTCTCAGATTTTTAAAGGTCACAGCGGTTACGGGAGTTATCAACACAGATTTAGGCACGAGAACACCCCTACCTGAATGCCATCGAAAATCCAGAACATGTGCTCTATCATTTCCCGAGATTTAGGGGGCTACTACCTCAGGGCCCCCACCGAAGACCTTAGTCCAGCACAGGATGGAATCTCCGTCATACTGGAGAGAAGTCCGCAAGCTCATCATAGGCATACAGGAGGATCTGAGATTATGCGAAACTTAGCGGCGAGTGACGGAGAGTGCCTGGGCAACTTATCCCGGAAGTAACACTTTACGGTGATACCGCGGGGGATTGGGGATGTGTGTGGGGGATGAGTTTAGTACGAATGCATTGATGTTGTCTTTGAAGCGTGCATGTAGTTAGCCCGGGCCTTCTGTATCTCCAGGAGACTCTCATCTCCAATGCGTACACAAAAAAAAAAAAAAAACAGAATTCAATTTGTCACAGTGGTTGGCAATACTAACGGTTAAGCAATACCTAAAGCTAATGCTAAAGCTGAAGCTGAAGCTGTTGAGCTCACAACGATAGCCGTCAATACCGCAAGCTGCAGACGAGATGCAGAGATAAACTTGCCTGCAAGTCGGAAAATATTTGTATTTCGCCTGCTCTTTGTATGGGGTGTTTGGAACGGAAAGGGATACGGGGCCAGGGGTATGGCTACGTTTTACCGTACGGTTACGGTTGAGAGTTGGAGTTGGAGTTGGTAGCTGTTCCCCGTTGCGTAGGTAAAGCCAAAATCCCCATGGGACTTGTTAATGCAAACAATGCGCATTTGATATTGAAAACGCGCGTAAAACGTATTGGATGAATTTAGTGGTTAGGTGGCTGGGTGCTTGGGTGGTTGTGTGATAGAGCCACCCATTGTGTGGCTGTCGCATTCGGGGTAGTTTTTATAGGGCTCTGGTTTCTGTGAGCATTTGTGTATGTGTGTGTGTGTGTGGGGAGGGGTTCAAAATGCTTGCCAAAAGCCCAGCATCACTTGCAACCTCACGAATTTTACTAAAGAAAGTGGGCAGAGAGGGAAAAAGCTGTCTATTTTGGGGTTGTGTGTGTGCGGGGGTGTGGGGGGGGGGTGTCTAGTGTGGAAGCGGACAGCGTACGCAGCGTTGCATTAATGCGAATTTCCGGGCTCGGAAGTCGATTTATGCAAGTGCTGGCTACGTTTCTGGGGACAGTTGGTGACAACATTTTGTTGCTCGGCTTATTGTTGGTGTCGCTGTTGTTGTTGCTGTTGTCCTTGTTGTCATTGTTTGTCCGCAAAAGCCGGTATTGTTTGTGCTTGGCTTGTTCGTCGCTTGTTTGCCCGCATGTGCCAAAAGTTTTGGTGTCTGGCCGAAAAAAAAAAACTAAGTCAACCCAAAAACCCCAGCTACAAGGAAGTAAGCTAAAATGCAAAAAATAAACACGAGTCTAAAGTTACAGACGACAACTTTTGTAACCGGACTGAGCAATGCACTGTTCCCAGCGTAAAAAGAGTTTCAACTTGAGAAACAGATAATTTGAACTACAGCTTTCAGCATTTTTACTTGAGAAATAGATAACTTCAACTGCAACCTTAAAGATATTTATTGACTTGACAAACAAAGCAAGCAAAGCTTCAACTGCACTTTTAAGCCTATTTTGCCTTGAGAAAAGAGAAGAAAAATTCAAAGGCAGCTTTATAGATATTTTGAAAAAGCAAAAATTCAAAGGTGTGAAATCAGTTGAGAAATTACGAAATTTTACTATAGAGTTACATAAAATCGGTATGCCCAATTTGCACAGTCTGAGCATAGGGCATTAAAAACTGTTGTGAGTGTGGCATTATTGTCATGTTGTCATGTAAATGCCGCACGCGTTTAAATGCTTTAACTGGCTTCTAATGAGGCGCCTCCTGCCCGAGGCAGACTTGTGATATCTGCTGTCATCTGGCTGGCTAGCTGGCTGAGGATGCTACCCTTGTTTTAATATCCTGCATGTCCTCTCTGTGGTTAGAAGTTGGGACTGTTGCTCTGTCAGAAGTCATTTAATGACTTACCTTATCTTCAGCTTCCTCAGCGCGTTCTTCCGCTTCGATGACGCGTTGTTCGAGCTCCGTTAGCTGCAAGTACAACAAAATTGAAGGGCGTATAAGTAAATGTGTAACAGAACAAGAGACAGAGAGATACATATATATATATATATATAGAGAGAGAGAGAGAGAGAGAGTGAGAGAGTGGGTGGGGGACGGGGGAGAGAGCGGATCAGATTTTCAAGTTACTTAAATGGAGGAAATGATGTGCAAATAATCGAGTTGCCAAGTTTATCAGCACATGCCACATAAATTTAATGGGTCAAGTGACGTTCATTTATATGTTTTTGCTCTTAAATATTACAGTCTCAGATCTGACAGCAGCCAAAATAAATACAATTACAATTGGAGCTAACAGCTTGTCTTTGAAGAACACTAAGACTAACAGCAAATTTTCGAAACTAATTAATTTCTGTTTGCGGCACAGAATCAATTTGAGTTTGTGTTTCACTCAAAGTTAAGTTGGCAAGTTATTAAAATATTTATATTTTTTTATAGTCAACAGTTTGTGTTCAAATATTTAAAATATACATTCAGTGGCAGCTAGAAGTTATTAAATTATTTCATATTTGAATGTTGGTCAATAATATTTCACAAGGATAAAAACTTTGCAAGCAGATAGTGCTTGTCATATATATGATTATTTCACCACCACGACAATTATCAAATTTAGTGTTGATAAACAAAATAAAAATATTAAGCAAATGATCATCTTTTTCTTTATTGCTGATAATTATCGATTTAAAGATTTTTGATTGCAATCACAGCTCAACTAGGGTAAGGGAACTGTTAACATTCAAATCTTACGCCTACCACTTGTCAAATTTTTAGTAGCATTTTTAAAGCTCTTGTGGAATGCACTTAATTTGATTTAGTTTCACAAATTTCTGTCTAACTCCATTGGAGAAGCTTTTGCATTAAGCTTAATTGTAAAGTTCACGGCGCAACGGAGACACGCACCAAAAAAAATCCCTGTATTTGGTAAGTGGTGAGATTTGAAAAAGCTTTGACCACAGCAAGTGTGTTGAGTTGCGCTTGACAAGTGACAGGTGGCGCCACTGGTGCTGTCCCTTCACTCTGACCTTATGCAGCATCCACATCACTTATGGAGTCCCACTCCCATACCCACACCCACTCACTCATTCAATCACTCAGTCAGTCAGTCAGTAAGTCAGTGAATTAATCAATCAATCATAGCAAACAATGACAAACGATTTGCGGTTAGTAAGGATAACGCGGCATGTGCTGCTTGGCAAGTCGAACTTTATAGCTTGGACGACGGCGCCAAAATGTCTGTCGAAATTGGCAACACACAAACAACACTACACATTATATATTATATAACACTGGCCATTTCCTTTTTTTTTTGTTTTCTTGTTATTTGTTTTTGGCTGCCACACCTTGCTGCACGCCATTGCCACCACTTGAGGCAGCCGCAGGCAAGGCAAGGCTAGGCACTGCCTACCCCTACCACGGGTAGGCGGGAAGGCACTTGTCAGAGCAGGTCGAGGAGTTTAGTTTGCTTGGGGTCAGGTCACGTGGCTTTGACTAGGCGGAAATGCTAATCTCGCACTTTTAACTGCTCAATGGTTTGCCATTAACACAGGCCCATAATGGATATAACGGATATAAAGGATATATAGGAGGCAGGCAACCACCTCGCCTCACTTTGTGGGTGTGTTCTGCAATGGAGCACTCTTGGAATGCCATCAATTAATCACAAGAGTGGCCCGCGAGACGAACAACCATCGACGTTCATGTTAAAGACCTGATTCCGTACTAAGCATTCTATCCAACCGCCCAACTCAACCACCCACTTGTGGGAGGAGGCAACCCACGATTTGAATGCTTTGAGTGCATTAATTTTCGCTTTTTATGGCATTTAAGTGGCCATTCAGAGCGTGAGTGAGTTTTGAGAAGCGGCTTCCATTGATTGATGGCTGCCAGAAATATTAACGCCGATGAACGCCGAAATATGGCATAAGCATGCCGCAAATGGTTAAGATAGAGATATAGATAGAGAGAGATAGAGATAGAGAGATATAGAGAAGCAGATAGAGAGAAAAAGGCAGAGATAGAGAGAGGTGCTAAAATGGGGCTGGGTTCGAGTTGAGTGCGGTTCAAGGGCTGCTTGAGAAACGTTATCGTCTCCATTAAAATGATGGCAAAATGTGAATTTAATGGCTGTTTAAGCCAACTAACGTCCATAAGTCGATAATGATTAAGATCATCATTCTAGTGGCAAGCAGTTAATGAGGCATTGTGAGACAAGCAACAAAAGTGTTGAAAATACGTAACAGATCAATGCATTTCGATAACGTATTAATAATGTTAATAACCGATAATAATCGATACCCCAACTACCACCTTTATATATGAGAAATATCGAATAATCTTTCTTCTTTGTCTAACAGTCAAAACCAATAACATCACTTTGCCGCTTAAAATCCCAAGTAAAGTGTATATATTCTTAATCAATATCTGTAGTCCGTCCGTTTCTTGATGAAACTTGGCTCTCTGGCCGTCAATTTACTGCAGGCAGTTTGAACTGGAAGGATCGGATCACTATATCATATAGTTTTCATAGCGACACAATCAAACGATTTAAGAAATAGTTTGTTATATATATACATATATGTATATGTATATGATATAATTTTCAGGTATTCCTAAACTTACTTTCTTTTTTTATAGGGTAATATGCAAAATGCACAGAAATGAATACATTTTGGTATTTACAATGTTTTAAAAATAAATAATATACAAATAAAAATAAAAGCAGGACATTTTGAAAGTGAGCAAATTTTCACATTACGAACAAGAGGCAGGTCAATTACATGAAATGAATTTCACAATATTTCAATTATACTGTTTCCACACATGCTTAATAGCTCATAGCGAGAAACCATTAAGAAAATGGACAAGTGCGTCAAGCGAAACAGCTGTCAATCATTGTCAATCATAATCGGTCATATAAAACTGTTGCACTGTTTACAGCTGCACATCAGTTGAGTGGAGGTGATTGGAAGTGGATTGAGTGATGTGCGGAAAACTGAGCAAGCTCCTTAGCTGCACTCCAACGGTCAAGCAGGAGGAAGACCCAAAAGAGTCGATCACAATTCAGTTCAATTATTTGGTGCCACTGAGCATCTGAGTGCCAGATCAATACCAGCCGCTGCCGCCGCTAATTTTGCCAATTGCAATGGTCAAACTTATTATTATAAATACACACACATAAACGCTCTATAAGGGATATACGAGTATAGCAGAAAGATGCATGAAGGCCACGTTAGGCTATTAAAGAGCAACCTAATAAAGCTAAACAAATGCCCCAAATGCCAAAATATTGATAAGCTGGTAGGGATGGGGGTGGTTGTGTGTGTGTGGGGGGGGGGGGGGGGCGGTGGGGGTGGGTGCTTGAAAAAGTTGTAGCAGCCAAAAAGCAAATGGATTAGGCCAAAAAGTGCGAGCTGGTCGAAAGTTATGCGAGGCTTGCGTGCGTGTAGGCAACCAGGCAGCAGCAGCAGGGGGTAGCAGGGAGTAGAAAGTAAAGCAAGTAGTAGCAGGAGCAGCGGAAGCACGAAATCAACTATACACTGAAAAACTATTTAGCGTATTCGCAATCTGGAAAGTTTGGATATGGACTAAATCCAGAAAAATAAAGGTTATCTTAGGCAAGCCGAACTGAGTTAATCCTTGCAGACAGGAGTTAACATCGAAACATTCTTATTTTTACGCCATAAACAAATTTGAGTTATTTGTTTTCTGTTTCACATCTGAATACTGCATATTTGTGTAGTTATTCTGTATCGGTGAGAATAACATGTATTCTTATAGATATCAAAATGCTACTCACTCATCTTTCGATTTCCGATTTCTCCCATGGCAGCTATGTTATGATATAGCTTGGCCTTTGGCAAAGGGCCAAGTTTCAACATGCTGACTTTAATACTGAGCGAGCTCAAGTTATTCGGAAAATCGGTTTAAGAAATTTGGACGGACATGGCTTTATCGATTTGATAAGTGATGCTGATCAAGAATAGATATACTGGATGGGGTCGGAGACGTCTCTTTAAAAAGTACATACTTCAATTATTATTATTATTATTATTATTATTTTTATTATTATTATTATTTTTATTATTATGATCTTTTTTTTACAAATCTTGTTAACATCGCACAAATTAAATTAAATAAGAATTTCAAACAACGCTGTCAAACAAAAAAAATATATATAATTATCAATCACCAAATAACAGTGTCTTTTATTTCAACTTTAAGACATTATTCAGACATTGGGTGTTGGGTTCTGTCTTTTCATGCACATTAATGAATGTTGCATGAATGTTGTGTGAATTGGCTTTTTTGAAAAACACAAAATGTGTTTAGACTGCGAACGCCCTCCGATATATGTATCAATATAATACAGCAGTGGCACAGTTTAAAGTGATACTAGATTTAAAGTCGAAGCTTTGTGACGTGGGCTTGTATTTTTATTTGAGTGTAGGAGCTTGAGGGCAATCAAAGTAGGGGAAGCAGGGGCAGCAGGAGCAGCAGGGGCAGTTGTCAAGGTGTGTCTGACCCCAAATATACACACATACACACACACATAGAAAGAGAGAGTGAGGGGGAAATTGACGCCTGCATCATTTTAGTTATAGGCGCTACTGTTGCCAATTGGCAAGTTAATTAGAACTTTTGACCACGGCAACAGCACAACAAAAACACCGTCAACGATTTTGGCTCTAAGCAGCTGCATTTCGACTTAATTGCATGGTCGTTCTACAACTTGTTGTTGTTCTTCTTGTTGCTCATAACTGGCCCAAGTTGAAGTTTACAGTTTACAGCCGAATGGCAATCACAAATCTCATTTGCCAGCTACGATTGCAATTTGGGAACAAGCAAATTACCGCAACCGGAGGACAGAGAGGCAATCAGACAGACAGACAGACAGGCCGACAGCTCGTTTTGCTTGATGCAGGGAATTATACGGTCTGTGTGGCAAGTCAGACATGTGAGCATGTGTGTAACCATCAGTTGGCCAAATAGGGATTGCCTTTTTATACTTTGATACCGAAGGTATCATAGTATATTTATGTTGTGCATTGTCCGTTATGCTGACAGTCTGTCTGTCCGTCCGTCTGTATGAGCGCAACTCTTTTCAACACTCTTAGAGTTAAGGACTTGAAACTTGGAACATATACTGGTCTGTGTCCGCGTCAGACAATGTGTGAAAATTGGAGTGCTACGTCCACTAGGGGCTAGGAGATCGATAAAATCGATATTCGCAAATCGATAAAGCCATATATCTCCCTCAATTTTAAGGCTAATTGGTGTTAATTGATGTATGCCACGCCCACCTCCACCGCACCCCGCCCCTGAAAATTTTAAATGGGTATATATTCCGCAGTTTTCGAGTAAGAGCCGTTACATTTTTTTGGATATTTAACTGGTAGCCGCCTTTGAGGACCAATAACAAATTTTTATGGCCATGCCTACAACTGCGCCCATAATCGGCCAGGCCGATATTTCAGGAAGTGTAAATCGATAAGCCCGCATAATTTCCAAGATAAAGTGATCAAACTTGGAAGGTAACTTGCTGGTAACCTCCTCTAAGGATCGGCAATTAAGCCACCCCACTCCCACATCCACCGTTCCCAAGAACTTCGGCGGAAGCGGATTAATATTATGATAATCATATAATATAATAAGAAAATGCTATATTAAATTAAATAAACTAAGCATCATAAAAAGTATTAGAGGGTTGACAATTTATTTCAAAAGTTAACAGAGTATAACGTAGTCTGCATAGCTCTCCCATTCTATGCTAAATTTGAAATAATCTTTTTAGGGAAATAAAGAAAAAATACTAATATCTTTTACATCGAATTTAAACCGATTACGATACGAACTAAAATTGCTTGAAAGCAAATATGAAATTATTATTATTATTTGATTATTGAATATGCACATTGTTTCAGTTGTTGCAAATTGTTTATACGCGTGAATTCGTGCATGGGACAACATGATAATAACAATAGAAAATCCGATACGCAGTGAGCTGAGTATTTGTTTGTTTGTGTGTGTGTGTGTGAGTGTGTGTGTGTGGGAGGATGTAAACATTTGACATGCGGATTAATTTGTCGTGATATTAAATTTCGATCCATTTCATTTATGTAATTTATGCATATATTTGTACATTTTTTGTTTTCAACCCGTATTTACTTTGCAGGCGTATTTTATTAGCTGCCTCCTGCTCAGGGTTTTTTGCATTGGTTTTAATTGCAATAAAGTTAATTAAAAATTGTTGTAATTGAATTTTTGTGGCAACTTTGTTGCACTTGGTCTCTGATTATTTTATTGCTCATTTGCATGCTGTCAATAAAACATTTCATTTTCTAAATGAGCACCTTAATTGAAGTCAACAACAAATACATAAACACAACATTTAATCTTTCATTAAATTATCAGCTCGGGCAGTCGGGGATCATCATAGCCCAAGTCATCATACACGTCCACATCCGCGTCCTCAGCCATCTCCATCTCCAGTTCCACGTGCACCTCTAAATTCTGCACCGATTCATAATCTGGCTTAACCGTTTCGGTCAAATTTATAAAAGCGGCAGCATCCAATGTGGGTGGGGCGGTGGCACTGTCTGTGACAAGAGACTGTGGCACTGTTGCCTCTGGACTGGACATTATGATCGCCGGTGGATATATGATTGATTTTCTGCACGTGAATAAATACCGTAGAAGAGATAACAACATTCGGAAAACCATTGCTGCTCCGCACCCAATGATAAACTAAAATGGGGCTCAGTTGTTATTTGCTTTTTTATGTGAGCCACATCAGAACACAACACAAACCTTTGTTTATCCGATGGCGTTGTTGTTGCTGTATTACAGCTGGAATTCGATTGGATTGAGCACCAAGTGGCACAGCGTGAATGTCAGCTGCTTTTCAAGCAACTGCTTGCTAGTCAGACAAATTAAATTTTCTTCTTTCTTATAGACTCAACCAATTAAAAATGAGTAAAAGCATAAAGTATATGTATTCCTTATCACGATCAACAAGCGAGCCGATTTAGCCATGTCCGTCCGTATGAACACGCGGATTACAGAGATAATAAGAACCAGACATTTCAAAGTTTGGAATATTGGCTCGTATTATATTATCGATAAGTGCCCCTGTTTGGCGAATATTGATATATACATATTTATTTCCGAGAGCAAAAAGAAGGCACAATTTTAATGGCATTGTGTGTGAGTGCTAACTGCAGAGTCCCGATATTGACGATTGCGATATTTAGGCGTATTTGTTTTTTACCCTTCAGTATCTGTTCAGAGTATAAGAAATGGGATAACTGCCACAACTGCTTACATTTGAGTGTGCGCAGATTTTAAAGGGAAATTTGGCAATAAAATGACAGTATTTTAAACAGCCGGATATCCCTTAATTAAAATAGCCGATGCCCAGACTAACTGGAGGCGATGGACAGGCAGAGAGACAGATACATAAAGTGAACAAACCGCTGAACGTGCAACGCGCCATTTGCAAATTGCATTTTCTCTGTTTCCACATCCCCCTTCCCCCATCAATCCACACCTTTCTTTAGAGAAATTCCCATTGCCTGCCCCTGCACGCCATTAATACTATTTTAAAACGAAAGCATCTGTTGTGAATGCGACTGGCTGTGGGCTGAGGGGCAACGAGTGCTGCACTGGAGGAGGTGCTGTATCTATAAGTATATATATATATATATATATATATATATATATATATTGGGTGGTGGGTGGTCGTAAGTGTATTATGAAAATGTGTTAGCCATTGAATTTGATGGACGGGCGCATAAATGTAATTATATAATGCACTTTGTGCACCATAATGCATTTCATGTGCAGCAGAGTGTGAGTGTGTATGCCCACATAAAATTATATGTGAAATATCTGCATAATTATTTGCATAAATATTTATCTGTTATTCATAATAACAAGCGACTTTACCAAGTTACATTTAATTTTTATTCATTATGAAATTGTTTAACTATTTATGACAACAGACACCCAACCCACTCATCCAACCCCAAGCCCACCCCCAGAGCCAGTGTTTTATGTGCTACAAAAGCTTTGGCTACTTAACATATTTACATATATCCTTAACTATAATCAGGAAATATTATTTACTTAGACTAATTTAATAAACATTTTGTTTCCAATATGTTTATTTAATCTATCTGCTAAAAGGTAATCATTAAAATTAAAATTAGAATTAAAATTAGAATTAACATTAACATTAACATTAACATTAACATTAACATTAACATTAACATTAACATTAACATTAACATTAACATTAACATTAACATTAACATTAACATTAACATTAACATTAACATTAACATTAACATTAACATTAACATTAACATTAACATTAACATTAACATTAACATTAACATTAACATTAACATTAACATTAACATTAACATTAACATTAACATTAACATTAACATTAACATTAACATTAACATTAACATTAACATTAACATTAACATTAACATTAACATTAACATTAACATTAACATTAACATTAACATTAACATTAACATTAACATTAACATTAACATTAACATTAACATTAACATTAACATTAACATGAGCATAACATTGACATTAACATTAACATTAATATTATATTAACATTAATATTAGCATTAACATTAGCATTAACATTAACATGAGCATAACATTGACATTAACATTAACATTAACATTAAAATTAACATTAAAATTAACATTAATATTAACATTAACATTAACATTAACATTAACATTAACATTAACATTAACATTAACATTAACATTAACATTAACATTAACATTAACATTAACATTAACATTAAAATTAACATTAACATTAACATTTACATCAACAGTTGATATCTTAGGTTAAAGTATACTAACACACTTAGTGTATATGTATGTGGAATATAGGCAAGTACTTAACAACTGCGACGAAGGCCACTTACTTTCTGTTTCTGTGCCGCAGCGTAAATCAGGGCAACTGCGTTGCGTTGCAATTGGTGTCAACTGCATGAAGGCCAACACACAAGCATACAACTTACGCACAAACACACGCAAACGCACAACATAGCGACAACCAACATTATTTCTGTTCAGTGTTTTCTTTTTTTGGCATACTTAACCGCGGTATTCTATATACAGTTGTGCGTGTGTGTGTGTGTGTGTGAAGTGTTGTTGGCTTTGGGTCAAGTGCGGTACGTATAGCAAAAACTGCTGGCCAACACGACAAAAAAGGGGTTAAGGTGCATCATTAGGCTGTAAGTGCATTTGCGTTAGCTCATTATGCAACTGTGCCGCGTTGTCCAGGTGTAACTTGTGAACTAATTGAGATGCAGCAGCTAGCAGAACCTTGATTAATAGCAGCGCATAAAACGCTCAAGGCGACCTTTTCAAGTTGCTGCCACAGAAACTTGGACAAACTGACACAAGTTGGTATGAGGCAAAAGTACACCATGGCAATCAGATTATCAGCAGCGGCAGCAACGACGACAATCTTCTCGTCAATGTGCTCATCATGTGCTATGTTCCATCCTTCATCGTTGCGACTATCAGCTGGCAGCAGACGTCTTGCAAGAAGTTGCCCCAAGCAAGCCAAACCACCAACGATTGGAGGCAGGCTACGCAACGTTTTGCAGCTGCTTTCAATCATGACGCACGGATTAGGACTCTGGTTAAAGATTAACAACGACACACAGACAACGAACAGCAGCCGATAGCACACGACAGCTTGTGGGCGTGGCAAGCTTACAACAGCGTTGGCTTTTAGTTAGTCAATAAGCTGGCATCATGCCCATCATTAGTTTGCTTTTGACAAAAGCTAAGCCGCTTTCCAACAATAGCAGAGCTGCAACATGAACAGAAATAAAAAATCACAAGCAAAAATGCTGTAGTCGAATGAGCTCGACTACGACATATCCTGAAACCAGTTTGTATGTTGTATGTGTATACCTATGCACTCAATCGTAGATATCTGGAATCTGCAGTATACACACAAACATACTTCCATCCCTTTCTCGCACAAGGACACTCGTGTGCCTGCTGATAGTAATGACATCAATATGAGAATACGTTTTTGATACTATATATCACTTATAAAGCTATCCCTTGAAAATTATGGCACTCCGAAATTGATATGTATCAATATTCGCAAAATGACGGTAGTTATCGATAAAATGAAATAGGTTCGATCTGCGCGGGGTATACTTATATTTCAAATTTGAAGTATCTATTTCTAATGGACACTTACATACTCAAGGGGGTTGCAGATGCTACCTTCTGCATTTAACATACATTTGCTGAAATTCATTATACCACTTCTATTCAATTTTAGTGTGTTCAGTGCTTACATATAACTTGAAATGCCGCACACCGACGCGTGAAAATTGGCATAAACTTGGGCAAAACGTTCTACTATCAGGAAAGAGAACTGAGAAATACCCTTCAATTATCAAAACCTAAGAAATATTTTTTAGTAGAGCCCATGGAATAACTCAACCTTTTGGCTGCTTTCCTATGGCATACACAAAAAAAAATGTACTGAAAATGTTTTGCAAAGCATAAAATAAAAAAACTCTAAGCTAGAGTGTAGCCAAGTTTCCAAGATGCAAGTCTTAACTTATAAAAAATGTATAACAAAATAAGTGGCAGTCCTTACAGTTGATTTAATTGACAAATGATAAACTTTGGGCATTTATATATGTATATATATATGTACTTTCATATTGAGCTGTCTGCAGAAACAAGCAGACAGGCAAAAGAAAATCTCTCAGAGACTTTTGTAGAACACAGCTGGAGCAAAAAACCAAATAAAACAAACTGAATTTTGTTCCAACAAAGTTTTAAGTGCTGTTCAAAGCAATTTCAAACTTGAAAACCTGAGCTGGCATTTATGCCCTCTATGATATTATATTGAGCAAAATGCTCTTGTTTATATTGTCAGAATTTTGTCAATTTAAAATTAAGATGCAAAATGCAATACAAAAAAAAAAAATGAAATAATCTAGATGAATCCGAGCTGAGAACCACTCAAGACCAGATAAGAACAATGGTAACAATGCATACAAAACAACAGAAATATTGTAAATAGATGAATGAAAGAATGAATAACTGAATAACTGAATGAAGTAGAAGGCGATGCAGTCAGTCTATTAGCAGCTGATAGCGATCTGAAGCACTTGCGGCCGAAGGAGTGTTGAAGATAGAAAGGAGCAACAAAAAAGAAGAAGAGAAAACATTTTGGAAAAAGTCGCGCAATCAGATAGCAAGAATAGCAATTAGTGAATACTTTTAGGCTTAGAAGCGTCATGCAAAGCACGCAGCAAAAATAGCAGAACAGACGGAGACAGAGAGAGAGAGAGAGAGAGAGAGGTAGAGAGTGAGAGCGCAGGAGGGAGTCAGGCAGCACAACAGCTAAATGAAAAGGCGCGCATGCAATAATCACAGCCAAGTGCTGCATATTTATAGGCGCAATCAAGTTAATTGCGGAACGCGAGCAGGCAGGGAGAAGAAGCGACACACAACAGACACGCAGATAACTGACACAACAGGCAACAGTGTGTGTGTGTGTGAGAGAGAGTGGGCGGTCGAGACCCATAACAATAGCAAGACAGCGACTGTTAATGGACTGCGTCTTAGCACAGGGGGCGGGGCCGTGGACGTGGTGCCTTTTATGTAGGAAAATGCGTATAGAGAAAGAAGCAGAAGAACTCTGTCTGAGGTAGTTAATGTGCCAGTTCTACTTCTTTTTATACTCTACTTAAAATGTTGTGTAAATATACGTACATGCTGTATGTATGTTGTATGAATATTGTATGCATATGTGTATGTAAATGTATATACATATATTTTCAATTAATATTCATCCATATACACTCCGCGAAATTCGATTAAAGGCACTGGATTATTTCCTTATAAAATTGAAAGAAAAGTGTTCCACAAGAGTTAGCTGTTTTAAAGTTAAATAAAAAAGGAAATAAATTTGTAACATTATCATAACAAATTTTATCACCTATTTTTTTTCCTTTTTTGAGTGAGTACAAATTTCATTAAAGTAACAAATTAATTATGTGTTCAGACTCCAGATTTGTTTATAACTATAACCTTCATAGCTGTTCAACTGTCGCAAGCCGTCGAGTATCCGTTTCAACTCGGCGAAACAGGTGTCCCCATATGGTGTCTTGCTGTCCACTCTAAAAGTATAAAATCCTTATCCCGAAACCACCCACGACCGGCCCGCGACACATGTATCGGATCATTCTCCTGTTGGAATAAGGCATTTGGGTCTGATTGATGTTCCATAAAGTTTACCAAAAGTGTGTCCAAAAGATTTGAATAACCTTCCGAACTTATACGGCATGAAATGTTACAAATCAGTGTCCTCTTGTGATGACTGAATGCAGCCCAGATCATAAGTGAAGCACCGCTACAGCTTCGAGTAGGAAAAAGGCTCTCAGCAAGAAAAAGTTCTTTAAATCAGTATTAATGTCAGTAATAATTTATACAGTTTGGATTTTATCTCATCAGAAAATACCATATTTTGCCACTGCTGGATCCAGGACAAGTGTTCTTTTGCAACATTTAATCTGGCTATGTGATGTGCCTTCGTTAATACTGGTTTTGACCTCATTTTCTTCTTGTTAAAAACGATGTTTCAATATTTGTTACATAAAATCAAATAGAATTTCTGATGTCGTAGCATTTTTATCCAGCCCAACTCGTAAGATTGCAGATTTTTGCCTGTGTGATAATTTTTTTGATGTTGTTTGTTGTATTTTTCTTTTAATTTTAACATGTTATCAATTTCTGACACCGATCGACTTAATTTAATTGATATTTGCCTGTTGCTCAATCCAGTATCCTTGTAAATAAGGATCTTAGCTAACTCCTGAGGATGACGTGTTTTTTCCCTTCCCATTCCAAATTTATGTATGCAACTAATCTACAATTAACTATAAAATATTAAATAAACATGTATACTTTATTATCACATTCAAAGAAATTCCATATAACGCTCTGCTTCCTTTTCCGAATGTTGGAAAGTGACTGTCTTTAATCGAATTTCGCACCCAAACTAGCGCAAGAAACACAAACCTACAAAAATCATGGAAAAAAATAACGGAACTTTTATTTCAATGCATCATAACAATGTAAGAAGAAGCACCGTTATAAAATGCGTAAACGAGGTCCCGTTAGGCTTGGTACAGTGTTTAACACCATAAACACGAGTGTGTTTAATCGAATTTCGCGGAGTGTATATATATACATATATGTATATATATATAACAAACAACTTCCGAACAACATGCATTTTCTGTCGTATACATATCCATTAAAATAATAAATTAATTCATATTATTATTATGACATTAATTCGAAGCAAGTTTACCTAACCGAGGACATTGAATTTAAGAAATATGCCATATATTTGACGCCAAGGGAAACTCATCTTATTATTCACAAAATATATATCTCTAAAATCCAAGCTTGTTTTCTTAATTCCAGGGTAAATTTGTATTAGAAATATTTTCTATTATTAAAAAAAATAGAGAAAATTGCTTTCCCAATCCTTAGAAATTTTATGGCGATTTTCTAAAGTACAGGCCGATCTTATTTATGAGTGGTCTACCCCAGACTAAACACTTTCCCAGAAAGCATTTCTACCAACTAAAAGAAGAAGAATAGATCAATCATTGTGAATAAAGTAAGGCAAGCAGACGTATTTGTGATACAAATATAATTGATTCCGATCGAAATGCAACTTGCAGCCATGCAATGCAAAAGAATGTTTTGATTCGACTGCAACTGGCACTAGGTAAGTGGCTCTTGAACGTGTCCGCAGCCAGGAATTATGATTCAAGGCGCTGCTAATTGGCAAAATTGATTAAACAAGGTTTTGACTTCATTTACAATTGGCTCCGCTTGGGGTTGCGAGTGGGTTGGCTTATGTTTCCACGCAGCGCATTATCAAATTAGTTAGTGACGATGGTAGACCGAAGCAAAGCTTTTCATAATCCGCTGCGTTATAGTTTTCTTTTTTGCAGCAGACTTTTGTTATGCCCCATGCCACAACGGCATTCATTCGTAGACGCAGCTGCGGCACTCTGCGGTGAATTTCACTTATCCCTGTCGGTTCATTTACTCCGGCATCGTTGTTGCACACATTTTCATTTTCACTTTGCTGATATTTTCTTTTGACTTGTTAAGCCTGTGCCTTGTATTTCATTTTTCAGTTTTATGCATGAGACGACGCCTAGTTTTTCATGCCCATTCTGCAAAACTCAATCTCATCTTTTTTGTGGATGTTTTTTTTTGTTGGTGCTTCCTATTTTGCCGTCCAGTTGCGCTGTAAATTGTTTGCATACAATAGAGCAACGCCTAGTGCCTCGCCACTGCTCATGCTTCTGCCACTGCCACTGCCCCCGCCCCAAATTCTAATTTCAGTTTCAGCTCCAGTTTCAGCATCAAACACCCCCCCACTCGCCCAAGTTATTTGTTGGCCAGGGCCAGGTCTTAACTTTTGGCGCGGCTTATTTGTGCGGCTAGATTAAGTTTCAAATTGATGGCCATTTTTGGAGTCCTAAGCCAAGAGTAAGAGACAGAGAGAGAGAGAGAGAGAGACAGAAAGAGAGAGAGAGAGAGTGATAAAAAGAGAGATAGACGTGGACAGTAAGACGGGTAAAATGCGAGCATTACATAGTTTCTGGCTTATTGTTGTAAGCTCCATTGATGACCATACTTAAATTTATTCATTTTTTAGCGGCGTTCAGTTCACATCTTTAATTATACTGTGGCAACTAATCGGATAACTCAAACTCGCATTACTCAAAAGGAACAAAAGAAATACCAATTTTCATATTTTAATAAAACATAATAATTTTAGGGCATTTAATAAGAAAATAGTTCAGCGACCATTATGCAATGGCCAAATCTTAGTTTTGATTTGAATTTTATCATATTGATATTACGAAAGTCGATAATAGTGAGTTTAATTAAATTAAGTAAAATTTGCTATATTGTGTTAATGTTATATAAATTGCAATTTTTGCTTATATTTCAATGTGATAATACTCTTAAAAAAGTAGGAAAAAATTAAAGTTTAGAAAATCGTCCTAAAATGACAATGTTCCTGAAATTTAGAAGAATTTTCTGGCTTTTAGAAATAATTTTTAAGGATAAGAAAGCCTTTCATTCGATTTTTGAGAATAATATATATGGAGAAACACAACATTCCGTTTAAGAAATATACATTCTGAATAATAAACTGAGTTTTTTTGCTGTGATTAGTATCAATGATATACTAGCTTCAAATTAACAGTTGCTAGTTTTCCATTACTACCTGCATGCATTTATAATCTTACGCAAGGTAAAAGTCAATTAAGACCCTAAGGCTCTATTGTCAGTAAATTGTGAATGAAGCTGCATCTTTGCCAGAAGAATCTTTAAGATTCAATAATATATCTATAATGAAACGGGGGAATGGCAATGCGAATTGCCATTAAATGTCGCGGAAACAATGGAAATGGCTTACAAAGTTTCCAGTTGATGGCTTTGTGTGCCACGCCCACGACCAGTGGATTGCTATTGTTGTTGCTGTTGCTGCTTCTGCTGCCACTTTTGGCAGAGACTTCCGGTAAGCGTTTCCGACATCTTGGCTGTTCAAGGCTCGAGCAATTTATGCATCGCTTGTGTTGTGTCGGACATCTCGACTATCCAACTAACTTGGCTGGTCGTGTTAAATACCAAGCACATTGCTGCCACAGAAACTGTCGCAGAGACGCCTCCTTGGTCTCACCTGCACAAGAAAGCGTACAAAACACGACTTAAGATATTTCTCTCTCTCTTCTCTCTTCCCCTCCCCCTCTTTCACTCTCTTTCTCTTTCTTTCTCTGTCTCTCTCTCTCTCTGTGTGTGGCCTGAAAAACTTGCGCATAAAATTTCCATATCAGCAATTTTATTTGCAACAATTTGGCAACACTTTTGTGCGGGGTAACAAACGCCCCCCTCCCTCACACCATGGTGACGTATCAATTTCCACTTGATTGCATTTAAAATGAAGGAAGAGGGCCGAAGCAGCAGAGAGTGGCAAAAGTTTTTGGCGCAAATTAAGTTTTGGGTACATATTCCCCCCTCTCACACTTCACTCGCTACCCAACCCCTGGTTGCCACACCCCATTCCACTGGCTGTCCTCTACACATAGCCATTCATCGCCGCAACAAATACAATTTTTGCGGCAAACGAAAACCCAAAATAAAGTTAAAAATTTTACGTTTTGCGTGCGTTTTTGTTTAAGTATGCGTATGTGTGTGTGTATGTGTGTGCGTGTGTTGAGTGCGGCACTGACTGCAAAAACTTTGCGCCCTAGCAAACTTTGGCGAGGGCAAAAGTTTACAATTTTTATTTTATTTTATTTCCCTTCTTTTTTGGTTTCTTTCGCTCGCTCGCTTGCGTCCAAGTTTAAAGGTTAATGATACCGCAAAGTAACACCAAATAAGTTAAGGACCACAGCAACTGGCAAAGAAAGACGAAGGAAAAACGCTTCTGATTGGATTTGGTACGTGCAACGTGCCACAAACAGACAGACCTAACTTTTCTCACACATGACTGCGATGTGTATATGCAACGGCAAAGGCAAATCAGAGCAATTGGTATTGGAAAAGGAGCAAAAGACATTTGAGTACATTTACAAAAGCAAATTAAAAGCTGGCCAAAACTTACATTGATTTTTCTCAAATTAATAAATAAAACTTGAAAGTACCGTTTCGCATTGAAAAAAATAGCTTAGAATTTTAGAAAAATCGCCCTGAAAACCAGAAAGTTTTTCTTCTTTTCACAAACAATTTCTTAGTATATGAAACAACAAATTTCTTCAAAATTATAAAGTTTAAGTTTTCTATTTTTCAGAAATATTTTGCTTAATAACAGGAAATATTTTTTAAAATTTGAAAAGAATCCCATTCTTTTAAGACAAACTCCTTTATGAAATTTAGAAAATAGTTATGAAATTTTCCCTTCCAACTACATAGCTCAGTTAAAGGGTCCCATATACGAATATATAAACTATTCAAAGAATGATATAACCGTTCAATCTAGAAATATACTTTCTGAATAATAAGATGAGTTACCCTTGGCGATTTTCTAAGACACCGGTTTTTCTTGTCCAATCAGAATAAAAATGATTATGGTACACTTACAGTTTGCAACACTGTAGTTATTAGTAAAATTAAAAAGATTTCACATAACAAACAAAATATGTCAATTGCAAACACGATAACATATTCAAAATTTATGCATAAATATATATGGTAGTGCTGCTTCATACAATGCAAATACTTAATATTTTCATAGCTGCTTTCATAATCACTTCAGTTCCTTTTACCATTTCGCTCGTTGATACATATTCTCATAATCCTTTTTCCACCTGTTCCTCTTGTGTCTGTTCTTCTTATGGTTTGTGATGTTTTGGCTGCGTCACAATTTTGGCGCGGTCAAATATTCAAAACTAAACGAGTTTACTAAGAGTTTTTTGAGTAAATTAATATATTAATATCTTATTTGCAAACTTAAAAACATTTTGTAAAAATATGACTCATTTTATGGTCTTAGAATGGAGCGTGGCACGCATTGCACTCCAAGAATAAAATTCTATATGTGAAAATAATGTACGAAAATATGATTTGGATATTCCAATAGAACACCGACTCCAAGTACACCAGTAAAGTCCCTACAGAATCGTTGAATACTAATATAGGCAAGGGGATGGGATGGCCGGCACAGTCTCCAAGTCTCAAACCGATTAAGAATTCGTGGTGCGAAATTATAATGATTGTTTCTAACGTAAAGCAAGCGTTATATTTCCAGCCTTGGGAGACTTTGAAGAGGCCTTGGAAACCAATTTCTGTAGAAAAAGCCCAACATTTGGTGGACCCTGTGCACCATCGCCATATGACGGGAATTTTTAGTGAGGGTTATTCAACCAAATATGTAGTTTTAGAAATATTATTTAGCCCCAGCAAAATCTAAAAAAGCGTCACTACAATTCCACTACTTGAATTTTGATTTGTGATAAATTTTCAAACTTTATTTTTTTTTGTTAATTATTGTAAAGCTACCCCATCTTTTAATATTTATTTTTTATTTTTATTATCTTCAATATTCATTGCTTGTATTCAGATAACATTTTCGTAATTTTTAAACTATATTTTAAGTATTTTTTTTTACATTTTCAAAAACACATATGTTTTAACTACTATTATTTTGATCGCAGTTGTATATATATACATATATCTTTTTATCTTATCATTCCTGGTGATTTAATAAAAAGTTATGAATCACATTCGCATTATCTGCATATTTTATGGCCTCTAATTGTATATATTATATATATTTTTATTTTTTAAGGATCGGGCAAACCTTAGGTGATTGGGAAACGAATATAAAATATACAGTTATATATATCAGATTCTGGTGAAATACCTCAGTTAACATTTGATGGCAAAACTCTTCATTATTTTGTAAGTTCAGTCATTAAAGTGCGGACACGGTCACGAAGTGCTTCGCACCTACAGCTCTCATTTTCCACATGCCATATGCCACATGCCACATGCCACATGCCACATGCCACATGCCACTTGCCATATGCTGGGGTATCTTAGGCTGGGACCAAATGTGTTTGAGATGGCGCTCTGTTTGCTTAGTGAACATTTAATTGTTGTTTACATTTGTACTTTGGTTTATTTTGCAGCAGTTGTGTTGTCCTTGCTTGGCTGTCGGCATGCCCCACGCCTCCACGCTCCCCAATGCAGACGAAGCTCGTGTTTTTCTAATAAGACTCCAACACATAAACAACACGCACACACATACGCACACAAATACACACACAATAGCTGGGCTAAGAGTAGCAGCAAAACACAAAGTGTTGAGCGCAAATTTACATTTTAATTTCTTTTAATTAAAATGGAACAAAATAAAAAAAAAACAAAAAGGAAAATCAACAAGGAATAAAAAAGTAGCAACACAGCTCGTGCAAAATAATACATTAAACTGTTTTTTATTTTGTGTTCCCTTTTTATTGACATTAGCATTTGGCATGGCAATGGGGCGGATAAGTAATGGAAATGAGGCTGAGACGACACCGACGACAACAGCTGTCAATACAAGCTGAAAGGATTCTATTGCTGAAACTCTTAAATGCCGCAATGCCGCACCTGCCGGCATAGAACGTGTCTCCTGGCAATCCTAGCAAGCACTCAAGTGTCCCTCGGCACGACTAAACTTCAACTTCAACTTTAACTCCAATTTGAATTGGAAATTCAGAATTCGGAATTCGGAATTTGAATGTGGAATTGAAATTGGAGTTGTCTTTGATGCGCTTAGTTTGCCGCTTTGAAGAGCATTTATTTTTAATGTTATTCTGTAATCAGTTAGAGCATATCAAAGTGACCTTTTCATCTGCGCCCCAATTGCAACAAGTCGTGGTTGAAATTTTTTGGTTCAGGCTCATTTTGAAAGCTGACATCAAGCATATCAGACGTCTTTAGGCCCAAATATAAGTGAGTTCGAATACAATTAGTTAGCTGGCTGAACTCGCTTTTATCATACACAGCCATCGGGTTCAGTTGAGAATACATTTTCAGAAGGCAATGGCTTTCTGTATATATATTAAACATCTATTCTTTACATATATACTATTCATTTGAATATTAAATTTCCTTTCGTACTTTATAATTTTTTAGTTTGTGTTGCAAAGCTTACATTTCTTGTAAGAATGGACGGTAAAATAGAAATACTTTTTTTTCGATATTGTCTGTTTATAACTTCATTTGATGATGCAATGTTAAAGTTTCGACTTAATATTCAAGGTGAAATTGAAAATTTCGCTTAAAGAATTGGTTTTTATAATTTTATAATTTTTTCTTCGAATTATTTTGTAAAATTCGGTAAGCAAGCGTGTATTGCTTTAACATCACACACACTGGCACACACATGTTAACTTCCACATGCGTTTAGGATGTTTGCATGGCTCTTTTTTTTGTTGCCCCCTCTTCAGCTTGCAATAGGTAAAAGCGGTAGTAGGTTGGGGAGTTGGGGTGAGGCGAGGTAATATTTGAGAGCAACAAGCATTGCACTAAGCAAACATGAGACCATGGGCCGCAACTTAAAGCCCAGAAATGAACCAAAGCACAGCAACGATGCAGAAAACCAGAAAGCAACAAAAACCACAAACGGACAACTTCATTAAGGAAAATGTATGGGTGTATTGGTGACTGTGTACGTGTGTGTGTGTGTGTGTCAGTGTGAGTGTGTATGTGTGTGTGTGTGTGTCTGTATGGATAAACTTTTCAATTTCTTTTGCAATTTTCCATTTCACTTTGTACTGGTCTGGTGCTCGTGCTGGCGCTGGCACTGGCGCTGAAGCTGCAGCTGCTCTATGGCTATGTCTGTGGCAAATACACAAATGGAGTATATTTATCTTGCATTTCGCAACTAACCCATACTACGAACTGACCACACACACCCCCCACGGAAACACACGCACACATCACACACCCTGCACTGCGCAGAACAGCTCTACCTGCAAACATTTTGTGCGAATTTAAATATTTACCTTTTTGGTCAAGGCAAACATACGTATACATATTTATATATGTGTATACATATATATCATTCATTTATATTCTCACATACTCTAGGTGAGTGTATGAATAACCTTATTGATTTTTAAGATATTTTAACCGAAGTTTCGACTACATAGGAAGATAAAAGGCTACACAAAAAAAATAGGTTTACAAATTATGGCAATTTTCTACATTTTGTTGAAGTTTGTCAGCCTGATATTCCATAGAATTCTGCTGCATTTGGCTATCTCGCATTGCTGGTTAATTTTCCTTATGTAAATTTGACCAAAACAAAAAAAAACACACCCACCTGCCCATCCTCAGGACCGTTCATTGTTATTTCCGAATGCTTTTAGTGACTTTCAGTCGGCCACAGTTGTTGTTGTTTACTCCGTTTGCTTGGGTGGCTGCTGCAGCTGCTACACCTGTCAGACAGTTTCCACCCGGGCGGCAACCATTTGTCTCGCATCGTGTCACGTGGCACGTTGGCCACCCGCATTCCCTGCTCAAACAAAACGTTGTGTAAGCGCTTGCCAATGTTTAACGGAGCCGCATCTCAGTGGGTTACGCGCACTCCCAAGTTGCTGGCTTACTACTCGATCCCAACTGCTCGACAAAATTACTACCCGCTCCTGGACCCTAGTCATCACTAGCCGGTAAACTATCGCTTACTATCCTGCTACATGTCTGCACGTTTTTTACATTGTTTTTCGCTTGTTTTCTTTTTGCTGCTGCTGCTCCCATTGCAATATACTTGCAGCTGAAAATTGCATGGCAAAAATGCAGTACGGCTCTTTGCTTCAGTTGCCCATCTTCGGCATTGGCATCCCTTTTATTTTTGCTGAATTGCGGCGTGTTACGTTTCATTTTCAATTTTCATGCAATTTGCTTTGGCTTTTGTTTGCTGCCTTTTACGCGACTGATTCCACAGATCTGACTAGCCTAGAAGCGCTTTCAGGTCGGTCCACAGGAGCGCTTTGGCTGGTCTGATTGTTCAAACTTGCCCCAAACAGCCAACTGTAGATTAAGTAATTTTCGTATAGGCAAAGAGCACGTTGAAAATATAATCATAATAAAAGTGAAATTAAATAAAATGAAATGCCATGAAAAGGAAAGGAAAACAAAATAACAGAACAGAACAGAGCAGAACAGAACAGAACACAAAACATTTGCACTTGTTCAAAAAATAAGCAGAACCAGAACAACAGTAACAGTTTACAATGAGTGAGTCCATTAGCTACGCACGGAACTGCGTGGACTGCGAGGACTAAGGAGTGGGAGGCGGGCAGTGGGGTGGTTGGCGATATGGAATATCGCCATTAAATATTTACTTCGCGCACTCATTTCTTTTATTTAGGCTGTCCACCACCCTAACGGAACCTGCTTGTCTGCCGCTTTTGGGCGCAAGCCAGATAAACATAACCGTTTCATTTTATGAGCAACAATCATTGCTTTTGATTGCCCCACTGATGGCCAGAGTTGGCAACTGAGAACTGGAAACTGGGAAATTGGGAAGCTGGAACCGCTTCAGTTACAGTTTCGGTTCGAGTTTCAGTCGCATCCAGCGCCTCAGCTTCAGGTGTTATCCTTGGCAAAGGTGTAAAATGCCGCATTGCCTTAAATTTTTTATGATTTCCACTGCTGCGCCTTGTTGTCTATGTGTGTGTGTGTGTGTGTGCGGGCGTAATGGGCGTAACAGTTGACGTGTGTGCTGTTTTCCGGTTATTGTGTTGTTCTCATGATTGAAACTCATTTTGCTGGCCGCTTTTTTTTTGTTTTCCTTATTTTTTGTATTTTTTGGTGGCCAACTGTCCGCTGCGGCATGCCACATGGCCGGCTGTCGAATTGATTGTGGTAGCAACTCGTTGAGGCAATTGTTGCTGCCAGACAGCTTTGGCTTGTCTGATGGGGCCATTAGTTGTGCTTGATGGGCCATCTCAGAAGTAGGCAGCACTTATTGAAAGCCTGCATATCAATTATGTGTTTGCTTTTGTGTCTGTGTCTTCCTTGCCTTCGATTTGTCGTTTGATGTCACGTTAAGTGAGGTGATTGGGCACATAATTGATTCTAGCTGGCTTAAGCGATGCAAAGCAAGCGCTCGTGTTACGCTTGAGCGTAAACGTTAACTCAAGAAGCTTACCTAGGGTCATACGTGATACGTGATCCGTTCAAGATGACGTCTGCTAAGCGCGCAGTTAACTGAATTAGTTTTTTTGAGGGAAGTAAACATATTCAAAAGCTGTTATTGTACATTAAATGGTTCAAGAAATGCAATGCAAGCCGTTGCCAGACGTAAGGTGCGAATAATAGCGGTCGAGTGACTGACGAACACTCGTGGAAGACGCCAACCCCAACCCCTCAGTTGTAGCAACTTTAATGAAATTTCCTGCATATTAAGCGAAAACTTCCGTCCGAATCATAAAGCGCGCAAAGAAAAATGATGAAAACGTATTCAGCGTAAATTCAAGAACAGTGCTAAGGTCGCATTGCCCGTGGTTCAACACTAGATCCAGATCCACGACCATGTCCAACTTCAAAACGCCGTCGAAGTCGCTATCACTGGCCGTGCCGTGAGTTTGTTGAGTTGTTTTCCTTTTTAATTTCCGTTTTTATGAGCCCGCGCCCGCTGGCAGTAAAGTGGGTGTAGCACTGTGGGTGTTATTGGGGTTGGGGGTCTGCATATAGACCAGCACTTGTCTTTGTCTATTCACTGTGCGTTTTAGCTGTAAGTGAAGCAATGACAAAGCGCTGATGTTGCAAATTACAAGCCGCCAGCAGCTCAGTGCTGATGATAAGCATAAAATTATCGACACGAAAGCAAAATTTCGTAATAAAAATTTTAATTAAGTATCTTTTTCGTATACCCTGTTAGTATAGTGTAGCTCGGGCAATGGGTCAACTAGCTAACTAGATAATATATAATAACCGATTTGAATAACATGTGCGAACCACTTAAATACAGAGGTTATCGGATAAAACTGAGGATCATACCATAAGTATCAGATATAGCGAAATTGTATAATGGCGGAAAATAAAGCTTCGGAAAAGCAATTTTTCCGTCTGGAAACTGTTGGTGACAAATTTTAAGAAATATGTTTGCAACATTTTTTATTTAATCGATTTGGATTATAAAGTAAAGCATACACTCCAACATCTATTTGGAACAACGCAAATAGCGAAGCTGTTTGCAATTGATGCTGAGCTTGCAGCAACTGGGTAATTCTTAGTCATGCATTCTTTCTCTCTCTCTCTCTTTCTCTTACTCTCTCTCCCTCTCTCTCTCTCTCTCTCTCTCAAGCTTTGCTGAAATACACTTGTTTTTTCGACTGGCTCAGCAGTCAGCTTCTGGTGTCATCGACATCGACCCCGCGGCTTTTGTGGACGGACCACCGACGACAGCGCTTCATCACGCCCAGGCTCACAGACGAAAAGGGAGAGAGTAGGATAGAGGGTCTATAATATCGCGAAAATTTATGCAAATCGGTCTGCGTACCGAGTTGCGATGTCTTGTGCCTCATCCCCTTGGCAACAAATTAAAAGTAAAGTCCTCCAAATGCAAAACACATAAGAGCGTAATCGAAACGACTGCGCAGCGCAGCGCAGCGATTAACGGTTTTAATGAGTACTAACTCGCCTATACAATTATGAGATAGCCACATAGAGGGCGAGAGACTTGAAGAGAAAGAAACAGCATCATAGTCGCCCACTTCCCCCTGGCTGCCCAAGCAGCAGGACAAGCTTAAGGGCGTGCTGAAGCTGGCTGCGTGATTGCAGGGGCAGGTGGTAAAGGAATTAAATGGTATCAAAGCTACAGCAAGAAGCAAATATGCCGGAGGTCTATGAAAGAGAGAGAGAGAGAGAGAGAGAGAGAGAGAGAGAGAGAGAGAGAGAGAGAGAGAGAGAGAGAGAGAAAGCGTGAGCTTGGCACTTAATTGATTAACAAGTTTTAGAATTTATGCTGACTGGAAGTAGTTTTGGAGCTGCTTTTAATTTATTCCAATTATTATTATATCTATATATCTATCTAAATAAATATACATCTATATAAATGTATTTCTTGATTAATTTATGTGTGTGCACATTTATATAGGAAAAGCAAAAGCTGCTGTGTAATTTGAATATTTAGAGATCTTGATTCAATTTATATTCTGCTGAGAGATATTCCTACAGAAATAAAATGCAAATTTCTAAAACAGTAGTTTCTTTTTCTTATGGTCAGATTCTGAAAACAATAATATTTTTCTAGTTTTAAGGGCGAAGGACTGACGAAAAACACTCCTGGTAACATAAAGGACTTATATGATGAGACCGTTTTTAAGATTACATGATGCATGAACATAACTTCAAATCAATAATTTTGAGTAGCACGGCATCCAGAGAGCTGATCAGTGGATAATATGCATGCGTTGGATGTGAGTTCCTGTATACAACTGCATTACAGTAATGCAGTCCAATCATTTTAAGTGCCTGTGCCTCGTTTCCTGGGTCAAGAATGGCGCTCTTAACCAGCCAGACAACTGTCAGGGACTTCATCCGAAAATCTGGAAGCCCGAACATTTGTCACACCTTGTCACACTGGCCAGGGCAAGACGAGTGGGCGCTGGAGATAAAGGAGGGCAAGAGAGAGAAAGGGCAACCGACAGTTGAAGTTGCAGTTAATTTATACAGATAGGTGAGCCGAGAATGTCTGCAGCTGTCCAACATGCTGGCTGGAGAATAAGCCAAAGTAGCAATTGCACAATTTATGCGCAACCGTTTCAAGTCAATAAGCGCATTTGTCTTGCCAACGCCAATTCGGTAAAATCTATTTAATTTACTTTCACACACGCTTACGAAAAACTTACAAATATAAACTATGCGGAGAGACGGGGCTGGGTTTGAAAAAGGGAGAGGCTTAAGTTGGTAGCAACAGCAGACCAACAGTTAGCTATACTGATTTTGGTCAGGGAATGTCTTGAGGCGTTATTTAAAATTAAATTAAATGGCTTTAGCAAGGGGAGAAAAATAGGTAGGGGAGAGGGAGAGGGGGGGGGAGCGACAGGGATATCAAAAATATTTGTGGAAAGGGCGAATTTGATTTTCAGCTACTCCATTGAACAGACATGCAGACACTGCTCCTACGAGTGGCCATCAATGTGTAATGGCATAAAAAGCAACGATTATTGAACGACCTATCCAAGGAGAGGGGCCCCAAAGCTGGCTACCCACTCTAACCTTGTTATAGCGATTATGATGATTGTGATGATGATTATTACACACTATGCATCCACTCTGCAACAGAGCGTTTCATGTATTTTTATGTTTATGCATTGTCTACCAAAACAACAAAATCAGAAAAGAAAAACAAAGAAACTACTTACACTGTAAATTATAATTTATAAAGTTCGAATACGAAGTGATAAGCAGTCCTGATGTCCTGAAATAATTCTCTAACTTTAAAGCTGACAAGTGAAACAAAGCCAATTCGATTAAATATTCTCGGAGCAAGCAAATGTTTGAACAAAGGAAAGCCATTCATAATTGGATAAATTCATTGTAATTAAGATTTTCGGAGCGATTTTCTAATCTATTTTTTTCAGTGTAGGATTAAGAAATACTTTCGCATGTTCAACATTGATTATCCTATAGTTTTAGTAATTAAGACAACTTTCAGTGAGCTAATAGTAATCGGGAAGTCTAGTTTCCAAATGCAGTTGAATCACTAATCATATTCAAAAAGAGAGATAATAAATAATAGCTGAGCTTTAACTATTTCAATGTCGAATTTCTGAGAGAATTGATTTTGGTATACAATGTTTTTTAGGGCAGGCCAAAATTGCTATGGAATCGGTTGCTTTATGAAAAAAAAAACAACTCAGGTTCAGCATTATAAATGGTAATGCGTAGCACAACTGCCCAGCTGCCTGAGGGCCATGTGGCTAAAATAACAACCGCAAAACAAATCCCATGTAACAACTAAAAAATCTGGTCGACAGAGGATGGCAGCCCTGGCCAAAACTTCTTGCCATGGCATGACCAATGCTTTTCCCTGCCTGCCTTAGTAATATTTGTTGTTTTTTTCGTTTTATTTTGTAGATACTTTGTGACAAAGAGGCGGGAAGGGAGGCGTGGCGATACAGCAACAGCAACTAGAACATAAACGCGCTGGCGCTCAACTGTTTTTGTTATCTTACGCTTCGATTATTTTACGTTAGTCGTTGTAGAAAATTAGCTAAATTGCTTATGGCAACGCACGTAGCGGACGCCAGCAAATGCCAAGCCTGATACACAATGCCACAACCATCCCCATGACCCAGCCCTCTTTCTCTCACTGCCAGACCACATTTGCAGAAACCCCCTAGTAGTACTGCCAGCACCGCTGCCCCCCCTCTGCATAGCAACTAGCGTATTGTTTGTTGTGCTTTTTTTCTCAAACGGAAAATGCTTCTGAGGTTTCTGTTTTCGCTGCTGCTGTTTTGTAATTGTTAATCACAGAACGTTAGGTGTATATATGTGTATGTGTGCATGTTTGGGGGTTTCAGCAGGCAGCTGAGCTTTTAGGGTTTTGTTGTCAGCACACAAAATTTACATAGCGCATTTGCTTTTTGCGGTACTGCCATTCGAAATATTCGCCGCCTCCCCCTTGGCGCCATTGTTTCGTCGTTTTTTTGTGGTCCATTGACTTGGTAGCACGCAAAGGTATGGAGACGCTGCGAGCGGTTACCATTTGCAAATCTGTTCTACATCGCCCCCCCTCCCCCCATCCTCATTCCACGCAGTCGGCGTACGTGCAGCTAACGCATAATTAGGAAAATTTCTAGAAAACGTTTCATTGTTGCCCAGAATTAGAAAACACAACAAAAACAACAGCAAAGCGGGAAATGATTCCGATTTGGTTTTGTTTCCTTTTTTTCGGGTTTCTCATTTTTCTTGACTTATTGGCAGTCTGCGAGTAGTTTGATAATAATTTAAATTATTCTGTTAGCAATGATATTTATAAAGCCACAAAGGTCCAGATGCTTAAATTTCTGTTTTACATTTTGGAAATACATATATAGATATTTTAGCGCCTCAAAGCCAGTTTACTTTTATACTATAAAAATATATTCATTGGGTACATTAAGTTGCTTATAATTTTTCTTATAAAAATAAAAAATATATGCTACTGAGGTTAAAGAATAGAAAAATAAAATTTACCACAACTCCCAGATAAAGCAATCGCATAAATTTCAATTTTGGGCTATTCAATCATTGGCACAAGATGCCCAATGTAAGTAACCCCCCACCCGTAAAGAGAGGGAGAGAGAGAGAGAGAGAGAGAGAGAGAGAGAGAGAGAGAGAGAGAAAGAATGAACAAAATTGCATAATAAAAGCAGAAAATAAATTAATGTATGCGTGTGTGTTATAAGAAACGGTTGGCAGGTCGTATGAGTGATTTTATTGGCAAAGTAGCTGGCAAAAAACATTTGATGTTGCCGTTGCTGCTGTTGTTGTTGTTGCTGTTATTGTTGCTGATTTTATGCGCTGCCAACAGGCCAAAGAGTATGCGATACATTTATTCGCGCACGCATAAAATACCATTTCCGAATTTACGAGTCTCTACTGTAGATGGGTTTCTGTTTGGCGTTGTTTGTAGGTGCCGCTCGTTATTCTCTTGTCGGTTTTATTGTCTTTTGTGCTTTCTTGGGTGGCTTCGATTTATTTTCTGGTTTTTCGGCATGCATCCCCTAAAATTATGCCATAAAAAAGATTCCAACAAAAGTTGCGCCGTGCTGCGTTTTCTAATTAAATCAACATAAAAGCTAAAACAGCAACTTTCACATGTGTTTACTGAAGCTCTTTTAATGTATTCTTGCCGCTGTGCTTCTGGAGTGGAGCCCTCTAAGTAGGGGCTGGGGTAGGGTGCGCTGGATGGCTCGATATGGCCTTTGTTGTTCTGCAGCAATTGCGTTGCTGCGCTTGTTAGCCTGGCCAAATAAACAAAATTAATGATGTGGAAATTGCGCAAGCCTATTGCATTTACCAGTCCCTGCTCATTAATTTTATGTGCCCAAGCTGGGAGAACAACTTCTGCTGCCGTGAGTTAATTTGATTAGTTTTTACATCAGAGGCATCAAAAATCAAATTGAACCAACAAGCGAATGAAATGTCTGTGAACGACATGTATTGTGTAATCATCGAAATGCTGACCGTGTGCAAATATTCGTAACTCATTTTCTGAGAGATCAACTCGTCAGTGCTCGATCAAAGTATAGCATGTACCAAACTATAGAGCAAATTACACAGACAACTATTAGTTAGATATCTGCTCCCCATCTCCAGTCTTCTTTCAGTGAGCAAATACGTATCCAGTGGGGGAAGCAACAATTGTTTCAATAGATAAACTGTTAATATTTTTATTTATAGCACAAGTGATACTATTCCATTGAATTACAATTTATATGTGTAAATAATCTCAACCGATTTTCATTAAATTAAGAGGAGCGCAAATTAAATCACTATCGATTTTCTTGCCTAATAGAAATTACAAGAATTAACCAAAACTTTTCAATGGTCTGAAGATCAGTGAATTCTTTCAGCGCATTTTTGTATTTTATTTTTAGTCTTTACTCAACCGAAAAAGAAAAACACATTTTCAATTTGAATACATTAATTTGCTTAAAAATACGAATTATATTTTGCCCAATCAATTTAATGAAGCCGCAAATTGTTCATGCCTCAATATGCAGCAAAATGTTTTGGACGATTGGCAATGGCTACGCTAGCGACATCCAAGAACTTGCCACAAATTTTACGCAGCACAATTTTTGGTTACCAGCGTCGAGGCTATCAAAAGGGAACTCAACGCTGTGCTGGGCATGGGGTGGGCAAGGGGAAGGGGAAGGAGGAACGTACGCACGCTGCATACATAAATCAATTTCAATTAACGTTAATTAAATACGCATCAAGTGGGCATGACCACAGAGGCAACAACCAAAAGGAAGACAAGAGGGGGCTGGGGGAGCGGATCGAGCTGGCGAATCAGCCACAAAAACCAAGTAAAAACGAATGGGTTCTAAATTTGGGGTTGAATCACAAGCGGGGCAAGGTCTGGCCAGCGCTACGTATTTGATAGCAACAGGAACAGCAGCCGCAGCAACAAAAAGGGAATAAAGAAGCCATATGGCAAAAAAGGAATACGCGAGAGAAAAAAGGAATAAAAGGAATAAAAGTGAGTAAATGAGATTTGCAGTTGGCGGCTTTAGCTTTCGCATTAGTTGGGCAAAGCTCGAAAGTATGCAACACAAATTGAAAATAGCTACATGGCAGGAAACAAACGTGCAACAAGGGGCCACTTGCTGGTGCTGACTCTGCCTCATCTCTGCTATGTTTATGTGTGTGTGCGTATGTGTGAGAGTGTGTCTGTGTGTGTGTGCGTGTGTGTGCTGCGGTTATGCGCTTGGTTTGACAGCCATGAGACCAAAGCCAAATAAACAAGCGAACACAAAAACAAAAACAGCAACAACAACAATGACAACACGCCACAGCAGTAGAAGCAGAAAAAATTCTCAATACACTCTGCGCATTGGCAGGCTAAGCAGAACCGCAACGATGTGCCCCAGCAACAAGGCACACGCGTCACATACACGATACAAACATCTAAAATAACATTATGCTATGTACTCGTACAACAACGCCAGCAACAATAATGGACAAGCCTCCCACTCAACCCCAAAGCACACACACACTACTGATAAAAGCAGCTCCCGAAGGCCTGTAAATGACATTGATATGTTTCTAGCTAGCCTGCCGAAAGTAACAAAAGTAGTTGTATTACTAGCCACTGATCTTAACTGAAAGATTAAAACTGGCAAAATTTACATAACATGAATATATGTTCCATATATAATATATATTAATTGATTTATATGATTCATATAGAAATGGTAGCACAGCCAATACGCTGCTAAAATATATATATATTTATATGTGAACTAAGATATTAAGAAATTAACAAATATTTACTGAACTTTTACTAAGTAGTAATATTAAATAGAAAAGGATTCTATAACTAGAAAAAGACAAATGAAATGAATCTGTACTATCATAATGATATAGGGTTCTTTCAGAGCTTGGCTGAGAACTAGAAATGGAATGAATATGATTTATCATAATAGCTTAGCATCCAAGTAGAGTTCTTTTGTGTGTTCCAAAGAACTGAAGGGGTCTGAGAGACTTTGAGGGTGTCGTTTACCAATGCATTGTTTCTGCTAAGCAAGGGGGTATTTATAATGTCAGTTTTAACATATTTTTTTTGTTGTTTTATATGCCTTAATTTGAATTTTCATTTTGTTGTTTTGAGTTTGTTCCCTTTTGTTATTCCGCGTTTGAGATGCTGTTGTAATTATATTCAACTTTGCATAATTGCAAAACTCATTAAAGGCGAACTGATGGGCCGGGAGGAGGAGGGGCGGGATGTATGTTTGTCATTTCCTGGCGCACAAAAGTAGGCAACGAAAAGTGTAAATTGCGTTTGGCCCCCTTCCTTAGCCAGTACTGCTAATTGAAATTGAAACAGTTTGTGGCAGAGATTTTGCACATAATTCAACAGATGCTGCTGGGCAGGTTGCTGTCAGCGGGAACAGCTTGCGGAACTGCTAAACTCCCATTCCTTTCTGAATGAGAACACACACGGAGTGGAGGCTATCCCCAATAGATAACAACTTGTGTTGGACGGAAAAAAGGCAAGTATAAACAAAGAAAAAAGAAAAACAGCCGCCGTCGCTTAGCAAAACAGCTGACAGACCTGAGCCATAAGTGATGACAACACGAATTTACATTTCAATTAAATGACCAACTGCTGCTGGCCCCCAGGTCCAAATGGATATAAAACAGCGCTCACTTGGCCAACGGCGCTGTTCCATTTTGGTCAGTTGTGGCCCGAACGCCGAGCAATGCGCATATTTGTCGGTTGCCCGCTGTTTGCCCTTTGCTTCAAACGGCATCTGGACGATGAGCAAACCTTGGCCGATCTCTTCGAACAGCAGCCGCCCACGCACAGCAAAGTTGAGCAGCCCGAGCCTGAAACCGTGGTGGGGCAGCGGTTACAGCTGGAGCCGGAGCCGGAATCGGAGCCGGAGTTGACTACGAATACAATACGAGCAAGGGACGCAGCTGCGTTAACAAAGCGCGGCTCACATTCACCGGCGCGTCTCGAGGAGCTTAACATTTGTGCTGACGTGCACCCAAACAGATTGCCGGCCGAGCTGATGCGGGCTGCTTCTCCAGTCGGCGGCGCAACGGAGCGTTATTCGAGCGCCGCAATCAAAAATGAAATTGAAATCTATTCGGATGTGGAGCTAGGCAACGGCGCACTTTATTTTGCCTATTAACCCAACCAGTTGAAAGTTGACGCTAAATTACAAAATCAATCAAAAAGTGTGTTCATAGATCAAAGTCAAAAAGTTCCACTTTGATATGGACTCAAATTACAAACAACAAGTTCATGGTCAGTTTCAGTAGATATTTAAAACAAATTAGCTTTATTGCTCACTGTCAGCAGTATTTAGCAGTGAAATTGAAGATGTCATTCAGCGCCGCATCGCTTGTCAACGCATTTGCCATAGTAAATTGGTAATACAATATGCCAAATCACATTTTCCCCTTCTATTCAACTGGCCCCAGCAGCTGCTCGTTGAATGAACGCATTATGGAGTATAATCATCATTTTTATATATGAAATGAGCGTAGCCAGTTAACGGAATAGAACTGCACCAATCCTGGAAAAATCGTCATTCGCACTACTTTAGAATAGAGCCACTTTTAGCAGTTGAATTGGTCTTCATCACAAGATGAATTTACTAAATAGAGACTGTAGTCTAGTAAAAATCCAAGCATGAAAAACTGTTTTAATTTACGCGTATAATAAATAAATTCATTTCTAAATCAAATATCAGCTCTAAGGCTGATTTTAAGCTAACTGCTACCGATCACTGTTTTCATATTCTTTATCTTTATTTTTACTCAAATTTTTAAAGAATGTGTTTCTTTCTGCTTGATTCTGTTCTAGATAGTTTCGAAAGCTGATATATTTCGACCGTTGTTCCAACTTTTGTAGAGTATAACTCAGAAAGTTCCTAAAAGCTTAATTTTCTTGTTGTCACTTGTTATATCTTGCGTCGGGTGTTTACTTAAGCCAGTTTTCTTTTTAAAGTCATACAAGATTCGAAACATATCATCACGAATAGTGTCAGAATATAAATTAAACTATACTATACTATATCAAATATTATTTTAAAACTAGTATTGATTTTTCATAGAACGAAAATGGAGATTATTTCATCAATAATATTGAAACAAAATGGGTTTATGTATTCGGTACTCATTTTGTATTGTTTTCATTGTCTCTCTCTATCCCTTTGTGGCTATTGCCACTTAATCTGGCAAAACATTTGCTGAGCACCGCAAATTTCCAGTAAACATAAGTTCTAAACAGTTTTTGGTTTACCGGTTGCTTTTTATTGTGAGGAGGAGGCTTTGTTTATATTTCACCGGAGAAGGCTATATAAAACGCTGCCAGGCGACGGGAACATGCAACAGTCGCGACTGGCACTTGCCACTGACTCCCCACAGAGACGGAATATTGTATCTTGAAGCACTTTGGTGTTGCTCAGCAGCTCTTTTATTGTGAATAATCATCTTGTCTGTGAAGTCTGAAGTGGACCACAAACACGGAGCGTTCGCCATCTTTTTGTAATTGCCAGTGATCCACTGCAAGTGTACGCTATTCACAGTTAAGGAGATACTCAGCATTTATGCTCGACTCAATTCTGGTAAGTTCAAAAACGTTTTCATCATTTTTCTGACCTAGTTTTATACTCTGGTCTACTTAATTTTCTCTAATACCCAGAATTGATCTATATTCTATATCTATATCAGTTTTAGGTTTTGATCCTTCTTTTATATTCTATTTTATATTTCTATTCTATTTTCTCTTCTATTTTTATTGTATTGTATTGTATTTTTTTATTTCCTTTCTACTCTATCTGCATAAATTACCAATTCTACTTTTACTCTCTCTTTCTGCTTTTCGCGCATTTAACTACCCAACTAATTTTATCTCTAATTATTATCTAATTGGTTGTCTGCAGATTTCCCTCTCTATTTTTTTTTGACAATTATACTTATCTTTTTACTAATTCCAATAATCTGTTTCTTTCTTAATCTTTTTCGCACTCATTAGCATTCCTAATCTTATCAATTCGTCTCAGATACCCAGCAAAATGTGTCCACAGTTCTGTGGCTGCTGCTGCGACACTAATACCCAGCAAACGGGCAGCAACCAAGGCCAGAGTCAGGATATAGAGATGAAGGATTTGACGCCAAGCCTGATGATCACTATCACCAAACAGCCGCAAAAAAGTAGCTTCCCAAATCGCAGCTCATATTCCTCGCTCGGCGTGGCGGAACGCCCAAATATTATAGGCAGCTGGAACTGCGACGGGGAGATCGAGCACTACAATACCGATGAACATGAGCCAACCATATACAACAAAGCACTTTGAATGCACATCCTAAACGAAATGTGTGTGTCGGTGGTGGGCGGTAAGAAAGTAAATTTCATTAAATGGAGGATTAACACAAGTAAGAGGCTGGTGTCAAAAACGTCCAGCTTGTACCCAGTCTAAAATACCTCGTCACCTGGAGATCAACATATAGCCCGCGAAACACATATTTATATTATATAATATAAATATAATATATATATATTACAAGCTTGTAAATTTCAGAATATCCAAAACTAATAACAAAAACAGTAAAAACATAATATAGCAACCTGTGCGAGAAACAACATTTTGAGCCTTCTTTACCAGAAAAGAGGGTCACTGAAGTGGATAAACTTATCTGTGGATCGCATCATGCATATAAAGTACCATCTACCATAAGTTACATGCATTTGCACAACTATATATATCCCAATATTTCTTTTTCGATGAATGCAGGGTATGCATGCAAAGAAAACAAAACAAACAAATGCAAATAAAAGAAAAAACGGGGAACTACAAAAAAATACTTAGTATACGGCCAGACTATGTCTGGGCCTTAACCGAGGGGCTTCAAATAGTTTTCACAAGCCACACCAGCGGAGACCCACACACACATAACGCACACACTCACGTAGGCACATGAGCATGCATTTTTAAAATGAAATTACGCCACGTTTAGTTAACTCGAGCAGCAGGCCGAGGAGCAGGTTGTTGGATGTTGTAGCCAACTGGTTAAGACTATGTAATAAAAATTTTATTAGCTGTTTGTTTAACTTTAATTAAGTTGATTTCATTGCGCACAAAAGCCGGAAACAAAAACGGCAAAAAAGAAAGGACGACTCCTGGAGGAAGCTAAAGCTAATCAAATATTTAGGCAATGCGCTTGGTGGTTTGCCTTTTTGGGACGCTGCCTCAGCATATTAACATTGTGCTGGGCAAACAGGCAAACAGGCAAACAGTTTGCCCAGCAACACACAAAACACACCAAACAAGCAGCATAATATTCATGATTATCATTAACACACACACACGCGCGCACACCCCACATTGCATGCATTGTGATTTCATGAGTTTTACACGGGCCGCTCAACAAGCATCCTGCAGGAGTCTGCCTGATGACATTGCCGCTAACATTTAACGCCTGTGCATATCAAATATGCAAGCTGAAAGGCATACCAGAGTGGGGAGAGATTGAGTGAGTTGAATTTATTGCTTTACTTTAATGACAAATTGGCTTGGTTTGCCGATTTAAGCAGCATCCCGATGTTTCGTTATATATATTTATATATAAATATATAGATATTTATGTTTATCGTGATTAATCTCCAAATTTATATGATGTATGCATGCTTAAACATTAATAGTTTCGGGAAAAAAATCGACTGCTTCACTGTAGCTAATAACTTTTTTTGCATTGTCCCAAATGTCAATCTAATTTTATGATAGCGAATAATATATTTCTTTTGAATCGAATATTCCTTGTCACAAAGTTGGATATTTGAAATTTTGAGACCTGAATATGTCGATGTTTTTTAATTTTATTTAATTTACACACACACCCGCACCCAGGCTTATATATCGGTCTCAGCGGGAGTTGGCAACATCTTGAGTGTGGCATTCCATTAAAAGACTTTGATGCCTTGATGCTTGCCACTTAGCTGAACGCTGCGTATATTATCGATGGCCATAATGCGAGGGCCCAAACCAAAGTTTCTTGTTGTTGCTGTAGTTGTTACCGTTGCGTTGGCCATTAAAAACTTTCCGGCAATGCCATTAAAATAAAAATCGAGAGCGTGTTAAATGATTTACAAAAGCAAAAACCACTGCAACGAGAAGACGATGACGATGACGTTGAAGACGAAAACGAACCCAAGAACAATTTCATTGCTGGCGGGCTTATCGCATTGGCATAATGTGTTTCAGGTTATCCCATTTGCCACCCCTTGTCACATACCCCTAATGCGCTCCCCCCACTCGCTTTATTTATTTTATGCGGCTTTTGTGACAAGTTAAGGCTTTTGCTACGCCTCCTCCTCGCCCATGCCACACACTTTGGCACTCCTGTGACTGGCAAAGGCAGTTTTGCAACTTTATGGATTTTATGAGTTTTCAATAAGTTTTTCCACGTTGCGAAGTCGAGTACTAGCTTTGAAACTTGCCTGGCAATTTAAATTTATTCTTATAGCAGAAGTCTCTAATCGGATTTGATATCCTTACAAGTTTGTGTATTTGATATCTGCTGATATCGACTTTCAGAGGATGATTCCAAATTTCCTAAGCTATAAAATTGGGCAGAATGACTGACATATTCGAATTTGGCGGCCCATTACATATTATTATTATTATTATTATTATTATTATTATTATTATTATTATTATTATTATTATTATTATTATTATTATTATTATTATTATTATTATTATTATTATTATTATTATTATTATTATTATTATTATTATTATTATTATTATTATTATTATTATTATTATTATTATTATTATTATTATTATTATTATTATTATTATTATTATTATTATTATTATTATTATTATTATTATTATTATTATTATTATTATTATTATTATTATTATTATTATTATTATTATTATTTTTATTTTATTAGTTTTAATCAGTTATCAGATCCACATATTACTTTAAAATAGGAAATTATAATTTTTCTAAGACTTCATATATTTCAGGGTACGTGAAATATTCCAATAGAAGCATTAGAATGATCCTTTTTAAACTACTCATTAGTAACTAAACTAGAATATGTCTCTGGTCTATTCTAGTTTTGCTTCCCAATATATTTGGAATCTTTTTGTTTTAAGTGATAAAAAATTTGTTGAGCAAAAAATATTTGAAAAAGGATCGAACAGTATTTGTCTACTTTTATATATAGTATGTAATTGAAATCCTGGTGATTTATAACCTGGCACCAGAAAAAGGCATATTAAAATTATAAAAAGAGGTCAGTCAAAAGCACATTTAATGATTAATTGATTGCTTGCATTAACTCAAGTACTCTCAAATAGCCATATTGATAATTATATAATACATATATACAAGATAAAAGCTGAAACCTTAATGTACATATATTTATACTCGTATCTCACACGGTGCATACATTAATTGATTGGCTATCAAATACATAAACGCAATCATATCCTTGACATAAGGATATTGCAGCATCCCTCCAAGCTATTCAATTACCTACGCACTTGATCACGTTTACGAGAGAGAGATGGGGGAGCAGAAGATACGCTGAGGCGAATGATGGAGGGGGTTGTGTCAATGCTTATGGTCAACTTAATGCAACTAATCGCCTACCATTAACCGCCAATGACACTTTTATGCCACTATAATAAACTTAAGCAACACAAGTGACACTTTATGGAGAGGGGTGCTCTCCCCCAATCTGTGTGTATGTGTGAGTGTGTGTAGTTTAGTTGGTGGTTTCTTTTGTGGTTGGTTTGGACTGGGCGGTTAGAGGATGCGTGTGACAGGCGCTTGTCAAAGCATCACAAAAGTTTGGGCACGTTGTGGCAATGTCTTAAACGAGTTCTCCCCCAAATGGCAAGGAAGCGAATCCCAAGAGTTTGGACAAGTTGTTCCGTGTTGTTTCAGCTGTACACAGACACAGACAAACAGAGATACAGACGACCAAAACCACTTATATCAATAATAATTCCCATTTGTAATAAAGCCAACTTAAGGGCGGCTTTTTGCGGCATTGAGAGTTGCATGCAATAAGCATCAATTGAAATGCATAAGTAAACAACGAATATCGAATTGCCGAGTGGGTGGCACAGAGTGGTGCAACGTGGTGGGTGTTCTCTATCTCTCTCTCTCTCTCTCTCTCTCTCTCTCGCTCTCTCTCTCTCTTTCTCCCCTATATATAAAAAGTAAATTGATACAAATTGTGTAATAATCACGCCATTGCATTTTATTTTTGTTTCATGGCAGATGACACCGATGGAAACAGAAACAACAATGGCAAGTAAAATAAAACAAAAATGGCACGAGTCTAATGCGATAATGCAAACAACAGCAACAAAAACGACTGACACATTGCCTTTTGGAGAACTTGCCAACAAAATGCTGTGCATTAGTCTGGCGGCAATTTCGTTTATTATTAATAGCACATGGTCACACTGAATACAGCTGTGAAGAGCGCAAACATTGAGAGCACTAAGAGAGGGAAATCTGCAAATGTCATTCCATCTGGTCTTGAGCTGAGTTAACAAATATATCAAGTTCAACTATTATTAGAAACTAAATGGCAATAATTGAACAGCAATTGTTAGTGTCGCTAATTTGAGGCGATTGTTTATTTGATCATATTTATCGAATTTCAGAGAAACTATCAAGTTCTTTGCCATAATGATGTTCAATTCAAAACTTGCATGTTATAAACAAAATATCTGACATGAAAATATAAGAAAAATACTACCAAATGAATTAAAGAAACATATTCTGACCAAAAATTAATTTCGTCGTGAAAATCGATTGAGTTTGAACATAGTCCAGAGAGTTGATTATCCAAGCAGAATATTTTGAGTGATTTTCTGTAGCCTTATTCATGTTTCAGCCATAATGACTGAGAGCGCACATTTTTATATTGCTTGGCTAAATCACGAGCCAATAATATTCGCACATTAATCACACCAGCTTTTTTCTGGTTCTTTAAAAAATTTCCTTCAAAATATATATTTCAATATTTTCATGATGCTCAAGTCCAAGTTTTGTACATAATACATAAGCCTTTGATTAGTTAATCAGCTTATCGGTTTTTAACCGAACAGGCTCTTACCCACAGTAAGTTTATCAATTGCAGTTCAAGTGCAACTTAAAAATAATCACCTGTGAGGATGTGAAACAATGCCTGCTTTTAAAGGATGGACATCAATATTATTGTTATTATTATTATTATTTTTATTATTACTATTATTATTATTATTATTATTATTAGGTATATATTATAGTATATTATAGTATCCTAAACATATTTAATTGATGAGCATGCACCAGGCTTAATAAATTGTTTATCTTCATTTCTAATCAATAACAAAGCGGATACATTTAAATGTGTTGAGCACGCACTAGGAGCTAGCAGTAGTTTATTGTTTCCATTCATTTAAAGTATCGGGACACGCTTCTGTCGCCGCGCCCCCGATCCGCCCATTCGATGTTATTTATCATGTGGCAATTTTGTAATGCATTTTGTAATCGATACAAAGCAATCACAACGAATTGAAGGCCTAGCCCCGTGCGCCAGGCACGTGACCAATCATCCCAGTGTTTGAGTGTCGATGTGAATGTGAATGCGGGTATGAGTATGGGTATCGATATGGGTTGCGTATGTGTAAGCGTATGTGTATAAGAGCCCCGCCTCGCAGTTTGCTCGTTGTGGTTTCTTGTGGCTCAAATTAATGGAGCAGAGAAGCGGGTATCAAAGTAGCAACCACGTAGCATGACCAAGTCGACAACGAGCGTGGCGGACGTCGCGCGACGCAAAATGCAATCAGAAAATAATTCTAAGTTAATTTTAATCCATGGATTCGCAAGCAGCCAAAATGAGCAATGCCAAAGTAAAATAGACTCCGATAAAAACATGCTCCATATTTCAGAAATATGCTCGAAACCAAGAATAAATTATTGTCTTTTAGAAATTATTTCAATAATTCTGAAATACATTACTTAAAAAGTAAAAACTCTTGCCCCCAATTAATCTCTGATTAAATCTGAAATTCGTAATCATTGTCATTGTTTTTAAAACAGGTTTAAGAAATTATACTCAGTGATTAAATTGCATTAAATATGAAAGGAGTTAGGTGTTAAGTTAGTAAATATGCTATGCTCAGTCAATTGTAAATAAATCTCTAAAGTAAAGAGAAAAACAAATAAATATAATTGTTTATTGTTTGGTGTTCGCTTTCAATTATTTATAAATAGTATTCACTAGCTCCAGGTAAGGTTGACTGGGTTTTAGTAAATATAAATGATATAATCTATGGACCGACTGGATGGAAGTGGATATCACACAAAATATATATAAATTCCGAAATTGTTTGCGACCTTAAGCCAATTGACATGTTGTGGTAGGCTGTGTGTTTTCTGTGTGACAATGCCAATGAAAATGACAAAATAAAATGCGTATTCAAAAATTGTACTGTGTACTTGTATTTGTTGCTGCGGCTAGGGCAAAAATGAAATGTCAGCTTAACAGCGAGAGACGCGTGTTCTTGACTGATAACAAGCGTTAGACCAGACCACTTTGGCAGCCCCAAAAACCCTCTTCTCCCCATCCCCCACACTAGCGAGCATTGATTTTTTGCGCTGAGTGAAGCATTTTCACAAGCTGGCACTAATCAGCAGCATAAGAACCATAAGTGAGAAGTGTGTGTGTGTGTGTTTGAGTGTATGTGGGTGGGGAAGAGGCGAGGTTGGGGTTGTATAACTGCAGCTAAAGTCTGTTGTTTTTTTGGCTGCGCCAACATCTGTATTAATTTTCCAGCATTACCAGGAGAGAGAGAGAGACAGAGAGAGAGAGAGAGAGAGAGAGAGAGACAAAGAGAGAGATAGAGAGATAGAGAAAGAGAGCGAACGCCAAATCGAATTGAAACTTTAATGACTTTATGCGCTAGTTGCAAGTCTTTGCCAACTTGCTACTTGCAACTTGCCACTTGCAAGTTGACCAAAGCCAAGTTTGTAAGTAAATGCCAGCATTTCCGTTGGCCGGACAATTAATTGAGCAACTTTTAGCAGAATTGTACTTTAAACTTTCGACATGCCACGCCCACTGGCAATAGAAGTACCAATGGATAATAATGTTTGTGATGACGATGCTGCTGTTTCTGCTGCAACACGTTGAACAGATTCAATTAATTAACTGCCAATATTTTAGCAAGCACGAGCGCATGCCACGCCTCCAACCTCTGCAACCCCTCCCCCATTCGCTGGCGTTGTTTGTGGCAGCACTTCGCCTTTCTATGCTTGCTAAATAATTAATGGAAAGACAAATTGCTATTGGCACGGCAACAGCAACAGCAGCTTCAACCTGAGCAGCGTTCAGTTTCTGCTTCTATTACTCCCTTCAATTGTGCCTTAATCTCTATTCTTGATTTGCTGCATCTTTCTGCAGAAGTTTTAATTGTCCATTGCATACTTTTATTCGCTGCGTTGATTTTTTCCTAACTAATTATTCCATTGCCTTATTTATAGATTCTTATTCCTTTATATATGGCGCTTCATGAATTGCATTACTAATTGCTTGATTGAAGCAAGCAGTAGCAGCGTACGAGGACCTTCGGGACGGGGAGACTACAGAATTGCAGTTGGGGCCGCCGATTGGTCAGCAGTAGCTGAAATAACTGGACAACACTAGTTGGTGAGAGATGATACAATATTTGGTAAATGCCACCAATGAATGTTAGCCACAGCAAAAAAAAAAAGAATTAACCGAAGCATATTTCTTATGGAAAAACTTTTGAATTTTGATTTATTGAATTTCAGAGAGTTTATTTATCACAGTTCAAATTGTTATAATTTGAACGTGAACAGCACCAAAAATATCAAGTTCTTGTCAAAAAATATATATCTGATATTAAAATATCTAAAAACAAGTAAGAAGGTTAGAGTCGGGTGTAATCAACTGCGAATTACTTCGATACCATAATTTTCAATTCATACAATCTGGTTTATCGGTTTGGCGTGGCCATCCGATTATTTATCGATCGCTTAGGGAAGTTACCAGTAACACACATTCACACTTTGGTGACTCCAGCTAACAAATTGTGGAAGATATGCGCAAATTCAGATTTCTAGGGCCGAAGTTCCTGTGGGCGTGGCATATGCTGATCATTGAAGGTCATCGCCAATCACCTACCAACCAAATTTGGTGACTGTAGCCTTCAAATTATGGAAGATATTTGGATCAATCGATTTGCGATTATCGATTTTATCAATTTCCTAGCCTCCTAGTGGACGGGATACCTTCGATATCAGAGTATTAAAATCAATCAATCAATCAAATCAATAAAAAAAAACGAATTTAAGCAAAAAATCACGTAAATTTGAATATCGGTTAAGTTGAAACATGGTTAAGAGAATTGAGTCGCGAAGCAGAATATTTTGTGTGAATATTGTTTGCCTTATTTTATTATTATTATAGCCATATTCTATGCTAGAGAGAGCTCATTTTAATATTGGTTGGCTGGATCATGAGCCGATCAGCTTGCCACATTAAGCCAATCTCAAATGGAAATTTCACCTGTGCGTAACACCCACACACCTCAACTGCCTCTTTTGGCCCTAATCTTCAGACTGGATGGCTGGGATGTCGTGCGGTGATTTAACATGCAAATGTGGTAGAGTTTTCACAGCTTTGCCTTCCAACCAGAACTCAATGCATAAATCATGGCTGCTAAGGAATAACTAAAAAAAAGTGAAACAAAATAAAAAAAAGGGAAAAAATAATAATAAAAGGGTTGCACAAGTGGCAGCTTTCGCTTTCACTTTCGCTCTGATGGGATTTTGGCACGACGGCTGCTGCCTGTTGTTTTTGTTGTTGCTGCTGGTGCAATCGATAGTCGGCATTTTCATGCCGCCAATATTGCCCTTTAGCACGTTCAGCGTGCTCCGCAAAGTATGCTAAGATTATTTATTATTTACACGAGTGAAACGTGTATGAAACCAAAAGATCTGCTAAAAACCTGAACACTGAACGGAACTGAGCTGCCTTCCTTGCCTCTCGCTTTCTCCCTGCCTTCCTCTCCCTTTCCCACTCCCTCTCTATAGGCAGCTGCAGGAGAAGTCAAAGCCAAAGCCAAAGCAAAAGCAAAAGCAGAGGCAGCGGCAACGACAACGACAACTCGTGTGTGTATGTGGTTGATTTGATTGCTTTATGCACCCAGTGAGTGGCCGCATGAATTTCAAATGAGCCGCTTTCCCACGGATTGCCAAATGGCACAGCTTCAGTTGCCTGCTCCAGCCAGCTCGCTTCTTGTAGGCAACAAAAAGGTGCCAAATAATACCAAAGGCATATGAGGGAAAAAGGTTTAAGAAAAATGTTAAGATACGGCCAGCGTATTCATTAGAGCTATGCCAGCTCTCATTCCCCTCCACCCACACACACTTTTCGCTCTCTCTCTCTCTCTCTCTCGGTTTGTCTCTCTGCTTGTGTGGCACATGTAACGTGTTGCACACGTTTCGGCTGCCAGTCAAACAGTGTGACTCGCAATGGAAATGGAAATAAACATGAGAATGCCACTAGAGAGTGAGTGACTTAGACAGTCGACTTAGACAAAGAGAGAGAGAGAGAGAGAGAGAAAGAGATGGTGTGTGTTTGTGTGTGTGTGCCGGGTCAGTGTTCACACGTCTTTGTGCAGGCTTTTGGACAATCTACGTAGCACACTGCCTCCCAACGCAGACGGTGCCACCAAAAACGGCAACAACATAAAAAAGAAACACCTCCCGCACTGGAACTGGTTCTGTTTTGTGCGCTGTTCCCACAGTAATTTGAAATTCATGCGCTTCGGATGTGGAATAAATTCAAGATTTTGATTTGCTGCTACGTGTGGCATCTTATTTTCTGTCTTACACCTCGCACTCTGTGTAGATATGTGTATGTTTATGCAAAATTGAAGGTGTGAAATCGCACCTAAAGGATAATAAAAGTGAAAAGCGTGAACGCTCTTTAAGCTGTTGTCCTTACAGCTATAGCTTTAAATTACTGTCAAATTTCGAGCGCTATTTTTTTGCTAGCAACGCAAGCGACCACAAACCATTTATGAATGTGTGTGTATAGTTATTTAATAAAATGCCAAAGTTCATGCTAATTAATGCACAATTATATTGAAATTTCATTTAGCACATCAAATATTAAGATAATAGCCGACAGATTCGAGAAGCTAACCTTTAAGCATATTAATCAATTAGTTTTGTAAATTGTTGCTTTCAGTGGCATGAAATTTGAAAATGACGTAATAAGTTGGATTTTGAAAAACACTACACTTAATGTTTTACTGCCCGTCAAACAAGATTTATTTTATCATAAGATCTATGTCTCAGTACAATATTAACTGAGTGATGTTTTCATATCCATATCTAATAAGATCTACTACGATCTTTTACCGTATTCTATGTTAACTGTTAACACAGACATCTTGTCTTTCGTACAATACTTCCATCTTCAACTTCCCCTTCAACCTAGTCGTACATTTTCGACGAGTTTCTACTTTCTTTTGATATTCGAATAGCAATTTAAAGCATTAATGCGTAGGAGCACACTAGTGATTTCAATAATTTACGTCAGTGTCGCGACAGATAGCAGCTCAGTGAAGTTACCCATGCCAACCCCACCCAAAATGCTGACACACCAGCTTGGTGAAGATGAGTTAAGTTAAAGCTGGTAAAGCTCCATGACGCAGTTGTTTGCAATGAGTTTTGTCGATGTCACACAGCGGCTCTTATTGTAAGATTTTCAAATGATGCCGAAAAGTAGGCAAGACTGACAAACACACACCTACAAGCACACACACACACACACACATACACACACATACACATACATAGAGTGTACACACAACAAGCAAATAAACACGCGCGAATATTACGAGCTGCTTGACTGTTGACGTCTGTCGCTCTCTCCCCACCTCTCTAGCATTCTCTCTTCCGCTTCCTCTCTCTCTTTCTCTCTCTCTCCCTCTCTCTTTCTCTCTCTCCCTCTCTCTATCTCTTCACTCTATATGTATTCGTCCCCATCTCTCAGAGCAGCTGTGCGTTTATTTTTGGCATAGCATCGCGCCTGTAAGTATGCAGCGGCAGTTGGCAAGCGGGAGGAATACATGTCAATGACTTTACAGAAAGCGGAAACTCATAAAGATAAGTGTTGACATGGCTGCCAACTTGGCTAGGCACTGTACGACATACCTCCTACGTCCCACTTCCACTTCCCCATCCCTCTGCTCAGTAAGTGGCATCTGTCGTAGCGTATTTGTGTCATTCCACTGTGTGTCTCCCACTATGCTCCTACGCATCGCACACTTTCCAAATGTTCCTTACAATCAAGCGAGCATCAGTTAGTTGAGCATGGAAATTAGTTTAAAGTTCAAGAATTTCGTGAGGCTTCATCAGCCAAAAGCCAAACAAAACAAGAGCGACGATTATCTTACGTACGCCGAAGATTGTATACCCTATCAGCCGAGAGTTAATCTGCTGTCAAATTTAGTCGCAAGTTCGAAATATTATTATGTTTCTGTAGGTTTTAAGCAAATGTTATTCCTATGCTTATCGTTTCACGCCTGTGAAACTGAGTGTTCCACATTTATGTAGTTATATTGAATCAGAGAGGAAGATGTGTTTGTCTACGCCTACCCAGACCCCATATCATTCGACGGATTGTTCCGATGTCAGCTATGTGATATACTAGGCAGATAAGATCCAGGTCGGGTACGTTAACCGCAGCAAATCGAATAAATGCCAAGCTTTAGCCAGACAGCTTTAAAAAATGAGGATAGACATTCAGTCGGACAAGATCAGCTATATCGACTTGGCAAGTAATACTGATTAGGAATACAAGGGTATAAGAAACTTGAAGATTTCCTACAGCACATTTTAATAACTGTTATTTCTGGGATTTCTTTTTCAACTGTTAAATATTTATTTTATTAAGTTAGTTCAATTACATACATATATATTTATAACACCTAATGGATTAAAAACATGAGCATTCCAGACGAAATTCAGCTAGAAGAAATTAATAATAATATCTATGACAAACATATACACACACATCGTCGCAAGCAGCAAAGCACTTTGAATATTTATTATTATTATTATTAGGACTGCCAAAGTTCTGCTAATCAATTTTCTAGACAAGCACCGAAGTAGCGTGAGGCAAGTCCCAAAGGCAAATGGCAGCTTTGTGCTTCATATAGCATAACGAAGACCACCAGTCACCTATTGTTGTATCTCCGTTGTTGTGGGGCCTGAGCCGCGGCTAATATATATTATCGCATTTCATGCATCACTGCTAATTGTTATCGATAAATAACGTAATGTCAGGCAGCGAGATGTGTGTGTGCCATGTTCTGTGTTGGCTCGCCTATTGTCCGTTTACTGTTGCATTTGTTGCTATATCTTCTCTATCGTGTTACAGCTTTTGGGGCAGCATGAAGTGACAAGCGAGTAGTGAGATTAGGAAAGGGGTTTGAAGGAGGGGAATGCTAAATGGAGCGGTACTACTCGCCATGTAAACATAAAACTCTCAAGACAATCAAACGCCTATTAATGCAAACATGCAAACGGAAATGGTGAAACGGAAACGGAAATTGAATTACTTAAGCCCAAGCAGCTTTTCAATGGCTTAACACAACTTTCAGCACACAATTGCGTGAGTCAAACAGAACCAGAGAGTAGGGAGCGGAAGGAGAAATGTAGAAAGTTGAACTAAAGGTAAATTCCAGGAAGCATTTGCATAGTATATGCACCATTTTAAAACTGACAAGTTGATTGATTGATTAAGGGTTTGTTGTTACAGAAAAAATAATCGCGATTGTCATATATACATATGCGCTCTTTAACTATGGGAGCACTTCCCCTACATATACGAAATTTGAATAAAATAAAATGCTTTCAAGTTTGAGTTGGGGAAATAATTAATGTCCTGCAAACTTGGTGCCATGCATAAAATGCCACAAAGCTATTAAAACTCATTACAAAGTCATGTTAATTGAGGGTTTGCGCAGATAGCTGAAGGCCAGTTGGGTAGCATTTATTAGAGCCGAAATATCAAATGCACAAAATCATAAGCCAGAAAATCAGAAGAAAAAAAACAAACACAGTAAAGAACAAGAAACAAAACAAACAAACAACAAAAAGTGAAATATCCAAAATAATTACAGAGACCGGAAAGAGGCTGCCGTTGTGATTTTGTAGTCAAAACAATGCAAAAGGTATAAAAACGATTTATGACTTGTCCAAAGGTGCAAGTATAAATTTAATGCGCTCCAAAATGTAGGCGGACCAAACTCACCCAAAAGAGGCCAAAAAATCAAGAAGAAGAAGAACAACAACAAATAGGGCAACCACAACGAAAGTATTAAGGCAAAAAGTTTATCCCTACAAAAACTCTTGCCATTGCTTTTTTCGGCTAAAACTTTTCAATGTTCTTGCAGTTGTTGTTGTTGCGGTTGCATGATACGGACATTTTTTTTGGCTAGCAAAACTTTTCGTTGCCAGCACACAAAGTCGGAGAGAGAGCGAGAGCGAGAGAGAGAGAGAGAGGAAGAGAGGAAGAGAGGGAGGGAGAGTGAGAGAGTGCGAAAGTGAGACAGAGACACACACACATGTGCAGCTGTTGGTGGTGCGCTTGAAACTTCAGTATTTAGCCGTAAGTGGTAATAATTACGAATCTGACTGCTTCCGCCGAACTTCTCGCACCGGCCGGGTTAAGGTCACAATGCCCCAACAACTGTCGACTGGTTTACAGTTACGATGCGGCGAACAACACACACACAGACACTCACACACACACGCACACTAGTTAATTAAGTTTAATTGGATGAAAATTATACAAAATTATACACAATCTGCAAGGCATACAGATATAAACAAAGAGCGAGGGAGGAAGAGAGAGAGAAGAGGGACAGCGAGGGAGTGTCAGAGCAAGATGGAGAGTATCCAGTTGAAACCACATCAGGACTGATGTAGTTGCTTTGTATAACAAAAAGAATTTTAAAAAATACAATACAATTATACAGCAACAGCCTGTAGTTGTGACCATGACAACACAACCATGGGTATAAAGTATGATCTAGTTCTACACACTTCGTTTTCATCAGTGCACGTAAATTTTTTGAAGGAGTCTTTAGTGGATGTCAATTATTTGAGTAAAGGGTAACTCTTAATGCAGTATACGTCACTAATGCTCGTTACTGTTGTTCATTTAGGATGAGCTCAATTATATCTGTGGTATTACTGTGGCATACTTTGATACCGAAGGTATCATAGTATATTAGTCTTGTGTAATGTCCGTCATGCTGTCTGTCTGTCTGTCCGTCTGTATGAACGCAACAACGACAACTTAGCGATGGAGACTTGATGCTTGGAACATATACTGGTCTGTGCCCACGTGAAAGTGTGAAAATTGGAGCGCTACGGCCACTACCACAATTTGAAGGCTACAGTCGCCAAATTTGGTTGGTAGGTTGTGGGTTGTTGTCACACCCACCGCCGCCGCCCCCAGGCCTACCCACCATACAAATTTTAAATCGTTATATCTCCCGCAGTTTTTTATTAAGAGCCATCCAATTTGGTAGACATTATTGGCAGCTGTCTTTAAGAACCGATAAAGACTGCGCTCATAATCGTCAAAGCCGACATTTCGGAAATTGTAAATGGATACATCCGAATATCTGCCACAAAGCTAAAGATACAGGGACCAAACTTCGAAGGTATCTTACTGATAACCTCCTTCAAAGGTTCAGCATATAAATTTTCAGAGCACGCCTACACCCGCCGATCTCCTAAGAGATCGATAAAAAAATTGGATGGCCTGGACTTTACACCTGTTAGAGTAAATCGATAAGATCATATATCTCACACAATTTGAAAGCTAGAGTCACCAAATTTCAAAGATATATTGCTAGTAACAACTCGTAAAAAAATTGGACCACGCCCACTCCCGCCCCAAAAACGATAAAAAGCTTTAATCTCCCGTAATTTAGGACCTACAGTTTCCAAACATGAAAGGAAGATTCCTAAGAACCTCTTCCAAACTTGAAAAGAAGATTACTAAGAACCTTTTCTAATCATTTTTTCAACCACACCCACTCTCGCTCCCAAATTCTCCAGGGCCATACCTCCCGTAATTTAAGGTCTACGGTTACCAAACTTGGATGGAAGGTTACTTGGAAATTCTTCCAATAATTTGTTTCTCCCGCACCCAAAATTCACCAAAGCCTATATCTACCGCAATTTCTTGTCTACACCCACCCTGTTACTTGCTAGCTGTTATCAGCTGGTAATACTTATGGTATCTAAGTATTTCGCAGTCGGTTACGCCCGACTGCAACGTTCTGTCTTGTTCTTGTTTTTTACTATATTTAAATATTTGCAAGAAATCACTGCCTATTTTTGGGATCAGGGCAGCCAAATAGAAAATTCTATTAGGCCAATGATGTAAGACAAGCTGTCATTATGCAGCCAACTAATTTGACTGTCTGATGCCCTAGGAGAACTGCTCGCTGTTCTGTTGCCTGTTGTTGTCCCTTGCCCTTTGCCCTTTGCCATTTGCCCTGTAAGCCTGTCATTGCAATAGCGTTTTTACAGGCTGTACAAAAGCTAAAACACTCCCCAGTGCACTATTGTCGAGTCGCAGCAAATGAAGATAGGGGAATGAGGTAAGGGTGGGGTTGGTTTGAATGTGGGGAGTGGCATGCTTTAATTTGTTGATGGCAGGAAAACGCCGTCTTGCTCTCACTTATGCATCGGTTGTTGTGGAGCTCCCCGCGCAGACCTCACACCCCACCTCGAGCGGCTTTATTGAAATATTATGCAACAAAGTTGATGAATTTTTAGCCCGACAAACGTGGTCGCTGCATGGGGACTGCGCATTAAGCAAAACTTGCCACACTCACACAAAGAGAAAGAGAGGCATCCCCATGCCCCCAACACCCCCATGGCAACACGGCCCATCGCTGCCATCGTATCAGGTGTTTACCAAACCGACGAGCACAACGAAAAGCAAAAAATATTGTAATAGCAATTGAGAATTGCTGATGAGCTTTGCTGCCTGTCTACCTGCTGCCTGACTGCCTACAACGACGACGACAATGACAGGCAGGCCCGCTAAGACAGAGTTGCCCCTCTCCCCATATCCCCACCTATGCTATAGACCTCTATAAATTGTGAAGTCACTGCAAGCAACTGGCACACTTGCCGAGGCTGAAGCTGAAGCTAAGACAGACTGAGGAGAATGAAGCTGGGCCCAAGTTGCTCTAGTCTTTGCACAGACTTGTTGTCGAGGGAGCATTTTAATTATTCAACATTGTTGACAAAGTTTGAGCTGTGACTGAGCCAGCGCAAGTGCTCGTGTGAGTGAGAGAGGAAGACAGTGAGAGAGAGAGAGAGAGAGAGAGAGAGAGAGAGAGAGAGAGAGACGGCGCTAAGGCAATATGATTTGCTGCCTGAGCAGTCAAAAGTTGAGGTACAAAAATTGGTCCACAACAAGCGCCTGTTGACATTGCCAAATGCCAAGGGGCCCAACAAAACAACAAAGGAGGTTCGTTCTACACTCGTGGATGCGGAATTGGGGAGGGGTTTGCGGTGTTGGCGGCTATTTGATAATATTCTTACTTAACTGCTCGTTAGTCTCTCTTTCTCTCTCTGGCATTCAAAGACTTCATCATCATAAAGCCGTTTTGAAAATTTCAGGTACATATTCGTGAATATTCTGAAATAGGTATAAATCGTTCAATGAAAGAATTTATGCCCTTCAGAAATTAAAACTTTATCGTTATCTTATTAATTTAATTTAAAAATTAAAATAATCAAACGCAGCTGAATTCAATATCACTTATTAAAAATAAAGGAAGATAAGCTCGGGGTTTGATTCAGGACTTAGAACTTATACAGATATCAATCGTTTCATGTTCTTAATTTGAATAATTATAATTATTGGAGGTATATATTTTCCAGCGTGATACAAAGTTTCCTATTTATTTTTAGTAACTTCCATATACATATATCCATATATAAAATTGCAATTTCTACACTGTGTTTCAGTCCCATAGACCGAACAATGTATTTCCTACTGGACATTTATAAACTATACCTAATCGGTGTCACTACAGGACCAACAAAATAGTTTAATAATAGTTTTACATTTTAGGTATCAGATGGAGGCTTTAAAGAAGAAAATTGAAAATACGTTGAAATTGTGTCGACGTAACCCACATCACTGGCCACAGCCAGCCAGAAAGGCAAGCAGGCAACCAAAGAGCCAGCAAGTCCTTTGAAACGCACGCTGCCATTTAATTCTTTTACAGTGACCCAAAAGCCACAGGCCCAACGGCAGCTGCAACACCGATGCATATGACGAGCATGCTGCACAAAGTGATACGGATGTTGGGACAATAATGCAATTTGGGGGCGTGTATAAAAAAATGGCTGGTCAAAGGGCTGATACTTTTCATATATGGCTTGCAAGTTTTTGGACGGCTCGCTTCAATAATTCTGTTAGCTCACACACAGACACACACACACACACACACAGCACATAACCGTAAACCAATATATTCCGAGTGACCAGCATATTTCGAGTGACTTTTGTGGCATTGGCATCGACTGTTCACAAAAGATAAAAATGCCTGGCAAAACTGCAGTTAAAGTTAACAAAAGCAGCAACAGCAGCAATGTTGGCCGAAAAATCACAATGCAATTGTTTGGCAACGTGGCACAAGTCGACTGTGGGCAGTCAACCAAAAGTCAGCCATAAACGTAACTGGAGCTGCAACACACACAGACAAACAAACACAGACACACACATATACACAATAATCATTGAGTCTCTTTAAACAAAAAGGCACCACAGACGGCTTGGCACTTACGTTGTTACGTTGTTGACCACTTGAACCCAATTGAAGTCCAATTTCGAAAATACCTATAAGAAATGTAGCAGAGTGCACTCTGGGTGTAATAAGAGATTAATTGATGTAATCAGCATTGCATTAAAAACCAATTCAGAAGTATTTTCTTTTTCAGTTCAGCACAACCAAAGATCGATGCACCAGCTATTTTGACCACGACGAATTTGAAAACGGATTCTTAGAGATAAAAACAAACGAATTCATTTAATATTAGTTTGGTGACTATAATCTCAGTGAAACAAGTCTATTCCGAATTCCACAGCTGACTGAACCTCTATCTCAAATATACATTTAAAGCTTACAATGTTTCTATTTTTGTTTATACTTATACTACACATTATTTATTTAAATTTGAAATTTTACTGAGCATTAACTTATACTGTACTTATTTATTTTATAATCTTATTATATATTTTTTATCCAATGTCTAATATTCTGCACTCCAATCGAGTTGAATTTCGAGATTATTGAAAACATTCAATATCTCAGTAAATACCTATCATTTTTCAACACCTTGTCAATTATACATTGACCTTTGGGTTTGGAAATTAGTTTCAAGACTCTCCTGCCGCACTGTCAAATTTTTTACCATCAAATAATCTCCTCTAAATGTTGTTTTTCAGTTGTATCTACCATTATTGTTTCTTTACCATGTCTTTTAGGTCATCGCTGGTTGCCAATTTTTGCGCTAGACCAAAAAACAAACTGATGAGCAATTGCTTTGTGCAATGTTGTTGAGTGTTGTCTAAGGTGTATTCTACTTTTTCGATCGAAACGTCCCAATGCTGTCCAATTTCCGGCTTGGTAAGCATATTACATTTTGTCACTCCCAACGTATCCCAATTCGTCATCGTATTTATACAATACATGGTCTTCCATTCCTTCTGGCACATAACATAATAATATTTTGTCAGCCCCATTGTTCATTTCAAGCAATTTAAAATCACCTTTCTCCAACGATTTTATAATATTTCCAACCCTTTCATCTTATGTTTTGCAAATTTCACTAAATTGGCTTAAAAACTATTTGGTTGATATGATATGATATGATAATCTTACTTCGGGATAATGTATCTACGTATTGCATCTGCTTGCCGGCACTTTGCACTAATTCATAATCGAATTTCTGGAGCTCTAATGCCCATCTCGCAATCCTAGGGTTGAGATCTATCTTCTTTAATGTTAGTGTTAAAGAGTTACAGTCTGTCCCTAGTTTGAAGCGCCTTCCCTGTAAATATATTCTAAATTTAGTAGTCGCATAAATAGTAGCCAGAGTTTACAGATCGGAACTGTGGTATTTTGCTTCTGCTGTAATACGTTTTGAGAAATACAAAATAGGCGCAGCTTTGCATCTTACTTCTTGTGCAATAATACTGCCCTAAATCCCATAGCATCGCAATGCAGTTCAATATAGTCCCTGCAAACGTAGATTGCCAGTACCATCGCTTCCAACAACTTGTTGTTTAAATTTGAAAAGCAATTTAACTCATTTTCTTCAAATTTAAACTCTATCCTTCTTAAGCAAATCGTACAATGGCTTTATCATAATGGAAAAATCCTTTATCTACGGAAGTATGAACAAAGTCCAAGAAATATTTGTACTGACTGGATCTTGTCTGATGTTGCGAAATTTTATATTGCATCCAGACCCTTATCATCAGCTTTAACACCCTCTTACGACATATGGAATCCTAAATATTTTATCATGTCTTTAATAAATCCATACTCATCCAATTTTAGCTCAAACTTATTCTCAACCAATCTTCTGAATATTTTTCTAAACTCGTCGTTTGCTATCAAGATATCAGCCATTTTCTGTCCAATGGGCATTAGTAAGAACTGGAATTGTCCTAAGGGTGTTACGAAGGACATATACCTTATCGATTCTTCTTCAACAAAGACATCAAAATATCCATTCTGCAGGTCAAGTTTGGTAATGACTGTTTTACTAACGAGTTTACGAGCATCTAACAAATCATCGATTAAATTGATAATGCATAATTATCGTTGTCTTGTTTAGTCTTCTCAAGTCGATGCACATTCTCAAGTCCCCAGTTTTTTCCTTAACTACAACAACTGCTGATGCATATTCAGAACAACTTGGTCGAATAATGCCATACTTCAAATATTCATCTAATATGTCCTGTAACTTTTCTTTCTCTGTGTACGACAACCTTCTAGACGAACAGCTAAATGGCTTAGCTTTTTCGACCGAAGTCTTCATATCCGCAACATTATATTCTGAAATAGTTTTTAGTTCTAAAACTTCGGTTAGCCAAATCCTTTCCAATGTTCTGCTATCGAATATATCTATCTTATTTGGCTGACAATATACCTGGATTATAACATTATCCTTTTCAGTACTAGGTTGATCAGACCTGCTTTCAATAAACTCACTTGAGATCCCCCGCAGCACGAACCCTGTTGTCTTTTGGGCTTCAAAGAGCTCTTGCCCAATGTTCCATGACTTTGCAATTGAATCAGCTGGAGTCCTTAGGAATGGTGCCACCTCTTAACACCTTCGGCTTCGCTGCACTAAGTTCTCTATCCATGGCTTGTTCCGGAAGCAACAGAGGTGCTGCTGGATTGTGTTCTTGGATTATCGAAATATATTTTCATTCGGGATTCACTCAATTAGGTCATCTAGGATCTCATCGTTGCCCATATCCAGTTCTTGAGCCATCACCGTCTTGCGCTCAAAATATATTCCAAACTTCTCCTTTGATTTCCACATGCAATCCTCAAACCTGCGTCGTAGTTCTGCCTTAGTCATCTTCTGCCAAATGCAATCATTAAGTTCTCCAATAACTCAGTAAATGGTTTGCCAATGCGTGTCGGTTCAGCGTGCAGCCATTGGAATGCATCGCCCTTGAGCTTGGTTAAACATAACAATCGGCGCTGCGTCTCAGTCAATTGGTACAATTCGCAACATTCTCCAATTGAATGATCCAATTACACTCTGAAAAATTACCTTCGAAATCCAATACGACTTCTTTTAACAACTGGAATGCCGCCGTCGATAATGCGCCGTTACCTTTTGCCACGCCTTCGTGCATTGTTGTGCCTGACTCTGCTTGTTGAATTTCACAACGGCCGTTTTCGCTGGCGACAACTTGCCGGCGGCCGCCGTCGCGGATGTTGCCGTTTTTCTCTTCCTCCGCACATTCGCCGTTATTTTAAACTGTCTGCAACTGATAGGCGCCGATGCAGACGCTTTGCAAGCGCAGCTGCTCGAGTACACATTTCGCTGATGCTATTTCACCACGCATATTTTCGATGGCCTTGGTGCCCTTGAAAATTTCGTTACGTTGCATTTCCAAAATTTTGCATTGGAATGTTATGAGAGTATGAGAGTATGTATGAGAGTTTGTTTGTTTGTGTTTTCATTTGGCTTGACATTAATTTCTTATCGAGTGTGCCTAAGAACTACATTTGTTGATAACAGTTAATGATATGTGCTTAGCAAACTTAAGCAGTTTGCAGCAGCAGCTGCTAAACACTCAAGCTAAACAAAATATGCAAATCTAATACGATTTTAATGTAGGCCAACAACAACAAAAGTGAAACCCCAAGTATCGCACACACACACTCACAGAGAGGGAGAGACGGGTACTTTTATCATTTGTGCGGCTGCAAAATCATTCTCCTTGGCAGCAGTCAAACTATTGAGCAAAAAAAAAAAAGATTCTCGTCGCATGGCTTTTTGATTCGCTTTCTTTAGCATACTTTTGTGCGCGTCTGCATTCAGTTTCCGAATGCGTTTCAGATTCTCAGATACCAGTTGCCAGTCACCGATTCTGTTTGCCCTCGTATGTGTGCCTGTGCTTGTGTGTGTGTGTGTGTGTGTGTGCTGGTTCGCGTGTTCACGTGTAGATTTTATTAAACATATGAATTCATTATGCAAATACGACAACATCAACCGACACCAGCGACGAACGAACCAACGAAGGAATGAAGGAAAATTGTATGAAAATCGCCTTTTGTTGCCTGCTCCATTTCCATTTCCCCTCTCCCCCCCCCCCCCATCCTCCTCCATGCGCCGGCACATTGTAAGTAGTTTGAGCAACGTGGGGTTAATGGGTTATGCGCTGTGATTTTCAAAGAGAGTGCTCGCCTTTTGTTGAATTTTATGTAAAGTGCAAATTGATTTGCCATTGGGAGTAAAAGCAGCCAAAGCAGCAGCAGCGGGGCAAGCAACAGGAAGCAGCCATAAGAAATTATTAAAATGTTCATGCAACAAAAGGTTCTGCTGCTGCTGTGGCTTTTTATACGAGCATTGTTGCCTTTTGTTGCCGCTTGTTGCATAATTGAATTCGAATTGTGTCCAATGCGTGGAATGCAGCACCACGCTTACAATTACCGAGCAGGCAGCAGGCAGCCGTTACCTGATCGACTGGACCAGTGTGGAAAGTATCTTGAGGAGCACAAATCACAGTTATGTTTTTCACCCAACTGTCCAACCGGTTGTTATATATTGTTGTTGTTGTTCACGCACAATTAACACTAAAATAGGGCCTTAACACGAGGGGACTTGAATTGATGTTAGGTAGAGAATGTGTGCTACACAAGCCGTATGCCACTTGCCACGTTCCGGCCACCTACCCACAGCCACACATAAGCATATAGCGAATAACATGCCACTTAATTTTATTTCTTTTCATTTTGGCAAAAATGCGGCGCACATTGGTCCAAATTGTGCTAGCAATTCTGAATCGTATTAATATTAAAGTGATCATGATTAATTGCTTTTTTGTTAATCATCAATATTTTTAAAAGCATTTAACGCTCTATTTAAATATATATATGTTTTATTTGATTAGTATTGTTATTTTTTAAATCATAAATTCAATTGTTTAATTTGTAATTTTTAAATAAATGTGTATAAGGTTAAAGGTTAAACAAATATAGTGTAAGGTTAAAGGCATTAAGCCTTTATAAATGTATAATATATATTTAAAATGTTTGAATATTTGTTAATGATATTTTGTAAAGTGTTATTAAAATAGGTGACAACTTTTTTTTTGCTTTTTATTCACTACTTCAAGCACTTAATTTTCCTCTTGTTTGAAATTAATCCCATAAAGTCTGCTAAAAACTTGAACGGCAATCAGCTTTGACTTACTGTTTGTACTTTGTATTACTGTTTCGTTTGTTAACAATAAACATTCAATTTAGCTTTTATTTCGTTCATTAAAAGAGAAATTCTTTGATCACTCGATCGCAAATATGATCGCTGACTTCAACTCAAAAGTAATCAAACTGAAATGATACTAAATGATATTTGTTGCACTCGTGTTAAGAGCCCACTGTGCACTGATTGTTGTTACAGCTATTTTCATTGTTGGTGATGTTGTTGTTGGTGCTGTTTTCCTTTGTCATAAAGCGGCGTGAATGTAATCAAGGCGGCTATTATTCTTAGATTTGAGGCGCAAATGAAAACGTCGGGAAGAAAGGACGAGAGCTGCCAACAGCCAAAGACAGCAGCTCCAGCCAAATATGTAATGTCGGGTTAAGGTTCAATACGAAACAATAGCCATGTGTGGTGTGGTCTGTGTATGTGTGTGTGTTTGTGTGTGTGTTTGTGTGTGTGTTTGTGTGTGTTTGTGTGTGTGTGTGTGAAAGTGTCTGCCACAGTAGAAGCAGAAAAAAAGGCAAACGCTCTGTCGCATACAAAAGCCTCATTGTTTGAGTCCGTGGTAGACGCAGCTGCGTGTTTGGAAAACGATGCGAAGATGATGATGAGGCGTGGCAGGGTGGAAGGGTGACAGGTTATAGAGTGGCAGGTGGTAGGGAGTGTTGCAGAATGTAAGTGTTGCGTTGAATATGCACATGAGAGCGTGTTAGTGAGTATGAGTATGTGTGTATGGATTTTTAAGTAACTTAGCTCCATATCGAGTGGAGACCGTGTCGTGTCACGAGCACGCACAGTTAAGCACGATATTGAAAAAAGTTGAAAATGAAAATAGTAAAGACAAACTCGAAACATATTCCAAACAAGTAAGAATGCTGTAACCGATTCAAGTGTTAAATATTCAAAAGTTGTATTGGTAAATTTCCCTTTAAAAAGTTTTGCATCCAAATGTGAGCAGGTCCGCAAGTGCACTAATTTCTTATAGCAGGCACAGGCACGAATGCAGAGCATGTTTTTATTCACGAATCCGAACTGATCCTAATTGGATTGCGACAATAGCAAACATGTACTGCAGCAGGCCACTTATAATGTAGGTAATAGGCTACTTATGACTTCATAATAAGACAGTAACAACATCTGCCAATAACGATATCAATCGGTATCAATTGTCTGATCACCAACTTAAAGAAGAAGAGATCAATCGCGGCATGTAAAGTAAGTAGACGTGTTTAACGAAGAAATATAACTTAGTCTTGACTGCTACAAATACCAGAAGTGAGATAAAAAAACTCGACTTAATGGAAATTAACAGCAGAGACGTGTCGTCGAAGGGCTCCAAGGTCGAAATGCTGGCGTGATTGAACTCGGTGCCAGCAAGTGACCGTGGCAGCGTTCCAGAGTAAGATGAGTTAATAAATGAGGCTCGATCGAGCAGTAGCCTAACATTCCAAGATAACATTTTGGAAATGCAACAAAACGAAATTTTCAAGGGCACCAAGGCCATCGAAAATATGCGTGGTGAAATAGCATCAGCGAAATGTGTACTCGAGCAGCTGCGCTTGCAAAGCGTCTGCATCGGCGCCTATCAGCTGCAGACAGTTTAAAATAACGGCGAATGTGCGGAGGAAGAGAAAAACGGCAACATCCGCGACGGCGGCCGCCGGCAAGTTGTCGCCAGCGAAAACGGCCGTTGTGAAATTCAACAAGCAGAGTCAGGCACAACAATGCACGAAGGCGTGGCAAAAGGTAACGGCGCATTATCGACGGCGGCATTCCAGTTGTTAAAAGAAGTCGTATTGGATTTCGAAGGTAATTTTTCAGAGTGTAATTGGATCATTCAATTGGAGAATGTTGCGAATTGTACCAATTGACTGAGACGCAGCGCCGATTGTTATGTTTAACCAAGCTCAAGGGCGATGCATTCCAATGGCTGCACGCTGAACCGACACGCATTGGCAAACCATTTACTGAGTTATTGGAGAACTTAATGATTGCATTTGGCAGAAGATGACTAAGGCAGAACTACGACGCAGGTTTGAGGATTGCATGTGGAAATCAAAGGAGAAGTTTGGAATATATTTTGAGCGCAAGACGGTGATGGCTCAAGAACTGGATATGGGCAACGATGAGTTCCTAGATGACCTAATTGAGTGAATCCCGAATGAAAATATATTTCGATAATCCAAGAACACAATCCAGCAGCACCTCTGTTGCTTCCGGAACAAGCCATGGCTAGAGAACTTAGTGCAGCGAAGCCGAATGTGTTAAGAGGTGGCACCATTCCTAAGGACTCCAGCTGATTCAATTGCAAAGTCATGGAACATTGGGCAAGAACTCTTTGAAGCCCAAAAGACAACAGGGTTCGTGCTGCGGGGGATCTCAGGTGAGTTTATTGAAAACAGGTCTGATCAACCTAGTACTGAAAAGGATAATGTTATTATCCAGGTATATTGTCAGCCAAATAAGATAGATATATTCGATAGCAGAACATTGGAAAGGATTTGGCTAATCGAAGTTTTAGAACTAAAAACTATTTCAGAATATAATGTTGCGGATATGAAGACTTCGGTCGAAAAAGCTAAGCCATTTAGCTGTTCGTCTAGAAGGTTGTCGTACACAGAGAAAGAAAAGTTACAGGACATATTAGATGAATATTTGAAGTATGGCATTATTCGACCAAGTTGTTCTGAATATGCATCAGCAGTTGTTGTAGTTAAGGAAAAAACTGGGGACTTGAGAATGTGCATCGACTTGAGAAGACTAAACAAGACAACGATAATTATGCATTATCAATTTAATCGATGATTTGTTAGATGCTCGTAAACTCGTTAGTAAAACAGTCATTACCAAACTTGACCTGCAGAATGGATATTTTGATGTCTTTGTTGAAGAAGAATCGATAAGGTATATGTCCTTCGTAACACCCTTAGGACAATTCCAGTTCTTACTAATGCCCATTGGACAGAAAATGGCTGATATCTTGATAGCAAACGACGAGTTTAGAAAAATATTCAGAAGATTGGTTGAGAATAAGTTAGAGCTAAGATTGGATGAGTATGGATTTATTAAAGACATGATAAAATATTTAGGATTCCATATGTTGTAAGAGGGTGTTAAAGCTGATGATAAGGGTCTGGATGCAATATAAAATTTCGCAACATCAGACAAGATCCAGTCAGTACAAATATTTCTTGGACTTTGTTCATACTTCCGAAGATAAAGGATTTTCCCATTATGATAAAGCCATTGTACGATTTGCTTAAGAAGGATAGAGTTTAAATTTGAAGAAAATTAGTTAAATTGATTTTCAAATTTAAACAACAAGTTGTTGGAAGCGATGGTACTGGCAATCTACGTTTGCAGGGACTATATTGAACTGCATTACGATGCTATGGGATTTGGGGCAGTATTATTGCACAAGAAGTAAGATGCAAAGCTGCGCCTATTTTGTATTTCTCAAAACGTATTACAGCAGAAGCAAAATACCACAGTTCCGATCTGTAAACTCTGGCTACTATTTATGCGACTACTAAATTTAGAATATATTTACAGGGAAAGCGCTTCAAACTAGGGACAGACTGCAACTCTTTAACACTAACATGAAAGAAGATAGATCTCAACCCTAGGATTGCGAGATGGGCATTAGAGCTCCAGAAATTCGATTATGAATTAGTGCAAAGTGCCGGCAAGCAGATGCAATATGTAGATGCATTATCCCGAAGTAAGAGTATCATATCATATCATATCAACCAAATAGTTTTTGAGCCAATTTAGTGAAATTTGCAAAACATAAGATGAAAGGGTTGGAAATATTATAAAATCGTTGGAGAAAGGTGATTTTAAATTGCTTGAAATGAACAATGGGGCTGACAAAATATTATTATGTTATGTGCCAGAAGGAATGGAAGACCATGTATTGTATAAATACGATGACGAATTGGGATACGTTGGGAGTGACAAAATGTAAAATGCCAGAGGACTATCTCATTGTCAGGATGGCCGAGTTGCAGCAGGCCACTTGTAATGTAGGTAACATGCTACTAGTGACGTAATAATGAAACTGTAAAATGACATCTGTACATAACATTGATATCGATATCGATCGATATTAATCGTTTTTCGTAAAGTAAAGTAAGCAGACGTGTTTTAGAAAGAAATATAATTGGTTTGGATTGCTACATATAGTTATAGAGAATTGAATTGATTTTATATGACAATCCTTATATATACAAAATTGCAAGAGCTCAATTGCTGTCTATTTTTTGTTCAATTATCGGTACATTGTTAAAATACTTATAATAAATCTACAAATGTTCAACAAAATTTTCGACAAAAAGAAAACAATGGTTAAAATGACCCAAGTCCCTAAAACTACACACCAAGTGTGTCCGTAGGGGGGCGAGCGGCGGAATAATAAGAACATTGCAATTGTACATAAAATGACAAAGGCTATGAAAAGAAAACTCATTTTGACTCTGTGATCGGGAGAGACACTGGACAAGACAGTTTCTGGGCAGACAAGTTGGAAACTCGGCCAAGTCGATGATAAGGCATTCACGAGCACAATATCATCCAATTACCAATTGTGATAAATTGTACTTTTAAGCAATTTAAACCCAAAAAAAAAAATATATATATATATACATAAAGGAGCAAAAGTTAAGGCAAAGCAAACCGAAACAGAACGGTCCCTCTTCAAAGTTCGTGTCAAGATACAAAACAAAAAAATAAAAAAAGGTTGTCTCCCTGGTCAGGCCAGACAACAACCCGCATTGGATACCCTGTAAGTCTGTGCTTGCTGCTGATTTGATTATTGTTCTTTTTATTGATTACATTTTGCAAGTACATGGCATCCAGATGTCGAGGACACTTTACGTGTTTCTAAATAATCCAGAATCCAAAAGCAGACAGACCTAAATAAATGAATGCCCTTTGCTAAAACATTGTGTATTTTCCCATTTGCAGGGCACCTAAAAGTCGAGCATACTAACTTCCTGCTTTGGTCCCAAGATACATACGTAAAACTATTTTACTAATAATGCCTCAATTGTGCGTAATATTGAGGGATGAGTTCTACTCCAGCTTTGTGGCATAGGGTCCGGCTCTGGATAGGTAGGGCTTAGGTATTTTGGATTCTGGACAGGACATGTATATGTATATGTATATGTATATGTATATGTATATGTATATGTATATGTATATGTATATGTATATGTATATGTATATGTATATGTATATGTATATGTATATGTATATGTATATGTATATGTATATGTATATGTATATGTATATGTATATGTATATGTATATGTATATGTATATGTATATGTATATGTATATGTATATGTATATGTATATGTATATGTATATGTATATGTATATGTATATGTATATGTATATGTATATGTATATGTATATGTATATGTATATGTATATGTATATGTATATGTATATGTATATGTATATGTATATGTATATGTATATGTATATGTATATGTATATGTATATGTATATGTATATGTATATGTATATGTATATGTATATGTATATGTATATGTATATGTATATGTATATGTATATGTATATGTATATGTATATGTATATGTATATGTATATGTATATGTATATGTATATGTATATGTATATGTATATGTATATGTATATGTGTATGTGTATGTATATGTATATGTATATGTATATGTATATGTATATGTATATGTATATGTATATGTATATGTATATGTATATGTATATGTATATGTATATGTATATGTATATGTATATGTATATGTATATGTATATGTATATGTATATGTATATGTATATGTATATGTATATGTATATGTATATGTATATGTATATGTATATGTATATGTATATGTATATGTATATGTATATGTATATGTATATGTATATGTATATGTATATGTATATGTGTATGTGTATGTATATGTATATGTATATGTATATGTATATGTATATGTATATGTATATGTATATGTATATGTATATGTATATGTATATGTATATGTATATGTATATGTATATGTATATGTATATGTATATGTATATGTATATGTATATGTATATGTATATGTATATGTATATGTATATGTATATGTATATGTATATGTATATGTATATGTATATGTATATGTATATGTATATGTATATGTATATGTATATGTATATGTATATGTATATGTATATGTATATGTATATGTATATGTATATGTATATGTATATGTATATGTATATGTATATGTATATGTATATGTATATGTATATGTATATGTATATGTATATGTATATGTATATGTATATGTATATGTATATGTATATGTATATGTATATGTATATGTATATGTATATGTATATGTATATGTATATGTATATGTATATGTATATGTATATGTATATGTATATGTATATGTATATGTATATGTATATGTATATGTATATGTATATGTATATGTATATGTATATGTATATGTATATGTATATGTATATGTATATGTATATGTATATGTATATGTATATGTATATGTATATGTATATGTATATGTGCCCGCGTCATACAAAATGTGAAAAGTTGAGTGCAACGTCCAGTGGAGGGCTAGGAAATCAATAAAAATCGATATTCATAAATCGAGAAAGGCACATGTCTCCCACACTTTGGGGCTAATATCTCTGTATTTGCTTGGTCCTTTGTTGCCCCTGTGCTTCATGCATCGGCATATACATTCTGTGGCCACCCCCACATTCGGTGCCTCCCCCCCTCCCCCTTCCTAGCAATTGTAAAAGACTATGTCTTCCGCACTTTGTTAGTTAGTCAGTGAGTAGAGCGTCAAATTTTGTATATTCCTGGTAGTTGCTTTTAGAAACCGATAACAAATTTTATAGTCACGCCCACACCTTCGCCCATAATCGCCAAAGCCGATATTTCTGAAAGTGTACATCGATAAATCGTAGATCTCCCACAATTTTAATAACAGAGTCACCAAACTTAGAAGATATCTTACTGGTAACCTCCTTCAAAGATCACATATGTATTTTCAAACTACGCTCACATTCACCGCCCTCACCTTCGGCCCAGAAATCCGAAAGGCGTACAATTTGTAGGCTACAGTCAACAAATTTCAAAAGTATATTGCTAGAAACACCCTTAAAAAATCTGAAAATAGTTTGAAACCACGCGGACTTCCGCCCCCAAAATCAATAAAAGCCCATATTTCCCGCAATTTAAGAGATATAGTTGGGAAACTTGGAAAGAAGTTTACTCAGATCGTGCTCCAAAATTTTGGTTGGCCTCGCCCACTTCCGCCCCTAACATTTCCAAAAGCCCGTATCTCCCGTAATTTAAGAGCTACACTTACCAAACTAAGAAGGATGGTTATTAGGAAAAAACTATCTACCGCAATTTCAAAGACAAACTTGGACGGTATTTCTTGGCTATACTTTGCTACCTCTTATCAGCTGATATTACTTATGGTATCAAAGTGTTCTGCAGTCGGTTACGCCCGACTGCCACGTTATTTTTTATTTGTTTTGTTTTCTTGCCTTTTTCTGTTTTGTTGCTTGTTGGTTTTGGTATCTTGAGTATTAATCCTAATTGAAGGGAAATCCCTTGATGGACACGCACATAGCTAAAGGGATCGGTTTAGGGGCGGAGGCAAGGGAGCGGTTAAGCGGTAACCCTTTTTATACCTTGTATCCACTTAAATAGGTAAACGGGAATATTGTTAAATTGTGCAAACGTATGTAACCGACAGAGGGAAGGATATTAACACAGTCAATCTAGTTATTCAACTTAAGAAATTTAAAATATATAAATTCACATTTCGTTTGATTGCGAATCTCTCACGATTCCCTCAAATCGCTTTGAATCGATTTCGGTTAGTAATAAAAGCCACAATTTTTCAGTGTATACTTTCAGTTAGCAATTGCATAACTATCTGCTTGCATTTGATTTTGCAAAGGCTTTCAATGGAAAGTTTGGCAATAAATATAGTACCTGTGGTTTTCTTAGAAAATTTAAATATTTTAGAGCCAGTTAAATGGTATCTCCAAGTCAGGCGTTTTAGACTAGCTATTCTTACTATTTTTTGTTGTCTACTCTGGGGCTGTTGTGCTGCCCGAGATCGTTAGTTTTGCTATTTTATGACGCTGGTTGTGTGTGTGTGTGTGTGTTTGTTTTTTCTGTTGGCTTTTTACTGCTTTTCGTCTTTTTCTTCTGTTTTTTTTTTTTGGCTTATTCTGGGAAGTAGCGCTTAAGGAAATCTCATATGAAGGGTTGCATGTGTGTGTGTTGGCAGCATTGCCAACATGTGGCGCAAGATAAATGCGTGCCGTCTCAAAATTAGCTACGTCTATCAATCCCCCTCCCCATTCCTTTTATTCCTACATATACCCGCATTATACTCAAGTCCCGTTAGCTGTTAGCTTTGCTGATAGATTTACACGATATGCGAAATGAAAATGATTCCCAATTCTTATCAGCATCAGACTTTAAAGCTTACTAGAGACAGGGAGATCTATCTATCTCTCTCGCTCTCCCACTCTCATTTGTAAGCTTAAAAAAAGCAAACGAAGGAAGAGGAAGAAGTTCATAATTGCAATATATTTAAGATGATTGACAATAGCACATTGCTATATAAGACTTATAGCGGCTAAACGAAAACAAAATGTACAAGAAAATCTGATAATTTTGATAACACTCGAAAGATTTAAGCATGGTTGATATACCCTGGCATGCAAAAAGTATGTTTTTCGTGCAAGAACTCATCTTTCCACAGGCAGCTATGGCAGCTATATTATTGCAAAATATCCGAATACAGCCAAGTTTGTATGTTGAATTTATTAGTTTGTTTCTTATACCTATTACTTAGCCCTTTAGTAGTAAGAGGGTATTAAAAAAAAGCGCATATAAACATTTAATGATTCCCCATTGTCATTACATAAAGGTGGCTTATAAAAACATTATTTCACAATGGAGGTGTTGAAGGTGTGTGACTCTGTTGTGTGTGTGTGTGTGTGTGTGCGTTTTCTTTGTTTGTTTATTTGTGTGTGTACTTGCTTGAGATGTGTATTGTGTAGCAGTTTTGGGGTCATGCGGGCGGCTGCTCATTTGTCGACTGCCACAGCTCCCTGAACGAAGGCATTTCATGGCGGCTAACGAGCGGCTGGGGCATATACAAACATATCTAACCCAATGCCAATGAGAAGGCAAGACTCGTCCCCCTTTTCTTGCACATAAATAAATACATACACATGTACGAGCGTAATTATATTTTGGTGTGCACAATCTTTAGTCAGGCATTTTTTGTTTCGGTGCCGCATAGATTAAATAATTGTGAGCTGCTGGTCTGCGATTTCGGACCATAAAAATGGCATTGATAAGGCCAATAAACGCGAACGTAAACCAAAACATGTAAGATAGCTGTTGCCGAATAGTAGTAGCTCGATTATGGTATACCCAGAACCCAGCTGTTAATATTCTAGTTTTATTGCCAAAGTTCCCCTTAAAAAGTTTAGCACACTCAAATATATGCATGAGTGGTAGTGCTCGTATTTCTTTTGACCAGCATAGGTACTGAAGTGTAAAAAAAAACTATGGCAATGCTCATATACATCCACAAGCCCGAGCTGATTTGTGGATTTTATCAATGTATATTATAAGTTATTTGAAAGACTCTACCTTTGAAATTGTATCTTTTATTGCTACCAGAAATGGCGGACTGTTATCGAAAAAATAATTTGCCACAAAATAAAACAACCACAAATTATACCCAATTAAACTTTTTTTATGGGTTCAGGGTATAAAAAAAAAGAAACAGACAACACGAAATATACATAATAGTTATTGTAGGTCCAACACAAATGTTTCATGCTGATTCTGTTTTAATTGCACTTAACCATATAATAGAGAACAGAGACTTACTTGCTTAACTATTAGAGTTTCATTATATATTTATATTTAGATTTTTAGATTATTATTTAATACATTCCAATGGACACAAAGATATAGAATGATACGTATAGATTATTGAGATTTTAAAGGTATCGTTGCTAATTTGGATTGGGCTTTTATTTATATTTATTTCGAAGCATAAGCCTTGCGATTTATTCTTATTTGTTCATGTACTTCAAACTGAATTTAATTGCAGCTGCTTTGCTTATACACATTAGAGAAGGAATACATCAAAGAATTCTATCTATCTACTACTTGAAAATGCAGCTGGTCACATTGCTGTCAAAGACTATGCCTAGTCTTGAGGCTACTTATATTAGAGCTGAGACAAGTCACCAATTTGTTGGCTCTTTATCTAGCTGAGACGTATTTCGAACACAGCTGGCCACACTGTATGCGTTCTAAGTAATTTTCTAATAAAACGCAAATAAGTATTTGATATATTTTCGGATTGGATTTACTCGAATCACTTGAAAAGGGCAGCCCAAAAAGTTCGTTGAATGTGCCACAAAAAAAGCTTCAATCTTGAGACGCAACTCGATATCAACTTTGGACTCGTTGTTGTTTGTGTGATTGTTGCTGCTGTTGGTTTTGTTATTTAGTTCTCCGATTCGATTTAAGTTCTGCATGTCTCTCTCTCTCTCTCGCTCTCTCCCTCTCTCTCTCTCTCTCTATCTCTCTTTGTCTCTGTCTCTGTGTATTGCCGTTTTGCCTTTGACCTCGTCAATTCGTCTATTGCCGCACAGTGTTTGTGCCCATTTCTATGTAATTTCAGTGCAGTGCTTATGACAAACGTCAAAGCGAAACTTCGATTGTCAGCAAGTGGCCCAGTTTATAAGAAGACGGATAGAAGTAAATGGGAGCGTGGAGCGGAGCGGAGCGCTGCTGCAAACAATAAAAATATCTGCATATTTTGGCACATTATTCAAATTGCCATTATGCACGCGCCTGGTTCAAAAGTATGCCACAACAAAATTGGAATCGCATTCGCAAACAACAAATAGCAAATGGCAATTGCAACAGCCATGCCGCAGTTCGCAGGAGCGTTACTAGCAACCCGTCAACCCATTATGGCGGCCACAAATGCAATGCAGGAGTAGAATGGCAGCTAAGAGTGTTGGCGCCACCAATGTCAGCCAATACCAACGATACCAACATCAAACATCGACCCATGGCACGACTGCAATCCTGTGGCAATGCGACACTTTACAATAGAAACAACTTAGAGTGATCTAAACGCAGAGTGAGCTAGACGACCCGATACCCTAAAACATGTACACGTAATGCTAAGCATAATATGGCAAGTCCATAGCATTATTCCAAATGAGTAACACATTTTAAAAAAGGTATGCTGTATAAATCAATATGCAAGCGATATTTAATGAAGTTTTTCTAACACAATCTATTGAAAATAAAAGCAATAGTGCTGAGAGTATAAAGAATTTAAAATCTTTGATTTTCATAAATTCCGACAAGCAAAGTATGTCTGTCATTCGGTGTAGTAGTCTGTGATATCCTAGCGTGTGTGCCTAGCCAGTTTTAGGCTTACAGTACAGGGTATAAGGGGGACGAGGAGAGTTGGACCACATACCACAAGGTATGCAACGGTTTTGTTTAGTTTCACATCGTTTCGCGCTGCCGCACGTGGAGTTCATTATCGCTAATAAAATGCAAGCGCCCAAAATAATCGTTCCGATACGTAAACGTAACGATACATGTACGTATGCGTAATGTAAATATATGCGCCCATTGGCTGAAACGGTTACGCTGGCTGCATTACCAGGATGGTCAGCAGCATTGTTGCAGCTCCCTCCCACCTATTACTTACTAGGCATACTTCGTTCGAGGCGCATTACAAATTTAAATTGTTTGCATGCCGCTGCGCAACACAAAAAAAAAGCCAAACAAAACCATTCATAAAAAGAAAAAATATAAAAAAAAAAATCCATTTTATTTTGCATATTATTTATGGGTCGCCTCCGCACTTAAAAATGTTCAACACGTAAAAAGCGTTGCATGTATAAATATTCTTTTTTTTTGCGGATACGGTGCACGTCTTGCTGCAACAGCCATGCCATACGCTGTGCCGCCGGACTAGGCTCGAGATTTATGGCTATGGCGGAAAGACAGACAGACAGCAGACAACCCAGAGAGACATAAAAGGACGAATAATGGACGGCGAGTAGTAGATGCAGCGACGGAATAAGAGAGCCAGATACAGGAAGAGAGAGGGGAGCACTCAATTTCTCTATTGCCGCAATGGCATTGCCCCCTACGATAAGTTGAAAGCATATTATGAATATATAGTAAGGTCCAAGGAAATTTTCCAATGTCGCCAAATGTGTTAGAGATATTGCTTATTGCGTGCGATTGACTTTGAGGGGTATTATTTTTGAATGCACCCTTAAGGGATGCCAGCTTCTGTGTGCTATTTTTACATTTTTGGGATTCTATCTGATAATTGTGCTTATACTACAGTTTTGACAATATTAAGAAATTTGTTTACATTTGGGCGAAAGTTTTATATTTCCATTTCTTAAAAATTTAAAAGAAAAAAAGAAAATGCTGAAATTTTCGGAGATAGTCTTGAATAGTTTGAGTGTCAGCGGGAATGCCTCATGTCTTACCTTTCGCAACATGTCATCCAGCGAGTCCACATCGAGTCCGGCATAGTTGTTGTTGAACTGACTGGAGCAATTAGACGAGGTGCTTGTGTACCGCTTGCGTCGTCCCAAGGCTGGCGAGTTGACCAGCGAGCTGGGCCCACTGGAGCTCACGTAACCCAGCTGGGCGGCAGCCATTAGCGGGTAGAGCGTATGATGTGTAGCCAAATGTGGCACATGGCCCATGGTCAGATGGTGATGCGACGAGGCAGGCGACGAACTGCAGCAGACAGCCAGACAACCCCCGGGGGGTGGCGAGGCGCCCGATGTTGTTTGCTGTTGCTGTTGTTGATGACGCATCGAGGCGAGTGGCGAGGGTGGCGCTGTGTGGTGCAGCTGCAGCGAGTGATGATGATGGTGCAACGTATGCGAATGCGAATGCGAGCCATGATGCAGATGGTGATGTTGCACATAGGCCTTAGCGGGCGAACTGTTACCCGACGAGCTGTTCGAGGTGCCCGCTGTCTCCGTTAAGATTGCATTTGAGCTGCAGGAGCCGGAGGCGGAGGCGGAGCCGGTACCGGTGCCGAAACCGTTGCCAGTTTCAGCAACAGCAGCCGCAGCGGACGTGGCACATAGTTCTTTGCTTTGTGTGGAATCGCTTGTTGTGCTACTGAGCTCTGAATTTGACGTTTGGCCGCTCAACTCAACGCTCTGGCGTTGCAAATGCCGCGGATGGCTGTGAAGCGGATGTGGATGCGAATGATGCATTTCCGTCGGTGATGCATCGACCAGCATCAGCGTCGTACCCGCAACATCCATGTGGGACTCCACTTTAAGATCGTCTGTGTGCGTGTGCTTATATTTTCTACCAAACGATGCCTCGCTCTCTCTCTCTCTGGTCACACTGACTGCCACTTAGGCGTTTCCATTAGCGATTAGGGCAGCATTTTGCTCTTTTTTTTGTTTCTTTTGTTTGTCACTCATTGAACACTCAACGCCTTAAATAATGCAACGCTAAATTTGAATACAAAATTGTGTGTGTGTGTGCGGGCGGGGTAAATAATTGGTTGCATTCGGTTGCCCTCTCTATCTTTCTCTATCCCCATCTCTTTCCCTATGTGTGTGTGTCTGCCTGGTTGTAAATTTATGTTGCTGTTCCGTTTGTTTGCTTTTTAATTGCATGCCGCATGCTGCATGCCACAGCAGTTGCTGCACTTTTAGGCGTCACCCACGTGATTAATGGTTACCCGGGGAACTCAACTGCAGTGCGGAAGAGTACAAGGCAGGGGGACAGGAGGGGTAAATTGGGGGCTTAGGTTGGTTTGTTTTTAACCACAAATGCGCTGCAGTAACTGAAACTGAAAACTGATTGTTGTCATTTGCAATTTGCATTTGATGGGCGAATATCGAAACGGCAAACGCCATAAAGTAGACAACAAATATAATAAACAACAAAATATATAAAAAATATATATAAGTAAACAAAATATGCACGAGACCTTGACAGCAAGATATCCTATGAAATGCAGCTAACCTGACTTGATTATTAGGTGGAGAAGTCTGCAGACTCAACACCTACAAATATTTATCGAATGAAGTGGTAACAACTATTTGACATTATTTATTCTTACACATACCTTAGACAGCCCTTTACGCAAACAATACAGACCTACAAATTTGTTCGGTATTGTTTGTGTAAAAGGCTATCTAAGGTATGGCTTTCCAAGTATTACTTTAATTTCTTATGACTACTCCCTTGTCCACCTTTCGCTTTCTATTTGAAATAGTTAAAGAAAGCGATTTAGTTTTTAATTAGCTCATTGGCCTCCATCGAAAAAAGTGTACATATGTATAAGTTGACAGTTTTGCTGTTAGCGTTAACCGATTTAGAGCGATTATGGACAAACGGGAAAAAGTAATCGACTGCACATATTTTTCAGTTCCTAGGCACATAAAAATAAACAAGTTTAATGAATTTTATATCAGAATCAGAATTTCATAGGTTTTGCGACAAATCTTAATTGATTGAAAAATATTTTTCACGTAGGAATGTACAAATTTCCAATCAACCACTAAAGCAGACTAGCAGCAGATTATAGTTGTATACAATTTTGGACCGGAGTCAACCTGTCAACATTTAAATTTTACTCCAGAGTACGAAACATTATTATGCTGGCTGTGAATTGAATATGACACATTTGTGTGGTTACATTGCATTTTGAATGTGACATATTGATATATCGACTTCGTTTGACAGCTATATGATATAAAAGTCTGATCCGGTCTATTTCGTCGTACAAGTTTCAACGCTACCATTTAAGCTGAACGAGTTTAACTTATTTTAAATAAAATTGTTGTAAGAAGAGAGACATGGCTACATCGAGTCGGCTAATAATGCAGATTAATAATATATATACTTTATGTTGTCGGAAACGTCCCTCATGATGAAATTGCGAAACCCTATACCAGACATAAAAAAGTTTAGCATACTTTGCAGCGACACTGTGACGAAATATGCAAATAAACAAGACTCATGTTGAGTTGTTGTTATTTACCATACATAAGGCATAAGCTTAACTTGCGTGACCAGAGGTAGAAGGGGAGCTGCGTGCAATTTACAACAAACAGCAATCAATTTTGAAGCATAAATAACTCAATTTTCAGCATTAGCCACTGACTGGTGGCACTCATGCTGCGGCTGCTTCAGCTGCCTGCTATTAATAAATTAGCAAAGGGCTGAAATCATGTGAAGAACAGCTGTCTGACTGGAGCTGGAAACAGATGTTGTTGTTGTTGTTGTTATAAGTTTGAATATGGAATATGGATAAAAACGTTGGGGCCCTGCTGCTACCAATTAGTCTGGGACGTAGAAGCTTATTGCGCTTATGTAATGCGCCTGATTTAATATGCCCGGATGTTCGACGCCTGGCAGGGGTGCACTGGAGGGTTGAGTTATGGATGGCATCTAGTATATCGAGATCTAATTTCAAGTTGCAGTAGAGCAAGAGTCGAGTAATTCGACACAGGAGCAGCAACAGCAGCAGGATCAGGAGCAGAAGCAGCAGACAGTGCCAGGCGACATGTTTGCCAGGCAGCCGGACATGTTGCCCCATGCCCCATCTGTACCTGTTATTGTTGTTGTTTTTGTTGCTGTTGCTATGACTGAGAGTTGAAGTTTTGTATCGTCCATTTAACAATGTACGATGATGATACACACACACACACACAGACAGACAGCGTACTAGTGGGGGCAGTGTCAAGACCCATTACACAGAAAAAAAATTTTAAATGAATGTAATTCAAACTGGGTGTTCTTCATAGGCACATTTCAACATCATTTACTTTGACTCAAATAACAAATTACAATTCTTCTAAAGTATTAAATTAATTTTTACAATAATACAAACATAAAACATAAGTAGAAACTTGAAATTACAAAAGCGCAAAGTGAAGAATGAAAATACTATATCAAGTTGAACAAACTTTCTTTTTTCTGTGTGTAGGAAGAAGT